>NC_091481.1:32304686-32626109 GCF_036971445.1 Narcine bancroftii
CGTAATGCAAAGTTCCACGAAAGGTGGGTGAACTGTGAGTCCGTTCAGGTGTGAGTTGGGAAATGAGCCTGAACTCGAGCACTGGAAAAACGTATCCGATCTTATGAATCGGTCAGTAGATATTCTGCATCTTACCTTCAACTTTTAAAAAAATCCTTCAATCCATGTGCAAGATGGTAATGTCGCCCTTTCTCAATAGTTCGCATTTTCACATAGAAGCGAAATTAGGCCATTCAGCTCATCGAGCCTGCTCCACCGTTTGATCACGGTTGATTTATTTTTCCCTCTCAACCCCATTGTCCTACTTTCTCCCCATAATCTTTTACACTGGTACTAGCATGACACTAATAATAGCATGACAATCACTGTGTTAAATGTACCCGATGATTTGCCTTCTGCAGCCTTCTCTAGCAAATTGGGCAGTACGGTTGGCATAATGGTTAGAGCACCGCTTTTACAGTATCAGCAACTGGGACTAGGGTTTGAATCCCACGATGTCTGTAAGGAGTTTATACCTTCTCCCTGGGGGTCCCAGTTTCATCCCACCATTCAAAATGTACCGGAGGTGTCAGTTGATTGGGCGGCACGGACTCATGAGACAAAGTGGCCTGTAACCGTGCTGCATGTCTAAATTGAAATTAAATTAATTTCCCAGACTCGCCACCCTCTGGCTGAAGAAATTCCTCCTCTGTTCTCAATGTAATTTGTACTGAGGCTGTGCCCCCTGGTCCTGGAATCTCCCACAAAAGAGGGCTAATGCTAGAAATGGCATTCAACCAGGAGTATTGCGAACAGAGAGCAGATGTTCCGGGAAGGAATTCCCGTGATCAGTCCTGCTAATAAGGAGACGGCCACATTGGCATTAGCTTATTTATTGGCTATCAGATGCAGACTAGTTTATTGCTCTCAGCAATAACAATTGCTGCATTGAGAGGAGTGGTGGTGGAGGCTGGAACATTAGGGACATTGAAGACACTCTTTGGACAGGTACATGGATGAAAGAAAAATAGTGAGTTACGAGGTAGGAACAGTTTAGTTTTTATATTTGGTGGGAATATATAGATTGGCACAACATCAAGAGCCAAAGGACCTGTAATGTTCAAAGTTTATAAAAGAACCCTGTAAATGGTTAAGTGTTGACTGCAAAGCGCACACATCTATCTGGCTGAAAAAAGTTTTCTTCCCACAAATAAAAATCATGGGTCCACTCAACATTTGATCATTAAGTTACTTCACTGGCAGTATAAGCTCCTTACTTCCATAATAAATCTCAAAACAAATGAACCACTTGCCGGGTCCACCTATCTAAGTTCTTCCAGCCATCCGCCATGCTATTGTACTTCAGGTGCGACCATGCTCTTTGGAGCTCCTAAGAATGTGGAAGGAAAGAAAAAGTAACTTTTCTTTTTAAAGTTAAATTTTAAGTTGCTGCACAATTGGAAAATGTTGGTTGAGGCCGGTTGATGCACCTCCATGTTATACTGCGATTGTAAATGAGTACCCCATTGAGTTCAAGATTGAAACAGATGCGTGTGAAAATGGTGCATGCACTCCTCAACTTACAATGTGGTTACGTTCTGGAAAACCCACCAGAAAAAGATCGTAAGTGGATAAAGAATACTCTATAATTTACGCTGGGGGGGGGGGGATTAAAAAACATTAATGCGAGAGAGTAGGATGTACGATATTGTTTTGAGATGCTGCCATGGCCCAGCCTCACGAATAGCGTATTGCATGTCACAAGCACAGGAACAGATCGGAATTCGAAATAGGAAGTACAGATTCGAACCATCGTAGGTTGGACCGTCGTAAGTAGGGGGAGCACCTGTAGTTAGGGTCTGGTTGCGATAATATTCTACAGATTGTACAAGTCTGTTTATGTTAGTCCCCCGGAGTAGGGCTTGGCAAAGTTAAATGCTTGCCTGTGAAACACTAAAGTCTTCAGATGCTGCGATTGTAGTAAAAAAACAGAAATGCTGGAGGACCTCAACAGCTCGCGTAGTGTCCACAGGGGGTAAAGATTTATAACCGATGTTTTGGACCTGAGCCCTTCTTCAAGGTATTAGTAAAAAGCAGGCAAGCATCTGAATTAAAAGGCTGGGGAGTAGTGTGATAGGGTGGGATCCTATCACCACTGTATATATTTGCATATAGTGATAGTGATTGGCTGAGAGCCTTAGCCACACCTTCTGGCCAGGTCATAAGGAGCTGCACCTAACCAGATCCAGGTCAGTGTGGACTGGTCGACCTCTATGTCTTTTGGTAATAAAAGATTTGGCTTGAATCTACAAGTCTTTGAGTCATTCAACGTGCTACAGGGAGAAGGAAAGAAAGGGCAGGGGGAGAAAAGGTGAGAAGGGAAAGGGGGTTGGCTCTGTGAATGCAGGGTGGGGGGAGGGAAGGAAAGAGATAGAGGAAAGGAAACATGGGGATAGATGCTTGTGAAACATAACAAAGAATGTTACATATCTATAACATAAAGAATAGGCAATGTCATGAAGCAGAAAAATTGTAGCATGCTTGAATCAGCTATTACAGTTCAGAGATAAACACAAAACCAAAATCTGAAATTAAAAACTGCTCTGGGGAAAAGTTCAGCAGGGATGAATTTTGGGTTGATGGCTATTCATCAGACTAGGAATATTTTCAAGATGCAGCATAAATAGCTCACAAAGAAAAGCAGAACGGAATGTGTGTAATTTTTGTTTAAAAATAGAAGTTAGTAAACAACATTTGGAATGTTAAAGTAATGGAACAAACCAGGATATAGGGAACGTATAAAGTGGGATCAGGTAAATTGGTACCTTAAGTTATTGATGGTGGCAGGCTACGGACTGGTTGAAAGACGAGCTTGCATTAAGTTATGTTGAATTAGGACGAGGCTATCGCTTTAACGCTCTGCAGAATTGATTGAGAGGTGGTTGGTGGATCAGTCACACTTGTGGAAAGGGATCATTCAATCAATATTTGGTCTCCACTGCAGAGATCAAAAGCAGCAAGATCGGTGCAAGGGACTGAAGGTACTGTTCAAATGCTGATTCATCCGTACGATGTGTTAGGGGTTATGTTTGAAGGCGACACTGTAAATGACAGATTGGTGAAGAGCAGAGAGTTACAATTCAAAGTAATGTGCAGTGTCAATAAAGTAATGATGGGGCTTGTAGCCATGGGTATGCAAACTTAACTAGGCCTATTTTGAAATCAAGGCTTCTGCCAGACCCAATTTAAGGGACTATGTATGTCTATGCTCTGTACAGCATAGGTGATAGGATCCCACCCTATCACACTACTCCCCAGCCTTTTAATTCTGGTGCTTGCCTGCTTTTTACTAACACCTTGAAGAAGGGCTCAAGCCCAAAACATCGGTTATAAATCTGTGGACACTACGCGAGCTGTTGAGGTCCTCCAGCATTTCTGTTTTTTTTACTACAATCGCAGCATCTGAAGACTTTCGTGTTTCACAGGCAAGCATTTAACTTCGCCCAGCTATTTTCCCACTAGAATCACAAAGCGATGCAATCATCCATTTACAGGCAGTGGAACAATTTTGATGATTTCTCATTTATGCAAGACTTAAACATCAGCTCATCATTCATCATCCTTGAGCTATTATGGGGTTGTGGTCCATTTATGCATATGAGTTGCTCCCCAAGGAGGGGTTAAATCCCCCAAGTATAACGCAGAAGCAAGACATTCAACCCATCTGATCTCATACTGGCTTACGACAATGCCATCCCAGTACTCTCATTGCCTTCATTTCCCTGTGCCCTGCAACATTCCTGCTCCTGCCCTCCTTCTGTCAATTCTTTTGCCACTCACCCACAGCAAGGGGGAAGCTAAAGGTGTCTATCACCAACCCAGCATGTCAACGGGATGTGGGAGGCAGCTTATTCTTTCATGGGGAGAATGTGCAGACTCCATCCGAAGAGACCCAACCTGAAACATTAGCCCTTTTTCCACTGGCATCCCAGTTAATTGGCCACGCAGGGTTCCAGTTGAAGAAGCCCTTTATTTTCTGTTTCCACCTGGCCACTTTTAACTAGAATGAAAACTACTTTCCCCACTGACCACAAGTCATCCCTGGGAATAGGAGAGTCTACCTTTAACAATATTCTCAGGATGCAACCTGTCCTTTATCTACTAGTTTAAATGGCACACTGGCGTGCACTGATGCCAAGGATGTGAGTCGAGGCCAAGGTCATCAATCGCCAGTGTGCTGATCGTTTCCCTTTTCCCTTTTCCACTGGACACTTAACTGGAAATTGGCCGGCAATTCCCTGGACCAGGTTCCAGTGGGAAAGGGGCAACTGACTGTCCATTTCCCTTCTGTGGCTGCTTTCTGAATTGCTGGTTCCCTTCAGCATCCCTCTGTTCACTGAACAGTCAAGCTTCTACAATTTTTGGGATTCTTTATCCACGGATGCTGTTTGACTGCTGTGTTTCCAGAATTTTTGATGGACTCCAGCGAGGTGCGATACCCACCTGTTTCAAACCGGCATCAATCGTACACGTGCCCAAGAAAAGTGTCCAGCTTTCACTCGTGTCAGCAGACGAATTCCCTTGCGCACCTTCTTCCTCGGGTTGCCGAGACAAAGACAAGTGGGCATAGCTTAAAGATTAGGTGAGGGGTAGGAGGTTTAGAAGGGATGGTCACAGACCTTTGCAGCACAGTATTTTCTCCTTTCGCCCAGCAATATTCTTTCAACTCAACCGGATCCCTGGTGCCCCACTGGCTGCCCTCTCTCCAAGAATTTTGCAGCATGTTAAATTTGTCAATCTACTGGAATATTCTCCAAAGCCACATCCTAGGCACATTCCTGCATCTATGTCAGAAATGGTACTTTTAAAGGGTGCATATCTTGAAAAAGCCCCACGTCTGTGTTCATCACAAGAATAATATTTCTACCTTCCCTCACCAATACATGTCCCCCGAGAACTAGGCAGATTCCAGATTTATTTCCCAGTACTACCAGTAACCACAGAGACCAGCTGAGGAAACAATAGGCTTTAATACACAGAATAACCTTGCTGGCCCGGATCCCGGGATGGGAATGGCGACAAGGGAAAGATGGCTCGACCTTTATGGCCCAGGACCATAGGGAAGGAGTCATAGGGTATGAGTCATCTATGGGTGGGCCAGTTCCATGTATACAACTGACGATGATAACTATATACAATGAAGGAAACCTATCACCACACCAAGTATACATAATATCACATACAACTCTGAGATTCCTTTTCCTGTGGGCAAGGCAGAATTAGCACTTAGTGGAAAGGCAAAAAAAACTCTGCAAAATGTACATGTTAAAAAAAAATTAAGAAAAGTAAACCGATAAAGAAATGTAACAAACTGTACAATACAGAGAATTTTTTTTTTAAATCAATGAAATGCGAAAGAAAGAGTCCTCAAATGAGTCCCCGATTGAGTTTGTCATTGAGGAGTCTGATGGTGGAGGGGTAGCAACTGTTCCTGAACCTGGTGTTGCGAGTCTTGTGGCACCAATACCTCTTTTCTGATGGCAGCAGTGAGAACAGAGTGTGGTGGGAATCCTTGACCATTGCTGCAACAGCGTTCCCTGTAAATGTTCTCCATGGTGGGGAGGGTTTTGCCTGTGATGGGCTGTGTCCACTACTTTTTGAAGGACTTTCCATTCGGGGGTATTGGTGACTGCATACTAGACTGTGATGCCGCCACTTTCCGCCAGACATCTGTAGAAATTTTACAGATGCGCTTACCAATCCTCACTGATTGTGGTGTGGAGGTGAGGAAATCCAGGATACAATTACACAGTGGGGTGTTGAGTTCCAGGTCTTGAAGTTTGCTGATCAGCTTTGAGGGGATGATGGTGTTGAATGCCTAACTGTAATCTATAAAGAACATCCTGATGTATGTATATTGCTGTCCAGATGTTCCAGGGCTTTGTGTACAGCCAGTGAGATGGCATCGGCAGTAGACGTTGTTATGATAGGCAAAATGAAATAGTTCCATGTTACCACTCAGACACTGATCTGCTTCAACACCAGCCTTCCAAACCACATTATCACTGTCGAGGGGAGGGCCACTGGTTGATAGTCATTTAAGCAGGTTACTGCACTCTTCTTGGGCACCAGTACAATTGATGGCAGTTTGAAAGGGTGGGTACCACACCCTGCCTGAGTGAGATATTGAAGGTATCTTGGTCAGTCAGTCAGCGCAGATTTTCAATACTTGGCCGGGTAATCCGACTAGACCGGATGCTTTCCTCAGATTCACTCTCCTGAAGGCAGCCCGCCCGTCATCCTCGGATATGGACAGGAGAGGATCATCAGGGGCCATGGAGATGCAGAGGGGTGGTTCTTCCCCTTTAAATTGGGCGTAGAAGGCATTGGGTTCCTCTGGGAGTGTTCTTGGTGCCCGTGATTGGTCTGCTGGTTTTGTTTAGTCCAACCATTGGAAGCAATTGGATCTGAAGACATCATTTGGCTTATCTCCTTCCCTCTGTGTTGTGCTTCTGGATAGCCTGCCCAAAGGTGTGTCCATTTACTTAACGTTCCTCCGAGAAATGATGATCATTTGTATCTTGCAAGCTCCTCTGAAGTTCTGGTCAAATACTTAAGGGGTCATTGTAATGTTAGTTGGAATGGTTGATATCGCAGCAGAAGTTGGTTGAACCGTCTTCTCATCTTCTTAGATTTCCAGTTTGAAAAAAAAATCTGAAACTAAATACACTTTGGCAACATTTCCAATGAACTGATTCGACTTCAACAAGCAAAGCAAAAATGCTTGATCTCCACGATGACTTCTAACGATATTTTATTTCCACTTTTCTGCAAAGTATGATCGATAATTTTATAGAATTGAGATCATCAAAAGCGTATAATTGAGCTGAAGTGCAATTTTAGTTATTTTGATGTTGAAGTCCATTGTGGGGAGTCAGAATGAACTTCAGCATGTTCACAAGCTGAAGCTTGTATTTTCGACAATTTCATCATTTAAGATGCCTCCGTTTAGTTCAGAAGCAAAATTTATTGTCCTGAACAAGTCATGAAATTTGGTGATTGCAGCAGCGTCACAGAGCAAACATTCATATTATAACCATCTTACAACAATAACTTCAAAAAATAGTGCACAAAAAGTAAGGCAGTGTCTTTTGTTCATTGATTATTCAGGAATCAGATGGCAGCGGGGAAGAAGCTGCCCCTGTGCTGCTGAGTCCTCGTCTTTAGGCTCCTGTACCTTTTTCCCGATGGTAGCAGAGTGAAGAGGGCATGGCCTGGGTGGTGGGGGTCTTTGAGGATAAAGGCTGCTTTCTTTTTTAAGACACCACCTCACGTAGATGTCACGTAGTCTGGTGCCTGTGATGTCACAGGCCGAGTTAACGACCCTCTGGAGTATATTCTTGTCCTGAAACCTGGTGCCTCCATACCAGACAATGAAGCAATCAGCTAGAATGCTCTCCACGGTGCACCTGTAGAGGTTTACAAGAGTCTTCAGTGGCAAAGCGAATCTCCTCCGACATCTTGCAGTATAGCCGCTGGCGAGCCTTCTTTGTGACACCCAGAAATTTGTGGTTTATGACCCCTCTCCGCTACTGAACTCTCAATGGTGACTGGGTCGTGTTCCCCTGACTTCCTCCTGAAGTCCACAATCATCTCCTTGGTTTTACTGATGTTGAGCGCAAGGTGCGATGATGCGACCAATATTCTCAAGGCAATGCAAGAAATTATTTGAAAAATGAGCAAAGAAACCGGTTTATAGAAACAACTAAAGTCCAGTGTATCTTTCATTGCTCAAAATTAACAGAAATATAAATGAATGGGAATTTTTTGCAAAACAACTGGCTTCTCCAGTCAAGAATAGGTCCAGAAATGAATAGCCAGTAAGTATTGTATTGCGGCCCATTGTTAGTCACCATTGCTTTAAATCTTAGCAAAGCAGCTGAATTCGCTTGCAGATAGTGAACATAGAGTACCACTCCTGCTGCCGACAGCACCAGTCAAGAGCACCTCAGTGCCAGAATCTCCATTCCATTGTAACGCACTATTTCTGAAAGAAATATTCAAATTTTGCTCCACTTTGCATTTCACTGAAGAAGATTTGTGTTATTTCTAATGTCTTCCAATCCATCTCCGATATAAATTATGCTTTGAGTTTGATCAATGAAGGCATTTCCTCAAAAGGATTATTGTTTATCGTCAACTCTGAAAACTTGCCCAGAATCCCGATGCAGGGGGCTGAGGGCAGGAAGGGGCAGATCATTAAGAATCTACAGCTTGCATGTTGAAGATATGGATTCCAATTTTTTTAAAAAAAAACATTGATTTTTTTTCATCTGGTTATAAGCAATTTTCTCCAGGCATATAGTTCCGCTTTCCAACGAGTCATATCTAGATCCACTTCCTGGCCACCGCCAATGCCATCTTTACAAATTCCAATCGGTGTTTCGACAGCCTCCTTTTAGGCCTTGCATCTGCTCTGTTTCCCCGATATAAACAATTCCGGTATCTGTATAAATCTTAGCGATTTGTTCTGGAAGATTTCCCAAATCTTCCCAGAAAGGCCTCACCTTGGAACGTGACCAGGTTTCTTCGGTGTATCTAAAAGTTTGATCTGATATCTCTGATTTTAATTTGTGTAAATTTTTGTGGTGTAAGATATAATTGGTGCAAAAATAAATTGTATTGCACTAATCTATACCTTAGCTTTAATAGTATTGGTTATGCCGTCCTGACATGTCAGACCAGTTTTTCTCATCAATCAGTATACCCAAATCTGTCTCCCATCTTTGTCTAGATACCCATTTGAAGTAGGAAATCCGTTTTTGAAATAAATTTCTTTATCGTTCCCTTTCGAAGCAGAGTCTCCACTTCACGGCACTGCGGTAAGTTCATCATTGGACCTAATTTGTCCCTCAAACAATAAAGCATCCTATTTTTTTTAGCAAACCTTGGTTGCTGTAATTTAGTGCAAGTTTTGGATTTTTCTAAAATGGACATTTTCTTTCCCTCTGTGGAGCACAAGCTTATGCAATCGTGGAAAAATCCTAGGGTTAATTCCTGATGAACACCTAGTTTGAGCTCAGTTTCTGATCTCGACTTTGGGTAAGGGAGATCAGAATGGACAAAGGTTCCTCAACTCCTCACTCACAAACAAGTGACCGCAGTCTTTCAGTGCTAGGTGACCCCAGTGCTACGTGTGGCAGGTCATCGTTAGCAGTGAGCGCAATGCTATTGCAGAGCAAGTGGCCGGGGTTCAAATCTGGCGCGTTCTGTGAGGTGTTTGTGCATTCTCCCCACGACCTGCATGGGTGTTCTCTATGTGCTCTGGTTTTGACCCACTCTCTTAAAATGTAGGGGGTTAATTGGGTGCATTTTGACTGCCCCGGATTATTGGGTCGTTTGAAGGGCCAGTCTAAAAGTCCTAAGTGACCACAGATTTCTGGGTTTTTTTTGGTTTCAGATTCTAGTATCTACAGTTCTACTTGTTTGGTGTGCATGGATGCTTGTGTCATCTTGGATTAACTATAATCATGGATTAACTATAATCATGGCAAGTTTAAACAGGAAGAGAAACAGTGGACTTTGGGATCTGGAGAGAGGATGATCTAGATGATGGGGTGGTGAATTGGATTAGTAAATATGCAGACGATACTAAGATAGGTGGAATAGTGGATAATGAAGAAGGTTTTCAAGGATTGCAGAGGGATTTGGGCTGCTTAGAAAAGTGGGCTGAAAAATGGCAGATGGAATTTAATGCTGATAAGTGTGAGGTGCTTCATTTTGGTAAGAAGAATCAGAATAGGACATATGTGGTAAATGGGAGAGCATTGATGAATACAGAAGAGCAGAAAGATTTAGGAGTAACGGTACATCGTTCCCTGAAGGTAGAAACTCACGTGAATAGGGTGGTGAAGAAGGCTTTTAGTATGCTGGCCTTTATCAATCATTGCATGGAATATAGGAGTGGGGAGGTGATGTTGAGATTGTATAAGACGTTGGTGTGGCCTAATTTGGAGTTCTGTGTGCAGTTCTGGTCGCCTAATTATAGGAAGGATATAAACAGAGTGGAGAGAGTGCAGAGAAGGTTTACCAGAATGTTACCTGGGTTTAAACATCTAGAGTATAGGGAGAGATTGGACAGATTAGGTCTTTATTCTTTGGAGCGTAGAAGGTTGAGAGGGGATTTGATAGAAGTATTTAAGATTATGAAAGGGATAGACAGAGTGGATGTGGATAGACTATTTCCGTTAAGAGGAGGAAAGATTAAAACAAGAGGACATGAGTTAAGTATTAAGGGGCAGAGGTTTAGAGGAAACATGAGGGGGAACTTCTTTACTCAGAGAGTGGTAGCCGTGTGGAATGAGCTTCCGGGAGAAATAGTGGCGGCGGAGTCAATTGTATTATTTAAGAAAAGGTTGGACAGGATGAGAAGATGGAGGGTTATGGGCATTGTGCAGGGAGGTGGGACTAGAGAGGGGTGTTTGGTTCGGTGCAGACTAGAAGGGCCTAATGGCCTGTTTCCGTGCTGTAATTGTTACGTTATGTTAAAAGTAAGCACAAATCCAAAGGTGATGTCATTTGGATAAAAATATTCATTAGATTCAACAGGGTCTGAACTTTGAATTTAAGATCTATCCAGATAGATAGAAAAGGTTGGGTTTTTCTCTTTGGAGTGAAGAAGGATGATTGAGAAGCATAGAAGCCAGCTTATTTTTCCTCCGAGATGACAGTAGCAAATACCAGAGGACATCTGTACCGGATGAGAGGAGGAAGGTTTTGGGGAGATGTCAGGGAAGACTTTTTTTATATCATGTTGTGGGTTCCTCAAATGAATTGCCAGGGGCAGAGGTTGAGTCTGGTACAATATGACCTTTAAGAGTCTTAGGCACATGAATGCAAGAAAGAAAAGAGGGTTATGAGGTAGTTTAGTTTGTTGTGTGGGTTTATATAGGTCAGCACAACATTGTGGGCCAAAGAGCCTGTTCTGTGCAGTAACATACGCTAAAGAAGCCAAATTTCTCAGTTCAGAATTTGAATTGTTCTATGCTGTGTTTCCAGGCATCAAAACAAAATAGTTGCCTGCATTTTAAATTGCACCTCTGCTACGTTCAGAGATGTGTATGGCCGTGCACTTTAAATGCTCCATTAAACTTAAGGAACTAATTTGTGGCCTACCACTGCTGTCCAGTTGGTAAAGCAGTGAACTTGCCATCTCGACAGGTGAAATGGCTGAGTTCATTTTTCTTAATGATGCTTTAGATCAAGAAAAATCAAGCCACTAATGGTATATGAAGAAGTATTGCAAATAGACTTTTTTGCTTTTTATAATGTGTTGGCAGTTAAGCTTCACAATCAAATTGCAAACACCTAATATCAGTAACTCATTATATTCTGCAGTATATTCACCATATGTTACACAAGACAGGAGGTGCTGCCTGTGGCCCATTTTACAATGCAGTACTCCCCAGTGTAATATTGCTTGTTGGATGATTAACTATTACCTATGCCAGAATGGAACCGCTGCAGAATTGCCACAACCATTCAGTAAGAGCCTCCAAACTCTTTTGCCACAGAATATGTGTTTAAAACTTAATAAGGCCATTTGTCTTTGGTACCAAATCAAGTATTGCCTCTCGCAGACACCGTAAAACAGCTCTATATTCTGCATGGCCCTCCTCAGCAGAACCAACTTGAATCACTGTAATTATGAAATGTTCAGTCAATATGGTGCAGGCTACACAGTGTAGACTGGAGATGGTCTCCAATACTTGGCCTGTCACTGCAACCTTTCTTTTCTAAGTAACCTGAAATATGTCACTCAGCCTGTTGTCTTCTATTTAATAAGATGTTTTCTAGAGTAGCAGCCTGAGGGGCGGTCAGCTGTTGATTTTGCATGTTCCAGATGGAGAGACTAGATTTGATTGCCAACCTGATGATCCTCTTTGACTTTGATTACAGATCAGGGAATCCATTGTTTGAAGAGTATGCTACATATTGTGAACAAAGCTTGTGAAAATTTGTGAATTATTTCCTCAGTCCTTCTGCAAACCTCTTGATGTGATGGGTTGCCATTTTTTTTCTGTTCACATGCCTGGCAGGACTCCCCAATGTGGAAGTTCAAGATGTTGGCGAGAGAGAGCTTGTTGAAATCAGGAAGGCAAAGAAAAAAAAGGCAATGAGATTGCTTTGGCAGACAATGTTTAGGAAAATCCTAAAGTTTCAACAGGTATATTAACAGCAAAAGAATAGTAAGGAACAAAATTGATCCGCTTGAAGATCAGAGTGGTCAGCTTTGAATGGAGTCAAAAGAGTGGAGGAGATCTTAATTTTTTTTAAATCAGTATTCACTCAGGAAATACAGAGTCATGGGAAGTTAGGAAAACAAGCAGTGAGGTCATGGATCCTCTACAGATTAAAGAGGAGGAAGTGCTTGCTGCCTTAAAGCAAATAAGGGTGGATTAATCCCCAGGGCCTGACAAGATATTCCCCCCGGACCTTGAGGGAGGCTAGTGTAGAAATTGAAGGGGGTCTGGCAGAAATATTTAAAAAGCCCTTTGCCAGGGTTGTGGTGCCAGAGGATTGGAGGAGAGTTCGCATTGGTTTTATTTTTTATTTAAAAAGGCTCCAAAAGTAGCCCTGGAAATTATCGGCCAGTGAGCGTGTTGTCAGTAGTAGGTAAATTATTGGAAGATGAATATACAATTATATGGATACCCTTGGATTGATTAGGGATAGTGCGTGGTAAGTTGTGTTCAACCAAACTTGTCGTCTTCCGAGGAGGTTACCAGGAAAGTTGGTGAAGGAAAGGCTGTGAATGTGGTCCACATGGACTTTAGTAAGGCCTTTGACAAGGTCCAATATGGGTGTTAGTAAGGAAGGTTCAGACAATAGGTATTCATGGTGAAGTAGTGAACTGGATTCGACAATGTCTGGACAAGAGAACCCAGAGAGTAGTGGTGGGTGATTGCTTCTCATACTGGAGGCCTGTGACTAGTGATGTGCCCCAGGGATTGGTGCTGACACCATAGTTGATTTTTATCTATATCAATGATGGGTATGATAATGTGTTAAATTAGATCAGCCAGTTTGCAGATTCCACCAAAATTGAAGGGTTGTAGACAGTGAAGAAAGTTTTCCAAGCTTGCCGAGGGATCTGAACCAGATGGAAAAATGGGATGAAAACTGGCAGATAGAATTTAATGCAGATGTGTGAGGTGTTTCAATTTTGGAAGGACAATCCAAGAAGCAACGCACACAGTGAATGGTTGTGCACTAAGGAGTGCATTAGATCAGAAGGACCTGGGAATGCAGATACTTAATTCCCTAAAAGTGGTGTTACAGGTGGATAGGTTTGCAAAGAGAACTTTTGGCATATTGGTCTTCATAAACCAAAGTATTGAGTATAGGAGCTAGGATGTTATGGTCAGATTGTACAAGACATTGGTGAGGCCAGATTTGGAGAATTATGTGCAGTTTTGATTACAGGAAAGATATCGCTAAGCTAGAAAGAGTGCAGAGAAGATTTACTAGAATGTTGCCCGGACTTCAGGAGCTGAGCTACAGGGAAAGGTTAAACAGGTTGGGGCTTTATTCCCTGGAGTGTTGAAGAATGAGGGGAGATTTGATAGAGGTACAATATTTAAAATTATAAGGTGGAGAGACAGAGTAAATGTCAATAAGCTTTTTCCACTGAGGATAGGTGAGATACAAACCAGGGAGCATGGGTCAAGAGGGAAAGGTTTAGGAGGAACTTCTTTACACAGAGAGTGGTGGGAGCTGCGGACTGAAGTAGTGAAATGCAGGCTCAATTTTAACATTTGAGAAGAATTTGGACAAGATACATGAATGGGAGAAGTATGGAAGGCTATGGACTGGGTGAAGGTCAGTGGAACTATGCAAAAAATGGTTTGGCATCACTGTTCCCTCTAAGATGCGCACACATTTTGCAACCAGCACACAAAGGAAATTAATGTGTGCACAGAAGGTTCATTACCTAACATAACGTAGTAACTAATAATTATACTTATTGAAATAATCTCTTAGCTGTTTCTGTTAACCAGTTGGTTGGTTAAACAAGTAGTTAATCATACTTGCATTCTATTAAAACATGCCAATGCAGTTTTATCAGCCATGGGAGATAGGCTGTGCCAAAATTATCTTGAAGCAATTAAAGTTAATATTTACACAAGCATTCAGTGAGCTCATTCATTTGTCACAGGAAAAAAAAATTGCACAACGCAAGATTTTTGCACACATTACTAAAAATTAGAGGGAACATTGGCTGGCACAGACTAGAAGGGCCAAAGGGGCCTGTTTCGGTGGTGTAGTGTTCTACTATTCTGTGTTCTACTCATCCGGTGAATGTGAAGCAAAAACAATCTACTGAAGGAAGTCGGCAGGTTGAGCAGCATCTCCGAAGGGAAAGGAATTGTCAATGACTCGGCGTAAAGTATTGATAATGTCTCTTTAGTATTTTGATATCTGTGGATCACCAATGTCCTTGATATTTGTAGGAAGCTGGGAATCACAGCAGCTTTATGGATCCCTTAAACTTTCTGCATGGTTTCTAGTCTTGTCCTTCAAACATACCTTTGCCTCAGCCAAATGTCTCCGTGACGCACTGAAAGGCAAGACGAATTCTGTCAGTGACCAGCCTCTGCTGAATGGTGCCCCCTCCCCTGCCCTCCCCACCCTCCCCCCCCCCCCCCCCACCCCCAATCCTGGAAGGTGTTTTCCCACATCTTTCGGGGTTTAGGCACAGGTATTGCTGGACAACAGAGGAGAGGATTTTTTGAGAGCATCTCAGCGGTTTGGTTTTCTTTTGTAGCCTTGGGTAAACTAATTGATAGCAACTGACCGCTGCTATCTTGGTATGCACTTCCAAAGTAGATGATGGCCAAATGTTACTTCTAGAATTTTGCATTCTGTCTCTAAAATGAAATTCTTTACAAAGAGCACAGCTGCTTTTGCTTTCAGTGGTTAAAGAGGAATTCTAACCCTTTTCCTCACTTTTGGCTGTTATTTCTGACCTCTTAGTGCCTGTAGTCATCCAAACAATGCACATCTTTATCTATTTTCCTGCTTAACATCCATGTGCACCTTGAGTTTTTGCTGTGATTTACTAGGATATGTATCACTTGGAAGTAATGATTTGTATACGACAGAGAAGGATTCTTTTAAAGGAAACTAAGATAGCCACAACTTCAAATACTTCCTGATTATAGGAAAGGGAGAGATAAATAACAGTGGGGAGTGCCATGGTTAGTACTGTTGCCACCACCAATCTGCGTCCTGTCTGTCTAGACTTTGCACATTCTCCCATTGAAGCATGGGCCTGTTGATATATGATGAAAGAATAAGGAACTGGTAGTGGGTTGGATGAAGCTGACGGTGACGTGGGAAAGGGAAAAAAGTAGGATTGTAGGGTAGATGGGTACTTGGAGACATAGTGAGCCCAAGGGCCTGTTCCATTCTTTCACTCTATGACGTGGAATGGGAGTGGCAGGGATGAAGACTGGCTTGAACAGGGATAAATTTGGTTTAGCAAACAAAATAAACCTGCAGATGCTGTAAATCTGAAATAAATCCAAAATGCTGGAGATGCGTAGTAACTCAGGCAGCAGGTGTGGAGAGAAAAACGGAGTGAATATTTGGGGTTCGTCATTCACCTCAAATATTAACCACGTGTTTCTCCTTTGATGCTACCCGACCTTTTAAGTATCTTCAGCATTCTCTTTTTAAGCTACATTTGATACAAAGTAGAATTCAAAAATATGCATGCTTAAATACTTTTTTTAATTGATGATGCTTCTCTGCTCTTATACCTGTCACACCAGGGAGTCCTAACAGAATAAAAGTGGGACAATTTAGCCTTAGACAAATGTGATCTTTGTACCACTTGAATTGTAATAGACAATGTCGAGCACATAATGAAGACCTATTAACCAACTTAAGAACTGTGCCCCAATCCACATCCAATATAATCACATTTAAATCCTGTTCCCAAGCATTTTTTTTGTTTAACTAACAAAGTCTGACTTTAAACATAACAATTTCTCATAAATAATAGATACTAAACATTTACTAGAAGGCATTAAGCAAAAAAAAAAACTCATCTACAAAATTTGATTCAGACTCTCTTGGGAAATTAGAAATGTGATTCAAGAAAATGTCAGACGTGCAAATATCTAAAGAATTGCGATTTGGGCAAGTTAAATTTAGCAATAATCTGTTCAAATGATGCAAAGTATCCATTAATGAAGAGATCCTTAAAGCTTCGAATATCCTCTCTAAACCATCTCTGAAAACCACCATGTAAAAAGGGTTGAAAAAAAATGTGATTAGATCCAATAGGACTTGAGAGAAAACATTATGCATTTCATTTTTTTCTAATGTGCCCAAATTCTCATTGAATTTTTAACAATTATGTTATCTATTAACTTAGTTGAGAATGAAAGTGAAGAGTCCAGAAACGTTGAATTAGAAAAATCATTAATTCATATGTTCTGGAGTTGTCCTAGTCTAGAAAAATAATGGAAAGGGGTTTTTCATACTTTATCAAAAATTTTCAATATAGATTTAACACCAAATCCTTTGGTGACCCTATTCGGTACAACAAGAGAGAATGATTCTTCTTTATCTTTGATTCAGAGGCGCACAGTTCCTTTTGGCTCTCTTTTATTAAATGGAAAGGTGCTGCGCCCCACCCCCAACACTCACGATAAGTGGTTGCGTGACATCATACTTTATAATTTTACTCCAATATAATTAAATTGTTTGACATATCTTTTTCACGTTCCTTATTCTTTATTCAAACTTTGTTTTTTCTTTTAATACTAGTTATATCTGGCAATGAGGATAGGTAAAGGGTTTGAGGTTTCTCCTCTACTATTTACTTCTTTCTGCTTTTAGTGTATTATTTTTTAATCTACACTTGAACTATTTGGAATACGAATTATGGATATGATTTACAATTTATGTACGTTTGTGATATACTCCACCTACCTGCCTTTTCCCAATATCCCTTAATTCCCTTTTTGTATAAAAATCTATCTTAAATGAACCTTAAATATGTTTAATGAAGTAGCCTCAACTGCTTCCCTGGGTAGAGAATTCCACAGCTTCACTACTCTCTGGGGGAAAAACAGTTTTTCCTCATCTCCGCCTTAAATCTGCTCCCCTGAATCTTAAGGTTGTGGCCCTTAGTTCTGGTTTCACCTACCAGTGAAGACAATTTTCCTGCCTCTGTCTTTTCTATCCCTTTCATAATTTTATATGTTTCTATAAGATCTCCTCTCATTCTTCTGAATTTGAGTGAGTATAATCCCAGACGATTTAGTCTCTCCTCGTTGGTCAACACCCTCATCTCTGGGATCAATCCGGTGAACTTCCTCTGGATCGCCTCCAAGCCCAGTCCACTCTTCCTCAAGTACAGAGACCAGAACTGCACACAGTTCTCCAGGTGCAACTTTGTACAGTTGCAGCATGACCTCCTTGCTCTTGAATTCAATTCCTTGCTGATATAAGTAGTGCTTTACAGCAACCTGTGGTTAAGTTGCTTTGAGACAGTGTGCGGCTATTTTCCATCACTGGTTCCCTTTGATCTGTGAATCCTTGAAGTTCCAGCCATCCAGTAGGCACTACAGGAGTTTCTGCTCCCAGACCAGCAAGCTCAGGAAGAGCTTCTTTCCTGAGGCTGTGACCTTGCTGAACCTTGCATCACAGCACTAAGCAATATTGCCGTCATATTGTATTGTCAGTACTTTTACACTTGTTTGTTTGCTGGAGCATTGCTTTTATTCGCAATTATTATGAATAGCAGTAAAATGTTAATTGCATTTCATTGGCTTTGTATCTGTACTTGACAATAAATTTGAATCAATTCTAATCTAATAAATTCTGGCAGAACTCGGGTAGAAAGAATGATCAATAACTTTGTGGATGATACGAAGGTTGGAGGAGTTGTGGATGGTGCTGAAGGTTGTCATAGGTTATAAAACGATACAATAGGATGCAGAATTGGGTGGAAAAGTGACTGATGGAATTCAATCCAGATAAGTGTGAGGTGATGCATTTTGAAAGGACAAACCAGAAGGCTGAGTACAGGGTCAATGGTCAGTTACTTGAGGGCAAATGAACAGTGGGATCTTGGAGGCCAAATCCATACATCCCTCCCTCAAGGTCGCCGTGTGGGTTAATTGGATAGTTAAGAAGGCCTGTAGGATGTTGGGCTTAATTAAAAAAGGGGGTTAAGTTCAAGAGTAGAGAGGTCATGCTGCAACTCTACAAATCTCTGGCAAGACCACACTTACAGCATCGTATTCAGCTCTGGTCACCTCATTATTGGAAGAATGTGGAAACTCTGGAGAGGGAGATTAACCATGATGTTACCTAGATTGGAAAATGAGTCTTATGAGGCAAGGTTAGCAGAACTGGGACTTTTTGGAGCATAGAAGGATGAGAGGAGACAATAGAGGTCTACAAAATTAGGAGAGACATAGATAGGGTGGACAGCCAGGGCCTTTTTCCCAGGGCAAGAATAGAAAATACAAGAGGACGTGGTACAAAGTGAAGGGAGGGAAGTTTAGGGAAATTGTCAGGGGTAAGTTTGTTTTTTACACAACAGAGTTATGGGTATCTGGAATGACTTTCCCTGGATGGGAGGTGGAGGCTGAAACATCGGGGGCATTTAAGAAAGACTGGCATGTGGAGGGAAGAAAAGTCAAGGGCTATGGGGTAGGGAAGGTTTAGTGCTATTCTTAAGGAATGTTTGAGTCAGCACAACATCGCTGGCCAAAGGGCCTGATCTGTACTGTAGTGTTCTTTGTCTATGAAGCAGGATCTGTGGAGTCAAAAGGTGCAAGTTAGTGTTTCTAGTTGAGAGCCTGCATCAGGACAGTGTGATGCTGTTCCTGGGCCATTGAATTCAGTGTGTCGTTTTGCAGAAGTGATGCTTCTTTCGCTCCCTCTCCCCTGAAAAAAAATGCATCGTCTGATGCAAAAAAAATCACCAAGAAAATCCTATTCCCCAACACATCTTTGACTTGGTAAAACTTGGTGTTTGAAATCAAGTTTATTTCCCTGGTGAATCCTATTGTGGAGGTGTTAGTGTTTTATAATAATGTAATAAAAGCTCTCACATTTCCTGTTGCCATCTAGAAAGTAGGGCCCATTAATACAGTCTTATAGTGTGAGAATAGGGACCCTTGTACAATGCAGAGAGCACCATTAAGCCCTTAGACCTGATGCTATTTGGTTCACATTTTAAAGCCTGCAATCAGCATTGTTTAGTATTGAGATCATTACTGCACCAGTTACTGCTTGGATCTGCCCCCCCCCCCTCCCAAATGACATGTTAACAGGTTCCCCCTTACTGTGAATTGATTTTTGAAAATGTGTTTTGTGTTGCGGTGAATTCAGTTGGTAAAACTGCCATTGTTTATATTTGCATGCCTTAAGTAAATGGTCTGACCTTTCCGGTTGAGCCTGCTCTCACTGGGCTGGCTTGTGACTCCTCCCCCTTTCTTCCCCATAAGGCTGTCGTGCCACAAGCCTGCCACCAGGTCTCCGAGTCTGGGTCAGTGTGACCGACCAACACAGGGGTTGCTGTCCATCTCTTGCAAATAAAAGCCTTCAGTCTCAGCAACTTCAGTCTTTGTGTAAATGATGGTGCTTCAGGTGCTAATTTAGCTCTGAAAGGCGAACAATTGGTCCACGTCATCTCTTTAGAGGAAAAGCTTCTTAATTATTGATACCATATTGCCCTGTAAATTTTCTTGAAGTACTTGTTAAATTCCCTTTTTAAAAAGTTACCATGCAGTCCAATTCCAGCAATTTTTACCCAGAATATGTCTAATTGTTATGCTTCATTTGCTTACTCTTGTTAATGAATCTCCATCGAGTACTTGTGTGTGATCGTACAGATTCTATCACCCATGTGTATCTGTCCAGATGGTTGTGTAGGATGACTGTGATTGGCTGAAAGTGTAGCCACGCCTACTGGCAGGTCTTAAAGGATTGCTCCTAGCTAGACCAGGTCATTCTGGACTGGTCGACTGACTTGTGATATGCTCCAGTCTTTTAGTTGATAAAAGCCTTGGTTTGGATCAACAAGTCTTTGGTTCTTTCGACGCGCTCTACATTGTGCAACAAATCTTTCAATTAAAACTCTGACTATCGACCTTGCTGTTGATGGAGACGAACGTGCTTTTGCTTGTTCCAATCTTTGAACACCCTTCAAACCCCTCTTTTAAAATTTGGGGCACTGGGTACAAACCCAGGTTTCTTTGGCATGCTCCGCACTACTTTTGTGGAGATGCAAGGGATTCTGTGTGCAGGGAGCTGGTGGGGAG
This sequence comes from Narcine bancroftii, assembly GCF_036971445.1. Classification (NCBI taxonomy): domain Eukaryota; kingdom Metazoa; phylum Chordata; class Chondrichthyes; order Torpediniformes; family Narcinidae; genus Narcine; species Narcine bancroftii. The sequence continues at coordinate 32,325,017 of NC_091481.1, forward strand.
GAATTGGCCATGGTTCAGATCGAGATCCTTTGCACCTTGCATCACCCAGAAACGAAGTGAAAGCTACGCTTGAGTTATTATTCACAAGGGCTTCGGCTTAACCTGAATGGGGGATACAAAGTCTTTCCCAGCAGTAATGTGGGAGAGTAAATAAATGAGATACGAATTTATTGTCAGATGCATAAGCTCAATGTCCAGATCTACTGAAATTCTTGCTAGAGCCACAAGGGTGCATAAAATATGTTAACAATAAATATAAGTTATGACACAAGATAGAAAAATATATATAAATGGATGGATGAGCATTCACAATTGTAGTCATTGCAAAAAAAAAAATGCAGTGCTACAATCGTGCAGACTGGTCCTGGAGTGGTGTTTTTGTTGGAGAGGTGCAGGGAGGTACAAAAGCCTGACTGACAGGTGTCGGGGTGGGTGGGGGGGGGGGGGGGGGGGGAGCTGTTCTTAAATCAACAGATGCTTGACTTCAGGCTTCTGTCGCTGAAGGTTGAAGAACGTTCGTCGTGTGGAGCCAGCGAGGCATGCAGTGTTCCGGAGCTGCCTATAACTAGTAGTGAGTTTGGATTTTCATTTTATCTTCCTCATTTGCAGGTTGTTTGGTGTGACGGGGAATTGCGCTGCATGCAGCAAGCTGATCCCAGCCTTTGAGATGGTCATGAGAGCCAAGGACAATGTTTATCACCTGGACTGCTTTGCTTGTCAGCTCTGTAATCAGAGGTAAAGTTTTTCATTAAAAGTCCTCATTGTCAGTAGTGAACGTGGAAATCCAATTAGTTAAGAAGAATATAACATCTGGTACTCGCTGTAAATTCAAATCATTTTTCTGAAACCCATCTGCTTTATATTAGATTTGTGACTTTACAAAATGTTGCCCATTAATCACCACAAAACCTGGCAATGATGGTGTGATGTTCCCCTCTCCCAGTGAAGCATCTTTCCAATCCACTCATGTTTGCTGAAATTAACACCAGAAAATATGAATTGAAAATGTTAGGTTCCGATTCTTGGTGTTTACATTTTGACTATCCAATAGTGCTCATAGGGTTAAAGAAATTGATAGTAAAGCATGTTTAAACAGTGATGGAGATGCCAGTACTTGCCAAGGAGCCAGTTCTGTGCATTAATAGGAAAATTCATTAACGTTTCTATAGCCTTTGGAGAGGCCTTCCTGCCAAGTCCAAACCCCTGAGGGTAATAATTGTGTTGAGGTCTATAAATATGTAGGATCTAATATAAAAATGATACATTGTGGAATGTTTGTTCATTAGCTTGTGGCTGAGGTATGTGTATATTAAATTTAATATTTTAGAAAATTAATGGAAGCCTGTATCAGCTTCTGGTGGAAAAATTGTATTTGGAGGAGATTAAATTGCCTGCATTTACCTTTCCTAAATAACAGAAAAGTAGCTTTGGAAACAACAGCAGAGCCCTGTATATTGCTTCCACGTTTGCAATATTAAGGGGAGAATAACTAGGGAAAGGCTGGAGTTTGCTTAATGAGTATTGCAATGATCTTACAAACTGAATGGAATGCATCTGAACATACTCTTGTGCTTTAGCTTGGAGAAATACATACCATCAATACATGGTGGCCACGCCTTTCCAGCACCAGTAATTGGGACCGAGGTTTGAATCCCATGCACTCTCCCCGTGTCTACGTGGGTGGGCTTTCTCCGGGGGCTCTGGTTTCCTCCCACCCTTCAAAATGTGTGAATTGGGCAGCACGGACTCATGGGCCGAAATGGCCTGTTTCCATGCTGTATGTATGGTGTCTATTGCTTTGAATGCAGGAAGACATGGTGCCTCAGCAGCAAAGGATGCTGGGTGCATAATTAACATCCAAAACTAAACTTGTTTGAATGGTGTGGCTCATTCAGCATTTGCAGGAGATGGAGAAGTTGTACAGTAGCTGTTTCTGCCACTACTATCTTCAACTTTCCTTTCATTGCAACCTTCAAAGCATCCACAATGATATTTAGTGGATAACTAAAGCCCAGCTTTGCCACCTGTCCTGAAGCATCACCTTGTTGATATCAAAAATATAGTTTCTGAGGCAGTGGTTTTTATGCTTTCAGTCAGGTTAATTAAATGCCACTTTTGTGTGGGCTACATTGTGCAACCTTTGATGAATCTCTGCATTCTCCTTGGACATGTTAACCCTGAAAGATGTACTGCAAAAGTTCACCAGAACAGATTTTTTTAATGCATTGAAAAGGTGATGTAACTAGACCATGGTTCTTGGCTGAAAGAAAGTGTAGAGAGAGAGGCTTTTCTGTTGCTAGGACAAAGGCATCTTAAAACTAGAGTCAAGCCGAAAAGGGAAGGGTCAATGACATCACAACGTTGGGCCCAGAAAAGGTTAATAAGTCAATAGCGAGCAAGGGACTCTACTGGGCGCATAGTGTACAAATGTCAGCACCGCCTGTGTGAATCAGATTCAGTGGGTCTGGTACACACAGGTTTGCAATCCCATGTAGCTTTTATTAACACACAACAATTTGTAGGAGAGCGTGGGAAAATGTTCTGGGAATAAAGCACAGGCACATAATTACTGGTCTTATAAAAGTCTGCTAAAGGGGTGCTGAACATGGGAGAGAAGAAAGCCTATAAATAGAATAGCACATTAAGTAAAAGCCTTAAAAGTTTTCTTATCACTTCAACTTTAATTTGGGGGCTTTTTTGTGTATCCGGTAGAAGTATGGGAGAAACCAAAACTTGACTACCTCGGTGGGAAAGGGGCCTAAAACTTTGAGTAGAATCCGAGGAGGGCCATTGCTGGAAAAAAGGTTGAGAATGGCTGGGCTAGAGGACCTAAATTGTTACCTCTGTTCTACACAACACAGCAATGTGTATTGGAAGGAAAACACAAAAATCTGTAGACACCGGGGTTGAAGTGAAAGCACAGTGCTGGAGAATGCGGAGTTCCTCCAGCATTATGTTTTTACAGCAATGAGTATTGGTAGAGCTAGTGTTCTTAAACCTGATATTCAAAATGTTTAAACTACAGTGATCCAGAGAAATGTCCACTAACCTACATCTACAGCCCCTTTTACACTGAAAAGATCCAGTATTGAGCTGTATTTGGAATCCCATAATGCAGGAAAAAAGCCAGCTCCATGAGCCCTTTTACACAGCAATCCGGATTCCCGAACCAAAAGAGGCGGGATGTGAAACACAGCAGCGTCGGTGGCCGAGTGTGACCTTGTGTCAAGAAAGGAATCTGATTCGGTGTGTTTGGATACAAGGGCTTGCAATCACATGGAGCTTTTATTAACACACAATTATAGAAGAGCATGGGAAAACATTATTTTGGAATAAAACACGCACACAATTTGTAAAGGAGCATGGGAAAATGTAACGGGAATAAAGCGCACGGTTTATAAGAGTGTAGGGTATAGTTATAGTGCTACGCACAGTTTATAAATAGTTCACTATTTTTGTTGATTTTAGCAATTTTCACAGATAGACATTCAAACCTAAGAAACATAATTGTTATGGCTGCTGAGATTGAGGTTACAAGAATGGTTTTGCATTATAGCAACTGTAGCTATGTGCCAACAAATGCCTGCCAGTGTACTAAGTGTCTATAAATGTTCCATTGTTGATATGATAGGTCATCAAGTTGTAATCTGAACTAATGCATGAGATGTGCTTTTCCTGCAAACTTCAGTCAGCAATTACAAGGGCAGGCTAAGGCTAATCATGTTTAGCACCCCTTTACAGACTTTTATAGGACCAGTAATTGTGTGCCTGTGTTTTATTCCTATAACATATTCCCACGCTCTCCTACAAATTGTTGTGTGTTAATAAAAGCTACATGGGATTGCAAACCTGTGTGTACCAGACCCACTGAATCTGATTCACACAGGCGGTGCTGACATTTGTACACTATGCGCCCAGTAGAGTCCCCTGCTCACTACTGACTTATTAACCTTTTCTGGGCCCAACATTGTGACGTCATTGACCCTTCCCTCTTCAGCCCGGCAGCAACATGGGCTGACCGTTTGAGATGGGTCCCGCGTCCATACGCTCCACTTCTGGGAGAACCTACCTTGGCAGATCGAAGATGAGCAAGTCAAGACACAACCCCCGCTCCCCCCCCCCCAACCATTCGCCTTCAATTTTTTTTTAAACTGCTTGAAAGATGGATAAAACCTGGCTTTCAAGCTCTGTGCTTATGTTGCGTGATGCACCTTACCGGGCATAGAGAAGCTTTTGCTTTTAAATAAGGAGCAAATGCAACCCAAAAAAGACCAGGACAACCAGGATGGAGAGTAAAGATACCGTTCATCACAAACACAAGGGGACCTAGAAAAAAAGATCAGAGTTCACAAAATTATATTGGTCTAAATGACCACAGTAATAAGAAAGTGCACCTTTTATCATGGTGAATTTTTGTAAATCCCAATTATTTTGGTTATGAATGTGTGCCATCCCGGGGCTATCCATCTTCGGAAGGATGTATTGCTTTGCAAGCATTGGAGTGTAGATTTGGAGGGATGACTCGATAACTGTGAGGGTTATGAGCCGTGATTATACACTGATGGTTATATTTTTCTGGAGGGAGATATCCGGTGCAGATAGTGAATCTTATTTGTGTACTTTGAATCAGAATTTGTCATGAGCAATTCACGAAATTTGGTGTTTCCAGCAACATCACTGTGCAAACATTCCTGTCATGGACCATCTCACAACAATAATATATAGATGAAAAAACAACAGTGGTGCATGGAAAATAAGGCAGTGTCTTTGGTTCATTCATCATTCAGGAATCTGATGGCAGCCAGGAACAAGCTGTCCTTGTGCCGCTGAGTGCTCGTCTTTAGACTCCCGTTCCTTTTTCCCTGATGGTAGCAGAGGGTGTGGCTTGGGTGATGGGGGTCTTTGACTTTAGAGGCTGCTTTCTTAAGACACCGCCTCATGTATATGTCCTTGATAGAGTGAACTCTGTGCCTGTAGAGTTGACCACCCTCTGGAGTTTTTTCTTATCCTGGGAGTTGGTGCCCCCATACCAGGCAGTGATGCAACCAGCCAGAATGCTCTCCACGGTACACCTGCAGAAGATTGAGAGAGTCTTCGGTGACATGCCGAATCTCCTCAAGCACCTCACGAAGTATAGCCGCTGGCAAGCCTTTGTGGTTTCATCACATGACTGCAGTGAAATTATAAAAGTCAACTTAATGTATAGTTGCATATACTTATCAGCCAAATGTTCCATCAGTAAAACAGCATGTAGACTACCTTATACTGTAAAGCTCTCTTTGTTTAAGGAAAGATCACAATTGAAGCTGTCAAGTGAGGAAAGTAGGACTAAAAATTCAATGGAACCCCCATCAAGAGGAGGGGGAAGGGGAGAGATACTGAATCAGAATTTATTGTCGTGAACCAGTCGTGAAATTTGTTGTTTTGTGGCATTGTCACAGGGTAAACATTCATATCAACCACCTTACCCCACAAATAAAACGGAGCTCGAAAAGTAAAAACAAAAGAAACAAAATACTTCTGAAGAGTGGTAGAAGTTTGGAATTCCTCTAATGCTTATCTTTAAACCTTGTGTTTTATTTTGTTAATCAAATATAATCAAGGATATGAGACCAGGGGACATGAGAATCAGTCGGTGATCAGTGAAGATGTAATTGAATGAGTGAAAAGGCACAAAGAGTCATCCCTCCGGTGCATGCTACTTGGATTTATCCCCTTCCAGATGCTATAGAATGTAGTTCTTTGGCAGCTGATACCACTTGTGCATTCCTGAAAAGCGTGAATGCTTCCTCCCATATGATGGCCACTAGCTGACCTCTCCAGGTGCTCTTCAGACTTCTAAATGTTTGATCCTCCACGATCTGAAGGGGAGCATAGAGGGAGTAATGATGTGGCCATTTTAATTCTGCATTGTTATTAAAGGAGCTGCTAAGCACTCGGACATAATCTCTGAGGGTTGGGGATCATTGCAATGTTTTTGAATTATGACTGATGTGGAATATATTAGTCATTGAACTTGTTGGGCATAAATGGAACTGAATTTTTCTAAGAAATCATCTGTGTTGGCGATTTTGGGTTCTGCTTTACCTTTCTCATTTTCTAAGTTGACACAATAATGTGAATTAGATTGAGAATATGGGTTCAATTGACCATCCATATAGAATAATTTTTCTCTGGCTAATTCTATTATAGATAACCATTTTTCCCGCCTTCATTATTAGATGAAGGCTTTAAAGAATGGTATAGATTTGGTATTAAAAATTTCAAAGATTTATTTATAGGAAATTTTAAAAAACTTGGCTTCTTTTGTACAGTTGTCAGTTAAATTCAAGCTCTCTAATAGACATTTTTTTAAGATATTTGCAAGTTTTAAAACAGGCATATTATATCCCTGTAAGAAACAATAATTCCACTTAAATATAAATTGATGAACCTGAAACTCCAAAATACACACTAGTTCAACTTTAGCCCAACTAGAAATTTTTTTGCTGGGTTATACTGTATCTTTGGTTTGGGGTTGGACAAGTTTCAGATAGCTTTTGTTCGTTTAGCATTGGCGGTAGCACGTAAATGTATTGCGATTGCTTGGAAGGATAATGTAGAAGTAAATACAGCTCATTGGAAAATGAATTGGGGTCTTGTGTTTATATGGAGAAAATAACATAATTTGCATGATAATTTTTTTTGTTCAGATGTGGTCGCCCTATTTGGAATGTATGGGTTTAGAAATATCTTAAAACTTTTTATTATAAGTTTGAGATATCACACAGTTTATGTATGTAATTAATTGATATATTCTTTTTTTTTCTCCCCTTGCGGGGCTTGGTGAGGGGAGGGGGATGGGTTTTTTTAGTTTATTTTGTTATGCGTTTTTTATGTATTTTGAAAATCTTAGTTTTTTTAAAAATAAAAAAAAGATATTTGAAAGTTATGAATTTTCTTCAGTCTAAATTCGACACTGAATTGCAGATTCCAATATCCTGGATTTTCTTTTTCATTTTCAATTTGTTAATAGTGGATTGATATCACATTTTTATATCGATCTATTGGATTTAAGATTAGCTTCAATGGCTAAGATTAAAAATGACTGGGAACATGATCTTAATAACTTTTTTCAGATGAGGACTGGTATTCCACTCTTCAGTTGATCAATGAATCTTCATTTTGTGCACGGCACTGTTTATTACAATTTAAGGTGGAATACAGAAATCACGTTGTAGAGCTCGTCGAAAGAACCAAAGACTTGTTGATCCAAACCAAAGCTTTTATTAGCAAAAGACCGGAGCTCTTCACAGGTGGCCGACCAGTCCAGAATGATCCGACCTGGCTAGGGACACAACCCTTTAAGGCCCAGACAGTAGGCGTGGCTTAGCTCTCAGCCAATCGCTGTAAGCACCGTCATCTAAGGTTAGAGGAAATTTGGGAGAGTATTAAAGATTTTTTAAAGTTTCAGTTGGACAAGGTTTGGGGCCCATTTATTGAATGTTATCATCATTTCCAGTTTTGCAGGATTTGGGTGCTTGAAGGGTCTTCCCTCTGCCTTCTGGAGATCATGACTTGATCCATCTTTGTTTTGTTTTGAAGGTGGGGGTAGATTAGTTTTAGGGTTTTTTTTCTTTTAGGTAAGTTGATTTGTGGATTAATTATAATTATCCTGTATAATATCCCTTTATTTTGGATCTTATCAAGATGTATTGTGATTTGTTGTAATAGTAATAAATGGATTGATAAGTACAATTGCTTTAACAGGTAATCGCACTTAATATTAAGGGATGGAATGTCTGTAATTATTTTGCATTGTTTCTTTTTAATATTTTCTATATGGATGGTTATGTTAAACTCAATAAAAATATTGTAATTGATTGTAGTTTTGGGGAGGAAAGGCCTTCGTGGGGATGACGAAGCTTTCCTTTCTTAATGCAGTAAAATTCTTGAGGTGGAACCTAAATGTAAGATTACGTGTGATCCACTGGAAGAGGAGTCCTCCGAGCGGTGAGACCACACGTGGACTACTGACTACAGTATTAATTTCCTTCTTTCAGGAAATGCATCCACTGATATCGGGAATGGGGGGGCTGTCATTATGAACAATGGTTGATTCTTCTCGAGTTCAGAAGATTTAATTGAGAAGTCATGAAGAAAATGATTCACCGGGGAAGGGGGGGGGGGGGTGGTGAGTTTAGATCTAGAATAAACAATTCATCATTTTTTTTAAATACAGGAATTTTTCTTTGATGGTTAGTGTAGAGGGCTGCATGGTTGGTGTAGTGGTTAGCGCCACGCTATTAGTGCGCCAGCAATCGTGACCAGGGTTTGAATCCCTCAGAGTCTGTGAGGAGTTTGTGCATCCTCAGTGTCTGCGTGGGTATTTCCTGGGGCCTCCAGTTTCCTCTGACCGTTCAAAACACATCGAGGGGAGTAGGTTAATTGGGTGGCATGGGCTCATGGCTGAAAGAGCCCGTGCTGCAGTAGACCTGTCTGTCTCGGTAGCGTCATGGACAGTCGGTTGGTTTTAGAGCAGTATCTGGAATGGCTCACAAGGCCCACTCTGGTGCAACAGTCTCTGCCACACTTGCTGCAGATGAGGTCGGAATGAAGGGTTGTGGTCGACTCGCTCTGTTGCCTGGGTTTCCTCTGGGCCCTCTTTTCCTCCAGCTGGCGGAACCCAGCAGGTCAGGCAGCATCCATGGAGGGCAACGGATAATTGATGTTTTGCATCAAAACCTTTCATAAGGAATAGCAAGAGCCAAACTCTCCCATTGCTTTTCCCTTTTGTTTTCTTGTCCTGCTTCATACTTTGTTCGACTGGCTAGCATCTCTCCAACCCAGTTGGAACAGATTTTATGATGTGAGTTGCTTTTGTGCCTTCAACAGCAGAATGAATAAATCATTTTATTTTCATTGAGTTAATGCCACAGTAGCTTGAAATGTTGAATAGGTTGGTTTCCCAGCAACCCTCTTAATTAAATTGTGGTATACAGAAGGTACACCACAATTTACCAGGGTGCCACGGTTAGCGTGGCAGTTAGCTCAATGGTGTTAGAGCGCCAGCGACCAGGACCAGGGTTCGAATCCAGCTCTGTCTGTACGTTCTCCCTAAGTCTGCATGTGGTTTTTCTTTGTGTGCTCCTGTTTCTTTCCACCCTTCAAAATGTACTGCAGTTTGTAGGTTAATTGGACACTGGCTCATGGGCCGAAAGGGCCTGTTACCATGTTGTATGTCAAAAAAAAAATTGCTCTCTCTAATTTTGGTGAAGTTATAAACAGAAGTATTATGTGATGGCACTTGCTTGGCTCAGAAGATAATTGGTTCAGCACTAACCCTGGTCTCCCTACCTTTCACTGAATCAATAACTTCAACTGACAAGTGGGTACAATGTTGGCATCCCATCTTCCAAAACAGAGTGAAAGATCTACCTACACTTTCCTAACTTTGTTTTGAAGAGCATGAAAGTTAGGCCAGAATTCTGTCCAATATTTATGCTTCAATAAACATTATTCTTCAACAAAGATCACTGAAACGGGTTAACTGATCCCTTGGGGAACTTCCGTGGGCCTTTGCTGTGCAAAGCTTGCTTGTCATTGTTACTACAATCTCCACCTCAGACAGGGTCCTGAATATTTGGTGGATTTGCTCACAATTGGCAAAATTCCATTGCAAAGGTGATACCTAAACCTGCCACGAACCAGGCTGCTTCCCTGAATTTATACTTTGGATTTCCTGTTCTGTTTGTCAGCTTCCACTCTCTTCCTTTTCCAATTTTCTCTGAATGTCCCCTTGGCGAACAGCTTTCCTGAGGTTGCGACTGTTGGATCTGCATCTCCTGGCAGGAGCCTGACACAGCTCGGTTCTGGAATCATCTCCTACAGACTTCTACCCTGCTGACCTGCAAACATGCCGCAATTTTCTGTTCCCTTCCTCAAGGCGTTGCCAAACTAAGTGGGGAGCCTTGCGGAACACTCAGAATATGTTCAACTTTAATTCATTCTACACAGCTTGAGCAACTGGTGACACCTATTTGCAATACACTGTCAAATCACCTGGCATCCACGTCAGAATTTCTCCAAAATAAAAGTATGACCGTACATAACACACCAATGTTCTGCGCATTTCAATAAATTGCCAAACTACTTCACCATTTTACCATTGTCAGTGATGTATAATTCTTTAGATCTAAATGGTATTAATATAAAATATAGCAAAAAAATTACACGTGACTCCATTCACCATCGTAGCATCAAACTTTCAAAAGGATGTTGCTGCCAATAGCCACACTGCAGGTACAAATTTTAAATTTAAATTTAGCCATACAGCACAGTAACAGGCCCTTCCGGCCCACAAGCCCATGCCGCCCAATTACACCCATCCTTGTGCAGTTTTAAGGGTGGAAGGAAGCCCACACAGAGAACATGCAAATTCCTTATAGACAATGCTGGATTTGAACCCTGTAAAAGCATGGCACGCAAACTAAAAATGCCTTTTCATGCACTTGAAATTCACTGAGTTGATTTTCATAAAAAACAAATTGTAGATAGTCCTTAACTTACAATGGCGTTGTGTTCCAGCACTCCCTTTGGATGTCAAAAAACAATCAAGTCGAAAAAGGAGAGTAGGATCAGTGTGGACTGGCACTGGGCTGTTGGGAGAGAGCGGGGGCAGTGGAATCAGTGTGGGGAGTGACACAGGCTTGTGGGGAGAGAGCAGGGGAATGGAATCACTGTGGGGACTGATACATTGCTGTTGGGAGACACTGAAAATTTGAAGTACAGTACGGATTCGAACTGTCGTAACTTCGAAAAATCTTAAGTCGGACCATCATAAGTTGGGGACTATCTATTATACGCAGACTATGCCTCGGCTAGGCCACCACTTCAACTCAAATCACTTCGAGTTCTGGTAAACTGAATGGCATTTTATAAGGATCAATGGAAGGTTGGTAAGTCAATGGCATAATGTTGTCAGAAATGTTTGTCAGTCACAGGAGAATTCTGGATGCATAAATACCAGATAAACAAGAGTTTACTGTAATTCATCTCCCACTTTGCTCACATTCAAATTCCTTCTGGTTATCCCATGCTGCGCCCATTAACTTTGCCCCTGCTCTACATCCCGCTAGGATTGGCATCATCTGCAAACTTAACTACTTCACATTTGAGATTTTTATCAGGCCAATTAACATTCCTAAACTGCAAGGACTCCCTTGGGCGTTGCTATTATTACAGCCATAAGATCCATTCTCATGATTTCACAAGTCATTGAGCATGAGAAACTGTCCTCCATGTGTTGTGTTGCTGGAGAATTGCCCTGAAGACGTGTAACCTCGCGAGTAAGGAAGGTGGTGGGGCCTGCTTGTGATGGTCAACTGGCTTCGGCAAGCTCTGAGGATTGCAAATGCAGCACACGTACCAGAGAAAGCAGCCTTTGAGTCTGGGGAATAAACTGTTTGTGGAGAGAGCAGAAGTCGTGAGAAAAGTTGTGAAGAGGACCGAGAGAAAATAAGTGTCCTGTAATGGTGGGAGCTCATTCAGCTGTGTCTCATTTGAAAACACATCTATCTGAGGACGCTCTGGGCTCATGTCCCACTACAGACACTGGCAAAGAATAAATTGGTCTACCAAGAGGGTGCTGCTCTGCTACAGTTGCCACTTCAAGTTCACATTCATTTATCATCTGATGGTACATGTACAACCCGACAAAACTGCATTCTCTGATCTTCTGTGCAATGAACTGCAAGCACTCATACAGACATAATACCCACATAAAGTCAAACAATACATATGCACAGTACATGAACAAATATTAAAATAAATATTGTTCAATAAATGGTTGAGTCACAGAGGGTTTGTGAGAGCAGTGCTTCAGTCACTCAGCTGTCTCATTGTCTGTGGTAAGAAGCTGCTTCTCAGCTTGGTGGCTGATACTCCTGTATCTCCTTCTTGATGGGAGTAGCTGAAAGATGTTCTGAGGTGGGTGGAAGAGGTCCTCACTGATTTTTGCGAGACCTCTTTAGACGATATTCCTGGTAAATCCCATCGATGGAGAGCAGATGAGGGAACCGTTAGTGATCCTCTATGCCCGCTTATGATCTGATACTCCACAGCAACCGTACCACATGATGATGTAGCTGGCCAAGGCGGTCTCAGCAGAGCTCCTGCAGAAAGTTGACTGGACGGTGGCCAGTAGACTTGCCCGCCTCCATCTTCTTGGGAAGTGCAGTCTTCGTTGCCCCATCCCGACACGTGAGGAGATGTTTTGCGTCCAGGATTGATCACTTGTTAAATTTACTGGGTGCACTCTGCTGTCTCCACTACCGAGCTATTAGTGTGTAGTGGAGCGTGGTCATCCTGGGTCCTCCCACTTTTCAGGTGAAATGTTAAACTGAGGCCTTCTCTGTCCCCTCAAGTGGGTCAGAAAGATTCGGTGGCACCGTTTTGAAGAAGATCTGTTCCTCACAATCTGGAAGAAATTTCACGCAAAGATGTTGACACTAACGTAGTTGGCAAACGGCCTGTTTTGGAGCAGCGCATGGACCTGGCTGGTTGTGTTCAGCGAGACGTTGTTTGGAAGCCAAGTTGTAGGCGTGACTGAAGTCAAGGACGCTAACAGTGGTTATTGATGAGTTTTTCTTACAATTAGACAAAACTAATTTTTTTTTAAACTGTAGTCAAGGTCTAGATGTAGTTTGCAAAGTGTTTGATGAAATGATGCGATCATAATTTTCTGTAAAAGTTTGTTTGTCTCTCTGTATAAAAGTGTGCTTGTAGAGGTACATTTTACAGTATTGATAGCAATGAAGGCTGTTTCAAACATTCCATGATAGCTTGTTAATAAACTCTTACAGCGAATCTCAAAGTCTCCCTCTTTGAGTTAATTTCCACACCACCGTCCCAGCCTATATTTGTCCATTTTTTGCTGGCACAAAATAAAATATTGTCCGTCCCTAACCTCTTGAATAGAGGGGCTATTTGATGGGGCTGGTCACACATGGGTAAGGATGGAGGTTTTATGACAATCTGGTGCCTGATTATAATCAGTGGCACTGATTATTTTTATTTTGCCCGCCTAATTTTATTTTGGCATTGTTTTGTTTGCTTGAATTTTAATGCTCCCAGCTGGTGTAATGGAGAAACTAATGTTTTTAAATCAATACAAGTAGTCCAGGAATAGTCTTGATCATTGTGCCACTCAGCGCCCACCCATAACTGTCGATCAACAGATTATTTGTTCAGCATCAATTTTCTTTCTGTGGGGGTATGAAAACTGGCTGTTGTGTTTTCCATAGTCCAACAGGAACTGTCTTTGATAAGAAATTTATTGGCTAATGACTTACTTTTGTGTGATCTGTCTCATCAAGTGTCAAGCCTAATTTGGCTTCATGCTTTTCTGTAGAACATACAGCCTTGATATTTTAAATCTAAAAGTTCTTGTTGATGCCATTTCTTTCATTGAACCTTTCTTCTCCATGGTAGTTCTGCCCAGAGACTCCTGCTAACAATCTGAATTAGTTTTTAAAAAAAACAGATGTAATGTATTAATTAGTTGTCAAAATCATAGAACAGTAGAAAATTATTGATCCACTTTAAGTCAATTTATGGAAAATGTCTCTAAGATGAAATTGAGCACTCCTTGTTTACCACATAATTTATCTAACTCTGCAAAATGCAGCTAATTCAGCATCATGTGGTCTGACCAATCACTATCAGATTTGATCATTAACATAAGCATGTACAGTACGTTTCCGATTGTACTCTCCCGACTGCACTGTATTCCTGATTTCCTGGCTCTGTCCCGTCCTGTGACTGTACTTTTGACCCTCTCCTTCACACTGGCCCTTCCCCAGAAAGTCCGGGTCATGACACAGGATGAAGTCCTTGTTCATTGTGAATAAAAACCAGTGACTCAGTCTCAGCCTGTCGAGTTGTTTTAGTGTGTGTCAATGCCCATCCAATGAGGAATACAGGAGGCGCTTGTTTACTCAATAGCTGCAATGAAGTTCCCCTGGGTCATTCAAACTTCACATAATTTAAATTAAAATTAAGAAATGATTTGCTTCGAAAGAAAATTAAGCTCATGGTCATTTACATTAAATACTCAACTATTATTTTTGCTCTATTTTTTTAAAAAACTAGTTTGTTGCCTTTCTCCAGATGCCATTATACTGCACAACTGGCAAAGAATAAATTTCTACCCATTGACTTTGCAAAACGGCAATCCTCTGTTCAGTTCTTCTAACTTGCATCTTTGTACCTTTCTAAAGGATGCCTGCTTGGTTGCGATAGGAAGAGGCACACAATTTGTCTGGAATTAATATCTGTGAAAATCTTCTAATTCTGCACTTGAGATTCACAGAACACTGTGTTGCTTTCAATATTAAATCTAATCTATTTAACATTATTACCAATGGGAATTCTGTCAGTACATTGGAACATCATCTGTAAACAGCTATCCAAACAACAAAGGCTGCTATCTTGGGTCACCTGGGTGGATCTGTGTAATTATCCATCATTCTACTGGGATTCGGTGGAGTAAGATTTTCTGAAGGTTAAAACAAATGGTGGCAAAGCTTGGAAGCCTTCAGTTAAGGACGCTTTGTGCGTACCCATCACGTATTAGAGATGTTGCTTTCCATCAGCAAATTGGCAGCCACACCGAACAAATGAACCAAGTGTCTCATTAGGTGAAGTAGCTCTCAAAATGTACAGGTGTATTATACATGGAAGGATTTTATTTCTATATGGTGGTCCCATATATTTAAGGCTTCTCGTGTTTTCTTCTTCCCCCCCCCACCCCACCCCTTCTCCCTTCCATATTCAGGTTTTGCGTGGGAGATAAATTTTTTCTCAAGAACAACATGATTCTGTGCCAGACAGACTACGAGGAAGGTTTGATGAAAGAAGGCTACACATCCCAAGTCCGCTGACCCAACGGGCACTTCGGTCAACTTAGTTATAAGCACTAACTTCCGTATCGTTTACTTAACGTGTAAATATGAATTGAAACAGGAACTAATAGAATAGACAAACAGTATCTCGAGCTGGTGGCCATGTTTGGAATGAAGGTTGGAAGAAACGGTATATAATAGTCATTTTGTTCCGGTTCTAAGTTGAATGTCATAGACCTACTGTATATATTGAGCTTTGTCATGAGGGAGGAAAACCCTTTTATTCTTTGCTGCTTATAATTTTATTTCATTTGGCATGAGATGTTTATTTTGGATGACTCTGTACATACGATATTGTAATACTTGAAGCACAAATGTAATACAGTTTTATTGTGTTAACATTTGTGTTTATTCCTTTGTTTCCTGGTCCTGTTGCATTTAGTACAATCAGTGTTCAGATTTATTGTATAATTAATTATGCTTTCTGTATTCTATTAACTATTTTAACTGAGCTGTCACTTTCTATTAAAATAATCAAAAACTCAATTCTATGCACTTTAATTTGTCTGCCAATGCAATGTGTTTAAGATCTTGAGACCCGAAGACAGCCTAATATCAAACCTCCGTGCACCCAGGTTGGCAATACAACATAACTCTTATAAATGTTTTGCCTAGCAGATGAAAAATCAGTTTGTCCAATAAACTATTTTACACCATGGTCTTGTGGATCCTAATGTGGAATATGAACTTGTTTATTTTTCTCCCCCCCCACAACGAAAGTTAAATTAGTTTGCTTTTATACTCCTGTACATTTTAATAGTGTCATCCAGACACTCCAAATATAGATCTAACAAGAACCTCTTTCCGATAAATTCTGAAAAGGTTCGAAGAATGAAAGCTGGTATTTTTAATGTTTTTTAACTCTTTTGATGTCTCCCACCAACCCCCCCCCCACCCCCCCCACCCCCAGTAATGACTAGCAGCTGAATGACTGACTGTTATCTGCAATTTGGCAGTCTCTAGCAAGCAGTAAATAGTTCTGAAGCATTAGTTGACTTTATTCTGCTTTCTTGAAAAGGCAAATCTTGAATATTTTGCAAATGAGTACTTTTGAAAAGGTATGTATTCCACAAAATGATTTGTTTTTAAAAAAGCTCATCCTTAGATTTGAAAGGCACCAAATGATCATTTGCCCTAATTCCAATTTATATTCTCTAAACCGGTGGTTCTCAAACATTTTCTTTCCACTCACCTCCCACTTTAAGTCATCGGTGCTCTGTGATGGGTAAGGGATTGCTTAAGGTGGGAGGTGAGTGGGAAGGGAAGGTTGAGAACCATTGCTCTAGACCCAATTGTTATGGAAATATTTTGCTGGAGAAAAATGGTCATTGGCCCATTTGGAGTGATGACACCGCGCACATAACGAGTCAATGAGGTACAATTAAAACCGTGGTCTTCAAACTTTTTCTTTCCACCCACATCCCACCTTAAGCAATCCCTTACTGATCACAGACCACCGATCGCAGAGGGAATACTTAAAGGGGTATGCAAGTGGAAAGAACCACTGACTCCAAACCAAGTATGGGCTGATTTTTTTTTTTAATGTTTGTGATATTGGCTATGCATTTAAACTGGACATTATTTCAATTCCATCCACAATTATTAATGAAACAAATTGGAAAAGACTACCTGCCAATGTGAAGACCCTAAATACGATTGAAACTAAATTCGTTCCATATTACTTTTGAAGCTTGCCATTAATTCTTTCGGGAAAAAAAACATTTCACAGAAGATACCTGTTTTGGAGTTCTGAACAGTTTGGTGTAAATCAGTTTAATGTTGCTGGTAAGGAAAGCACATTTTTTGCACCCCTTCCCATTAATTTTCACCCCCTCCCCCACCTCCCGGCTACCTACCCCTGTGACCTCAAGAAATGCTCTACTTGTGTGGCCAACCATCTTAATTCCACACCCCATTCCAACACTGACATGTTTCGCCATGGCCTCGTGCACTGCCTAACAGAGACTACCTACCCGCAAATTGGAGGAACACCACCCAATATTCTGACCGGGTGCTTCCCAACCAGATGGCATTAGCATCAACGTCTCCAGTTTCTGTTAAATCCCGCTCTCACTTTCCCTATCCCTCTTTTTCCTTTCCTCCAGCTTTCAACCCATTTCCCTCTCCTCACCATTCAGAGAGCTATCACTTCTGAGCTTTTTCTCCTCTGCCCTCCCATCCATAACCACCTCTTACCTAGGCTCTTCCTTCCCCCTACCTTTTTGCTCACATTTTGGTGAAGGGCTTGGGCCCGAAACGTTGGTTACCCTTCCGACAGATGGTGCGTGACCTGTTGAGTTTCTCAGGCACTTTTGTGTATTGCAAGTTTTGGGCAATGATGTTAAATCCTTGGGATGGCTAGCCTGTACGATCTCCACTATGTATAGGTAATTTTACACCAAATCAGGTCATTAGAAAGAGCCCCTTCGCCCTCCAGTGCAAGAATCTCGAGACTGTCCTTTACGCTGGCAACTTCGAAGAATGGAGAATTGGAATTGAGCCCTCGTGGTCGAGGCTTTGGAGTCCTATGATGAAGAATTTAATTACGTGCTGAGGTACTGCAAGATTTATGAAGAACAACTGGTTGAAATCCAGCTAACGAGGGGGATGGCAAACCACAACAAAGGAAGGATGGTAAGAATGAGGAGGGAATAACTTTTATTTCTGTTCTGGTTCCAGGGTCACCAGTCGTGATGTTTGGTCCAGGGAATGAGGAGAGGGAATTGAGCTCAGCTCTGGCAATCCCTTGGTGATCAAACAATCTGTTACCAGTAACTTTATAGGTTTGCATGACCTGTAATGATTGGTGACTGTTGGAGAACACGAAGCCTGGGGATCCCTGAAGATCCTGTCAACACAGGAAGAAAATCAGAGGACGACAAATGAGAAGATGGAAACATAAAATGCAACATTGAAAATAAGTTAACAAACTGCGCACATGGGTGTTTTTATTAACTGCCCCATCCACAGATGCTGCCTGAACTCTTCAGTAATCTGATCATTTTTGCATACTTTTCAGGGAGAAATAGAGTTCTGCTGCAACCATGTGCTCCTGAGTTTCTGGAATATGCAGCATGCGCTTTAGTCTCCAGGCGAAAGTCCCCAACGTCATTGTGGAGCTAAGATCTGGCATAAAAATTAGCATGGAGCCAAAGGGGATATGTTTTGCTTGACCAAGGAGAATGTGTGAAAGTGGAGATGCAAAAGGATGCGGTTAGCATAATGGTTAGTTTTACGGAGTCCAGAGGACCCCCAAAACCAGCAGCAATAGATATGCACCACAACACAGGGTTACTTAAACAAAAGTAGTTTTTAATTATATTTGAACAAGAAAACAGAATTAAACTTTAACTTATTACTATCAACTTACTTAACCTACTTAATCCCCCCTCTAATACTAAGCACAGGTGTGTGCAATGTGTTTTTAAGCTTAGAAAATTTCTTTGGATCACAGTCGAATCTCACTGGTTGCAGGCAATTCTTGTTCTGTGCACAGAAGTTAGCATTAACAAAGTTCACCAGTCTTTGGTGCTTAACAGGCAAATGGTTACCACTCAGAGAGCGATTCCTTTTGTTCCAGGACATCCACACCTGATTTCTGTTTAATTAGTCTTGCTGACAAAACTTTCCCCCTTCAGGGTTCTCCAGATGATCCTCCTTCTTTCAGGTCACCTTTCAGACAGACAGTCTTCTCCTTTGACCAGGCAGTCTTCCAAAAGTTTGCCAGCTTTGTCCTTCTGGAACTGATTTCTGTCTCCTTTCTCTCTGTTTCACACCCTCCTTCTCTGAGAGCCAAAACTGTTCTTCCTCTGTTTGCAAAGATCACATGCTCTGCCATGCAAGCTGTATGTTGAAACTTTGTTGCTCTTTTTGCAAAAAGCACTCTGCAAAAGTCCTGCAAATATTCTGTGTTTTAAAATGTTTGTGTGAAGCTGCTCTAGCAATTCCTCCCAAGCCACCTCTAAATACTCTGTCACATCAGCACAACGCTATTTTGGTGCCAGCGACCCGGCATTGTCTGTAAGGAGTTTGTACATTCTCCCTGGATCCACATGGGTTTCCTCTGTGTGTTCCAGTTTCCTCCTACCTTTCAAAAAGATCTGGGGGTTGTGGGTTAATTGGGGTATTTGGGTGGCATGGGCTCATGGTCTGGAAGGACCTGTTACCTGTTATCTGTAAAGCCATACTGATGCTCGGGACCTGTTCAGTTGAAGCCATAGGCACCCAAATATAGAGTAAAGGGGGTGTTACACCAGGATTCACTTTGGAAGGGAACTGGATTAGATGTCTGGAGAGACTATAACCCAGAGCAAAAGAAGGGTAGGGTAATAGGTTGCTGGGGGTGAACTTCAAGCCCTATCCATCAGACATGCCCTCTATTGAAACCACTGGCTGCCTTTTTTAAATTGATGTGATGCTGTAAGAAGATATTTATTTTATATAGTATGTTTTTGGCTACACGAGGTCTTTAGCTTGGCTTGATGCGTGTTAGCACTGATCTATGGATGAGTGACATTACAGGGCCAAGTTCTCCATGTACTAGATACAGATAAGGAGCTACCTGGCAGGGTCAGGGTTGCAGAATTGTATCTGCCAAAGTAATGGGAAGGTTCCCTTTGGGCAATGTATTAAATATCAATCTGACTTCCTCTGGACCCAACTACAAGGAATGAAAATCTAACCATAAGTGAACATAAGCAAGAGCCCGCATTTTGAAGAGACACACCAGCTGATATTTTCCCAATGCAAATACCTCAAGTTTTGGGATTTGGTAAAACCCAATACTCAGGATTTGGCACTAGTCTATCAGATTTTCTGTAATATTTCACGTGATTCATACTAACAACCTTAGTGAACTTTAAAATGTGACATTCTGTAGCTGACTGCTACCTTTCGTGGATCGCTGAAGTCATCTTCCTTGACCATCATCTGGACATTTTGTGGCAGCCTTTCCAAGAACAGTTCCTTTAAGAGCGAGCAGGGGGCATGGCCATCATGTAAGGCAAGCGTGTCGCCCATTAGGTTGAACAGGACCCTGTCCCCCAACCTGTCCATATGCAGCAGATGGGCTGCACGCTTGTGCTCAGGCAGCCCGAAATTGCGGGTCAGTAGCTCTTGGATGGCTACATACTTGCTGTGGCTTTTTCAAGAAATCTTGATCTTGGCAGCTGCGGCTTGTTCGAGGGCACCCACCAGATGGTAATATCGGGTGTCATTGGAGGTGATTTTCCTCACGGCGAACTGTGCCTCAATTTGTTGGAACCATATTTCAGGCTGTTCTGCCCAGAAGTTTGGCAGCTTCAATGACACAAAGTTGTTTGCAGGGTCTGTCTCCATTGCTAGATCCAGAATGCCAGCTGGACCGTCAGCATCACCATTGCAGCTGGCTGCTACAAGCTATGGCTCTGCAAAGTCTATAGCACAGGAGAAGTTATAGCTGTATGCAGGTTAGCTCAGAAAGAACACAATGATCCCAGAAAGAATGACATGAACCCAGTTGAGTGGAGTTATCACCGAGTTTTATTGGGCTCACAGCCCTGCTTTAATTCTCAAGCTGAAGGGAGCGGTCAAATCCCCCTCAGCACTGATTGGTGTGTTTGTGATCCGCTTTCCCTGATAGGCCAGTTAAGCTCTTTTGGTTGTGGCCAATTGGAGGGCAGCGCTGCGGGCATCGTGCAGCCTGCTGGGTCGTCGCGTTCGTCCTTCATTTTGTGAGGCCCTGTGGGGGACATGCGAAGAGCCGCCACAACACCATCATTATAAACTCTCCAGTAAGATTCAGGGAATCAAATAGCCCAGTAACTGGGATCTTGGTGCTTCTCAGGTGAGACACAAGCAGGTGAGGACCCTGATAGAGAGCAGGTAAACCATTATCTAGTGAGCAAGATGCTGAAAACTCTGGTTGCGAGTGATCGGAGTTCCACTGCGCGCAAATATGCTGGTGTCACACCACCTGAGGAACTGGTTCAGCAGCCTTTTTGCTGAGTTTGTTATCTCTCAGGACTTTCCCCCCTTGGCAGTCCACCTGAAACACTTTGCTGATGGGTCTTTCGAAGCCATGTCATTGTTTGATTGATGTTTTAATGCACATAAACCTCTCAGTCTGCTTCGCCAGCCTGTTGAACCAAGAGGCATGGCTTGTCTGATTCACTTCTTTCAGCATTACTCCCCACCACCTCTGCCTGATCCATTTGTACCTGCCTGACCTCCATCATCCTCCCCACTTCCCTGTACCACACCCCCACCCACCCCACTAAATAAAATGACACAGTGCACAGGCTTGCCATAAAATAAAAACAAGGACAAAGACGATTCGTCAGGACTGTGTTTTGATCTGAAATGGTAAGTCAGTTTCTTTTTGACCTGCATTTTTATTTTGGTTGCCGTGGAAGATTCATCAATGGAGTGGTGCAGCCAGCAGATCCCCTGCCTTGCAGTGCACAAGACCCTGGTTCAAGTGTTGGCTGTGTTGAATTGATTTGTTGTCTCTGTGACTGTGTGGGTTACCTCCACATCCCAAGGACGTGCGGGTCGGTAGGTTAGTTGGCCACTGTAAATTGCTCTCAGTGTTGGGGTGCGGTGGTAGTTGATAAAAAACATAACACTGAAAAAGCTCACCAGATCAAACACTTTACCTAGCAAAGCTAAACATACATAACCAATGTTTCGGGCTTGAGCCCCTTCATCAACTGTACACAGTCGTCCGAACAAAATGGCGGGGGAGGGGAAGGCAGAGGAGCTCAGTCCCGCAGGCAGGAGGTAATAGGTGGATAAGGGAGGGAGGGCACAGCGGCAAACAAGGGGAGGGCAGGAAGCTCCGTGAATGGTTAGGTAAGGGGGTGGAGAGCTGGAGGAAAGAAGACAAGGAAGGAGAATAGGAAGTCGCCTAGCAGAAACCGGAGACATCAGTCTGATTGGAGAGGGCCAAGACGAAAAAGAAGATGTTGCTCTTCCAATTTACGGGTGGTCTTGGTTTGACAGTACGAGGCCTTGGACAAGCATGTCAGCGCAGGAGTGGGGTGCAGAATTGAGTGGTAGTTGGAGCTGACAAGAATGGAAAAGGAAGGTTACGACAGGATTGGTGTAGGGTTGTAAATGGGTTGTTGATAGTGAGTGGGCACTTGAATTCTAGTGTCACTTAGCGCCCCCTTCAGTACGTGAGAAAGAGAACCAAAAGGGAATCCCTTCAGAGTGACAGAGTTTCCAGCACTCCTGCAGCCTCACAGACGCCTACTTGATTCATCCATTTCACAGCCCTGGCTGTGCCACTATTTTTCTTTTGGCTTGAAGGCCTGTTTTGAGGACAGTATCAGAGCATTAACTTCTCTATAGGTTGCCACGTGGTAAAAGCTTTTAAAGAAATCAGGAAGAACTTTGGAATAAATTGGGTCATGGTGCAACACTCTCATCTTGTCTCAATGGTTTTCAAACTGCCCCCTTATGCCATTGGTGCTCTGTGATTAGTAAGGGTTTGCTCAAGGTGGGATGTGGGTGGAAAGAAAAAGTTTGAAACCTACTGTTTTAATCGTACCTCCTTGACTTGTTATGTGCACGATTTCATAACTCCAAGGAAATGGGCCGATGACAATTTTTCTCAAGCAAAATATTTCAGTAACAGTTGGGTCTAGAGCAGTGATTCTCAATCTTCCCTTCCCACTCACATCCCACCTTAAGCAATCTCTTATCAATTACAGAGCACCAATGGCATACGGATTACTTAAAGTGCTAGGTGAGTTTAGGGGGGCAGTTTGAAAAGTCACTGGGTTCTTGTTCAACACTTGATGCCTTTGACAAACTAAGAACCCAAATACCACATAGGATCCACATCATAATAGCAGAGAATATTGCTGAGGCTGCACTGAATATAAGAACTGCTGTCTCACAGCTCCATTGACCTTGGTTTAATCCTGATTTTGGGTGCGTCTGTGTGGAGGTTTGCGCATTCTCCCTATGGTCCCAGTGATTCCGTGGACTTCCTTTGGGTTCTCTGGTTTTCTTTCCACATCTCAGAGTTGCTAGATTAACTGGCCCTCGTGAATTGCTTCCAGTGTGGGTGAATGGCGGAATCTGAGCGAGAGGGAAGGATAGAATTAATAAAAATGAGGAGTGGTTACAGGGAAAATAAGTGGTGAACAAAATTGTTCTGCGAGTGGCTTAGATTCAATGACCTGGTGGCCAAGTTCTATGCCACAAGGAACTTCATAAATTTTAGCCATATTCGAAGTTAATAAGTGATTCCTTTTCCTAACAAGTGTTGTATTTGGTGTGAAGCGAGGAACTAAAAATGTGAATCATAGATGAAATAAGGTATGGTTCTTGTCAGAATTCACTTAAACACAAGTCATGTAAAGACAGAATAAATGGCTGCAATAGCACTAACATTGATTTACATAAATGTCTTTAGTTGGTACAGGCAGATGGCACAGAACATTCATTTTGGAAATCAGTGCTCAATTTTAGGCTGGAAAGCTGTTGTAAACAGCTGCTACTCCAAATTTTATAGTAAAAGCACGTCAAAAAGTGACAGAATTTTCTGGCCAAGACTTTTAAAATGTTCATAAATTGCTTCCATTGTCATTCACAATGAATTGATGAATACAAGAGCTGTTTATTTATTTATATATATATATATTTATCGTATGCATAGTGAGAGGGAGAGATAGAAATAGATATAGATGTATATATGGATATTAATAGATATATATAAATATATGTATATAGATTTAGATAGGTATATATAAATAAATATATGTGTATAGATTTAGATCGATATATGGTCGTTCCCCCTTATCCATGGAGGGATGTGTTCCAAGGCCCCCAGCAGATGCCTGAAACCGCAGATAATACCGAACACTATATATACTATGTTTTTCCCGATACATACATACCTATGATAAAGTTTAATTTATAAAGGAGGCACAATAAGAGATTAACAACATTAATAAAATAGAACATTTATAACAATATTTTTAAAATGGGTTACTTGAGTACAAGTACTGTGATATCGCGACAGTCGATCTGATGACCAAGACAGCGACTAAGTGACTAATGGCCGGGTAGCCTCTACAGCATGGATACACTGGACAAAGGGATGATTCACTACTCACAGCACCGCGCAATTTAAAACTAAGAATTACTTATTTCTAGAATTTTCCATTTAATATTTTTGGAATGCGGTTGACCATGGGTAACTGAAACCGTGGAAAGTGAAACCGTGGATAAGTGTGGGGGACGTGTGTGCGATATATATACAGATATTAATCTATGAACACACACACACACACACGCACACACACACACACACACACACACACACACACACACACACACACACACACACACACACACACACACATACAAAATGGCATCAACTAAGATGGAAGAATCACAGAAACATATGCTACAAAGCCATTTTGTGCCCAGAAATTACAGGTGCTCAATGACAGGTAGCAGGGATATTGGACTGGTTATCTTTACATGGAAAACTACAGTGAAAAACATTGGCAGCGAAGCATGACCAATAATTATGACAACAGCATATTGTTTATAGATAGAAACTTATGTTCAACAATATATTTTAATTGTAGATCACTATTCATAGCAATGTTCTAATGAGGCAAGCACTACAGGAAAGAATTGTGGCATTTAGAGAAAGTGAAGAGCACAGACAAGTCATCTAATAGATCATTAATGCATTATATCTGTAAAATTTACAAGCCCACAGCTACTAACATTCAGGATAGATCCTCATTTATTGGACAGCCTTTAAATCTATGTCATGAAGTGAATGGCCATTTGCAAATTGGTAAGTTAATTGGCCATGAAAATTTCCCCTAGCCTCAGACAGCGAAGTCCTCCTCAGCGACAAGATCTCCATCCTCAATCGATGGTCAGAACACTTCCAATCCCTTTTCAGTGCCAACTGCTCAGTCCAAATATCCGCCTTGCTCCAGCTCCCTCAACAACCCTTGAGTCTAGAGCTGGATGAGGTCCTTACCCGGGAAGAGACATATAAGGCATTTGAACAACTGAGAAGTGGCAAAGCAGCAGGTATGGATGGAATCCCCCCCAGAGGACTGGAAGGCTGGCGGCAAAGCTCTGCATACCAAACTGCATGAGTTTTTCATGCTCTGCTGGGACCAAGGAAAGCTGCCTCAGGACCTTCGTGATGCCATCAACATCACCCTGTACAAAAACAAAGGCGAGAAATCAGACTGCTTAAACTACAGGGGAATCACGCCGGTCTCCATTGCAGGCAAAATCTTTGCTAGGATTCTCCTTAATAGACTAATACATAGTGTCGCCGAGAATGTCCTCCCAGAATCACAGTGTGGCTTTCGCGCAAACAGAGAAACTATTGACATGGTCCTTTCCCTCAGACAGCTCCAAGAAAAGTGCAGAGAACAAAACAAAGGACTATACATCACCTTTGTTGACCTCACCAAAGCCTTTGACACCGTGAGCAGGAAAGGGCTTTGGCAAATACTAGAGCGCCTCGGATGCCCCCCCAAGTTCCTCAACATGGTTATCTAACTGCACGAAAACCAACAAGGTCGGGTCAGATAGAGCAATGAGCTCTCCGAACCCTTCTCCATTGACAATGGCGTGAAGCAAGGCTGCGTCCTCACACCAACCCTCTTTACTATCTTCTTCAGCATGATGCTGAAACAAGCCATGAAAGACCTCAACAATGAAGACGCTGTTTACATCCGGTACCGCACAGATGGCAGTCTCTTCAATCTAAGGCACCTGCAAGCTCACACCAAGACACAAGAGCAACTTGTCCGTGAACTACTCTTTGCAGACGAAGCCGCTTTAGTTGCCCATTCAGAGCCAGCTCTCCAGCGCATGACGTCTTGTTTTGCGGAAACTGCCAAAATGTTTGGCCTGGAAGTCAGCCCGAAGAAAACTGAGGTCCTCCATCAGCCAGCTCCCCACCATGACCACCAGCACCCCTCCCACATCTCCATCGGGCACACAGAACTCAAAACGGTCAACCAGTTTATCTACCTCGGCTGCACCATTTCATCTGATGCAAGAATCGACAAAGAGATAGACAGACTCGCCAAGACAAATAGCACCTTTGGAAGACTACACAAAAGAGTCTGGAAAAACAACCACCTGAAGAAACACACAAAGATCAGCGTGTGCAGAGCCGTCGTCATACCCACGCTCCTGTTCGGCTCCGAATCATGGGTCCTCTACTGGCATCACCTACGGCTCCATCCTCAACATTCATTGAAATGACTTCATCACCAACATCGAAGTACTCGAGCTGGCAGAATCCGCAAGCATCAAATCCATGTTGCTGAAGATCCAACTGCGCTGGGTGGGTCACGTCTCCAGAATGGAGGACCATCGCCTTCCCAAGATCGTGTTCTATGGTGAGCTCTCCACTGGGCACCGAGACAGAGGTGCACCAAAGAAGAGGTACAAGGACTGCTTAAAAAAATCTCTTAGTGCCTGCCACATTGACCACCATCAGTGGGCTGATATCACCTCCAACCGTGCATCTTGGCGCCTCACAGTTCGGCAGGCAGCAACCTCCTTTGAAGAAGACCCCAGAGCCCACCTCACTGACAAAAGACAAAGGAGGAAAAACCCAACAACCAACCCCAACCAACCAATTTTCCCTTGCAACCGCTGCAACCGTGCCTGCCTGTCCCGTATCGGACTTGTCCATCACCAACAAGCTTGCAGCAGACGTGGACATACCCCTCCATAAATCTTCGTCCATGAAGCCAAGCCAAAGAAAAAAGAAGTTAATTGGCCATGAAAATTTCCCCTAGCATGTGAAGAGTGGGAGGATTTTGGTGGGGTAGGAATGCGGGGAAAAGAGGTTACAGGAAATATGCATGGGGATTGCAATTGCTTTGTGAGCTGGCACAGGTGCAATGAGCTAAATGGCCACCTTCTGTATTGTGAGGAAATATAGAATAACTGTTTTGCCACTCATTCACCATTATCCTTGGTATCCTTTAAGAACTTATCCTTTGGCAGGTACAGTATTCAATCCCTATAATAGCATTAGAAAGTACCATGAGACAAATGGGAGGGTATTGGTGGTTGTTGAGGACAAAGTTCACCAGCAAGTCGTGAAGGAAACAATTCATATCAATTGCTTAAAATATAGAGGGATATGGAATATCGTTGGAGCTATCTGAAATTGCAAAGGAGAGCACGGGTTTGAATTCAACGCTCTCTGTAAGGAGTTTGTACCTTCTCATCGTGACCTGCATGGCTTTCTTCAGAGTGCTCCAGTTTATTCCCAACTTCCAAAATAAAAATGTACAAATTTTGTAGGTTCATTGGTGAATTTGAGAGGAACAGGCTCATGGGGCAGAAAGGCTTGTTACCGTGCTCTGACTCTAAATATGATCTGTTGGATATGAAGGTGGAAGGGAATTGTTTTTTTTTAATTTTTTATTTTTCACACCATAAATCACATTAGCCATGATACACACTATTTCTTTTTCACACATATACAGTGACTTTTTCTCCCCCCCCCCTTTCCTCCCAAACCACCCCCCCACCCCCCCCCCCCTCATCCATTTTAGGTATACAATCTAGGTTACATTAAGCCAGTCAGACAATGTTGTCATTCAACAAAATTACACCAGAAATTCTACTGAGTCCATTCTTTTCTTTCCTTCTCCTTCCATCAACTTAGGAACTGTTTGTCCCCGCTAGGTTTTCGCTATTGTATTTAATGTAAGGCTCCTATACTTGCTCGAATATTTCAATATTATTTCTTAACCTATCTGTTATTTTTTCTAATGGAATACATTTATTCATTTAAATTTAGTAGTTTCTTCCTTTTAATTTGGTTATGTATTTCATTAATATTTAAAGACATATAGTTCAGCGTAGCCCTTTTATATTTTGTTTATCTTCTCTTTCCGTTTTTCCATCATTACCTAAGGTGGAAGGGAATTGTTCATGGAAATTTGCTCTTGATCTGGCCTGGAGAAAGAAATCAGAGCAGAAGTACGAGAAGTAGATGGTAATGAATTCCTCAGCCTGGTTCCTAATTGTTCTGTATTCTGCCCCTCTCTAAATCTGTAAAATTCACCATCTTAACAATCTGTGAGATTTGTTTTATTTAATTTAGACATAAAGCCCAGTAACAGGCCCTTTTGGCCCACGCCCAATTACACCTGATTGACCTACACCCCTGGAAAGTTTGGGAGGAAGCAGGAGCCCGTGGAGAAACCCCACGCAGTCACAGAGAGAGGACATACAAACTCTTTACAGCGTGGGATTCAAGCCCTGGTCCCGATCGCTGATGCTAAGATAACTTACTCCTTCAGTTCTTGGTTCTTGATTGTTTCAAATTATTAAGTTTACAGAGTGTTAAGCTCTATAAATTCTTCCTTAACCTCTTTTTCCTTTTCCTTTATGACATTCCTTGAACTCTACCTCCTTGACCAAAACTTTGGTGATTTCTTTCTGTACCTCCTTATCTCACTTCATTTTAATGCATTCTTAGCCCCTTGCTCTACTCACTTTACACCTACAGTCAAGGACTACAACTGCATGGCTCGGTATGGCAACAAAGCCATCTGCAAATTTTTCGACGATTCCACGCTAGTGGGTTGTTTTTTAAAAACAAAGGGAGATTGAAAACTTGGCTGAAAGGTGCACCAACAACAACCTCACACTCCATGTCACCAAAACCAAGGAACTGATTGTTGACTTTAGGAAGAGAAACCCAGAGGTGTGCGATCCAGAGGTCACTGGGGGATCAGAGGTGGAGAGGGTGAGCAAATTTAAATTCTTGGGAGTCACAATCCTGCAGGATCTTTCCTGGACCAAACACACTAATGGCATCATGAAGAAAGCACGTCAGCACCTCTACATCCTCGGGTGTTTGCAGAGGTTTGGTACGACATCAGAAACCCTGCCAAATTTCTATAGATATGTGGTGGAAAGTGTGCTGACCAGCTGCATCATGGCCTGGTATGGGCCCTTAGTGTAGGGCCCTCCAAAAGCAAAACCCCCTCCCCCACCATCAAGAACATCTACAGGGAACACAGCCATCTGAGAGCAGCAACAATCATCAAGGATCCAAGCCACCCAGCACACGCTCTGTTCTCGCTGCTACCATCAGGAAAGCAGTATAGGTGCTACAAGATTCACTTAACTAGGTGCAGGAACAACTGCACCATCAGACACCTCAACATGAATCTCAAACAGGGACTCATTTAAGGCCTCTTACTTTTGCATTTTATTAACTTTTTTATTTTCTCTGTATTGCAGTGTTTGTTTACATTTTTTAATTTGCTTACATGTGTATATTATGTACAGTTTTTTTTTGCATTATGAATAAATGATAATTCTGCCTCGCCCACAGGAAAAAGAATCTCAGGGTTGTATGAGATGTCATGTATGCACTCTGACAATAAATCTAAAATCTGAATTCAAATTTAATGTGACTGCCAGATTTGTTTTATTGCAATGCTAAACAAATACAATTTGTAGTTATTGTTAACCAAACATCAGCTGTACTATATATGTAGAAATAGATCAGCTTGTTGAGTGGTGTCACACAATAACTTTTCACTCAACATTAGCAAAGCCAAGGAGATGATTGTCGATTTCAGGAAGAAATCAGGAGAACCAGTTCTCATTGAGGAGTCAGCAATGGAGATGGTCAAGAACTTCACATTACTAGGTATCAATATCTCTGAGGATCTGTCCTGGAGCCCCCCCATGTCGATGCAATCACAAAGAAGGCTCATCAACAACTATATTTTGTAAGGATTTTGAGGAGATTCAGTATGTTGTTGAAAACTCTTGAGATTTCTACAGGTGTAATGTGACGAGCCTTCTGGCTGGTTGCATCACTGCCTGGGATGGAGGTCCCAAGAAAAAATTCCAGAGGGTTGTTAACTCAGCCTGCAACATCTCTGGCACCAGACTTCACTCCATCAAGGACATCTGCACGAGGTGGGGTCTTAAGAAAGCAGCCTCTCTCCTCAAAGACCAGGCCATGCCCTCTGCTACCATCAGGAAAAAGGTACAGGCGTCTGAAGACAAGCACAAGAACAGCTTCTTCCCCTCTGCCATCAGATTTCTGAATTAACAATGAACGACGGACACTGCCTTGCTTTGTCTTTTTCTTTTTATGCACCATTTTTATTTATTTTGTAATGCAGTTTATATAAATGTCTGAACTGTGACGCTGCCGCAAAACAATGATTTTCATGCTAGGTTCATAACAATAAATTGTTATTCTGATTCTGAGTGCAACATTATATTTTCAGGTTCTTAATTTTGTTTTTGTTTTACTATTAATTTAGAGGAATTAGGTAGATTCAATATGACCATCCATCGAATGCAGTTGTCTTCTGAATTTACAACGAATTGCTGGAGAAACTCAGCAAGTCAGCCAGCATCTATGCGTAGAAATGTTCAGTCAATGTTTCGGGACAGGACCCTCTATCAAGCCGTGGATAAAGAATGCAAGTCAGAAAATAGAAGTCATTCTTCCTTACCTTCGGCTGTCCCTCGGGACTTGTTTCCACTTCATTTCTTTGGATTCTCAGGTAGTTGATAGATTCTGCCACAAGAAGAGATCAAGGAGCTTGACGAGGATGGGGAGCAAGTACAGTAGGTATTATGGAAGTGGGGGGGGGGGGGTGTCGTGCATTGTTCTTGCTGTTTATACTGGGCTTCCAATGAAGGGAGCAAGGTTGTCAATGTTGTCCTCGTTCCTCTTAATTCTGAGCAGCGAGAAAGCCAACGATTCTCAGTGTGATGTACTTTTTACAAGGGGCTTTCGGAAAAAGTCTGCGTCATTTCCTGATAATCTCTGGCCTTGATGGAGGTTGTTCTTTTCCCCCACATTTCTGCTGTCAGACTCGCATTCGATGTGACGGACCCGCTGGAGGAGGTTGAGTGCGGTTAGGCCCTCGACAGATGGGGTGACGGACTGGGAGAGCACGTTGATGCAGTAGCAATTGTCCTGCCGGTGGATTCGGAAGATTTTCCGTGGATGATTTTCCTGACGCGCTTCCTGCGCATTGTGGAGCTTGCTTTCCTCAGGTGAAACCAAGCATCATGGCTGCCCAATAGACCGTGAGCATTGAGCTGGCTTTAACATCCTGAACTCCTGGCACACTTTGCCTCAGATGGCAGAGCCTGTGTGAGCACATTGAAGTGATGCTGATTTTCATAACCTCAGTCAGCTTTCATTGAGAGGTGGTATCTGAGCCTTGAGAAGTGTTTCAAGCTTTCAGGGAACTCAGCATGGACTTCTGTTGCTGAGGGACCACGTTAGGTTGGTGGAGTGGTCTTGCAAACATTGAAGCTACAGCTCTTCTCTGTTTCATTGACAGAGTTGGTAATGGCTTGGATGTTGACCTCCAGGTGTGAACCTGTGAATGATTGCTGACCGAGATTGGGTTGACTTTGGTTCTAGAGTCGATTGAACAGTGGGCCATTTGCTGGGTAGATTATCTCCGCTCCAAGGAAAAGCAAACTGGATGAATGGTTCAGCACTGTAATGAGAAAGAATGGTGGGCAGACTTGCTAAATACCAACTTGCACTTGGAGTAAACAGATTGATACAGTAAGTAGGTTCAACTACCGAATTCAAATTCCTCTTGAATATTTAAGGTTATTAACAATGTAACATAC
Organism: Narcine bancroftii; assembly: GCF_036971445.1. Classification (NCBI taxonomy): domain Eukaryota; kingdom Metazoa; phylum Chordata; class Chondrichthyes; order Torpediniformes; family Narcinidae; genus Narcine; species Narcine bancroftii. The sequence continues at coordinate 32,356,600 of NC_091481.1, forward strand.
ATGATATACTTCAACTTTTGTCTGCTGTAAGGCAAACAAAGTGTAATTACGAGGGTTGCCCGACGTTCATAACAATGGGAGAAAGAGAAGCAAAAGAGTGTCCCTTCAGAGTCATTGAGTTTCCGTGGATCCGTCTCCCATGTTCCCACAGCCTCCGCAGCTGTGCGGATTCACTCAGCAGCAAACATGAGCTCCAGATCCAAACCTCCAACACAATTAGGAAGCCTTTAGCACCCGAGGCCCTATGAGAGCCCTTCTTGCCCTCGGCACCCTCTCAAATCCCAGCTCCCACAAGGACATCCGCAGCCTGTGCGGGACCCCACCCACCCCCCCCCCCCCCCCCAACCGCAAGTCACCCGCAGCCTGTGTGGGGTCCCTCAGCCACTGAGACCCTCCCTGGCCTGCCTGATGCTGTGGTCACCATCCCGCACGGTCATCTCCCATGCTTCTTAATGGTGAGGGGGAAGGGGGAAGGGGGATTTTTCCCCACCACCCACCCCCAGTTCTGGTGCCCTGCACCAATCCACTGCCTCACTGGGGTCTGCAACCCCTCGTGGCTGCTGCCAACCACAGATGCCATCTTGGCACAAACTTCTTTACTTACACAATTGCTTTCCAATTTCAATCTTACCAACCTCCAGACCTTCCAATCTTACAATAAATGTAATTACATAGGGAAGCTAAAATACGTCACAAATAAGGTAATATGGCAGTAATTATATAACCCAGAAAATGAGGGAGTATTTCACACTAATAGAAGGGTTTAAAATGGTTAAGAACATCTTGAAGAATGAATCGACTGCCTTTGTACTAATTCAAAGAGCATGGGGAATAAACGTTTGAAGAGGTGTGTAATCAGACAGCAGGAAGATTGTTAATGCAAGGATCAAACAAATATGGTGTTAGTTGGAGAATGACATGAGATAACAAACACAATGCAGAAATAGTTACAAAGACTGACCTTTTAAACAAATGAGAAGGAACCAGTGAAACAATTGGCAAAATAGGGGCCCTGCAACAAAATGGAAGATGGAAGTAACTTGGATCGAAATTAAAAGATGATAAGAGCACAAAATAGTAATTAGCACCTGTTATCATCCAGTAAGTTCAAGGTGAAAAGAAAGATACTGAATTGTTTAGACAAGTAAAAGATGATAAAGGGATTGTAATATGATAAGCATAGATTTCAATTCCCCAGGAGGCAAACTGTGAGAGATCAGGGACAACCAAATGGGAGGGGTGAATCTATAAGCAATTTTAAAGAGATAATAGGGTTGTGCAGTTGAGCACAATACATGAAGCAGATAGTAGGACCAGATGTTAGACAATAGATTTAATATGCCAGAAATGATTATTGGCTTTGAAATATCCATCATTGCACAGTCAGATTTGATAATGAAATAATGATTAAACCCAAAAATAGCCAAGATGCGCAAACATTTAAATGACAAATCTCAGGGAAACAATTTCCAGAAGAATCAAGTGAGAAATGGACGGGGGAGGTGGGGGGGAGGAAAAAAATGAAAGAAGAGGGAACTTTTAAATGGCGTATCAGCTTGTCTCGTTTGAAGGCAGTGATAACATTCGGTCAGCTTACAGCCCCTGAATGGACGTTGGGTTACAATGAGATGCCCCACTGTGGGAATAATGAACGACTGGAGATTTTTTTTCTTTCTTTAACGTCCATTCTATTTGAGTTTCATGAAAGGTGCTCTGCATTATTCAAAATGTAGGTACACCCAGGAACCAGGGTGGTATTTCACTGCCAAACATTTCAAGTAATTGTTGTTTAAGGGAACTTGCTTTTATGAGAGTTGTTGTTGATTTGAAAACAGGACCTCAGTATTAATGAATTGGCTGTGGAGGGCAGTGGGACACCTATAAAAAAGGTGGTGCTTGATGCTGTTATTTCAAAGTCACAAACTTAAGGCACAGATTTTCCAGCAGATAAGGAGACGGCTTATTTTGACCATTAGCACAAACTAGTCTTTTATTTTCCAGTTTAATCTCTCAGTTATATTCAGACCCCACCTTCTGTGTTCGACCATTTACCACAGTTACTTCACTTGCATGGTCTCAGTCACCAAAAAGGCTGTTCATTAAGACATAGGAGCAGAAATAGGCTATTCAGCCCATTGAGCCTGCCCCGCCATTCAGTCATGAGCTGATCCATTTTCCCGCTCGGCTCCACTACCTGGCCTTCTCCCCATAACCTTTGATGCCCTGGCTATCACTCGCTACCTTTAATGCACTCAATGGCCTGACCGACACTGCCAACAAATTCCACAGATTCGTCACCCTCTGGCTGAAGAAATCCCTGCACAGCTGTGTTCTAAGCAGGCGCCCTTTAATCTTGAACCTGTGCCCTCTTGTTCCAGATACTCCCACCGTGGGAAACAACTTTTGAACATCTACTCTGTCTACGCCTTTCAACATTTGAAATGTTTCAACGAGATATGCCCTCATTCTCCAAAATCACAACAAGTACAGGCCAAGAGCTGTCAAACACTCCTCATATGTGTGGTGATGCGACCATCAGCCTACTGCAGGGGCCGATCTCTGTACCTGCAGGAAGACCACCTAAGGGGCTGACTCCACCTGGCCGGCTGTCAATCAGCTGACCTAAATATAGACCTGAGCCGGCCCCTCCTGAGCCAGTCACACAGGAGCCACCAAAGCATGAACTGGTGTTCAGACTTTTATCGGAATAAAGTCTGTTGTACAGTCTTTTGAGTTTTGTGCTTGCTCGCTGCTTCCTCAGCGCACCACAATATGATAACTCTTTCATTTCCCAGAATCATACAGGTAAACCTCCTTTGAGCCTCCTCCAACATTAACACATTGTTTCTAAAATGAGAAGCCCAAAAATGCTCACAATACAAGTGAGGTCTCACCTGTGCCTTGTGGAGCCTCAACATCATTCCTCTTGAAATGGACGCCAGCATTGCATTTGGCTTCTTCAGCATCATCTCAACCTGCATGTTTACCTTCAGGCTCTCCTGGACGAGGACTCCCAGGACCCTTTGCATCTGGGGGTTTTCAATTTTCTCCCCATTTAAAAAGTAGTCTGCTCGTTTTATTTTCTTCTATCAAAGTGCATGACTGTACACTTTCTGACTTTTCCATTCACTACTTCTCTGCCCATTCTCCTAATCTGTCTCCTTCTGAAGTCTCTGTTTCCTCTACATTACCTGCTCCTTCATGTACCTTCGTATCGTCTTCAAACTTGGCTACAAAACCACTCATTCCATTATTCGAATCATTAATATACAACATAAAAAGAAGTGGTCCAAACACTGACCCCTGTGGAACATCACTAGCAGCCAATCAGAATATGGTCCTTGTACAGTCTCTCCACAGCTTACAACCATCCGTACATATGAACAAAAAATAATACTGTAAAATTAACATTATAAATTAGCATCACCACCAGCTATCGTTGGGGGCAGGTGGCAGGCTGTCGGGGGACACAGGCAGTGGGATCAGTGTGGGGGCTGGTGGCAGGCAGTCGGGAGACTCTCCCGGCAGCCCACTGTCGGTCCCTGCACTGGTCCCACTGCCTTACTCTCTCCTGGTGGTCTGCTGTCAGTCCCCACACCAATCCCACTGCCCCGAGCCCTCCCAACAGCCCACCACGAGCCCCCACACTGATCCCAACACCCCGCTCCCAATGCACAAATGCTGAAACGGATACAGTGAATTTTCGACTTATGTCCATTTCAAGATACGACCAGTCGCTCAAAACAAAACTCGAATGTATGTCAGGGAAAGACTATATTCCAACTATCTGCTTCCTGCCAAACAGCCAATGCTCTGCCCATGCTAGTAGGTTTCATATTATACCATAGGCTTTTATTTTAGTAAGTAACCTCATGTTCAGCACCTTCTGAAAATCCAAATACCCAACATCCACTGTATCTTCCTTATTCAGTCTGCTTGTCACCTCTTCAAAGAATTCCAGTAGGTTTGTCAGGCAAAATATTTCCCTAAACCAGTGGTTCTCCACCTTTTTCTTTCCACTCACATCCCACTTTAAGTATTCCTTGTGCCATCAGTGCTCTGTGATTAGTAAGGGGTTGCTTAAGATGGTGCATGAATGGGAAGGGAAGGTGGAGAACCACTGCTCCAGACCCAAATGTGACTGAAATATTTTGCTTGAGAAAAATAGTCATTGGCCCATTTCCTCTGGAGTTAGGAAACCGGGCACATAATGAGACAACGAGGTACAATTAAAACAGTGGTTTTCAACCTTCCCTTCCTACCCACATCCCACCTTAAGCAATCACAGAGCCCCCATGGCATAGGGATTACTTAAAGTGGTAGGTGAGTGGAAAAGAAAATAGGTGAGAACCACTGCCCGAAAGGGAGCTATCCATCTCCAGTTGCTCCTGCCACATTCCACCTGCTTATATCTCAGCTCCCATCAACACAGCCACCAATCCATTTCAACAACCATTCAAGATCACAAATTATCTTTCCTAATTTACATAACCTGGGCTCCTGTTAGATCTTTATCTCATCTTTGTCATTCCAACAAAGAGACCTCCATCTTCATGGCTTTAGCACTAGGGCATATATTCCATATTTGAAAGATGGTAGATATTTCCTTAGAGAGATAAAGCATGGTAACAGGCCCTTCTGACCCATGTGCCCAGACCGCCCAAATACACTAACCTACTAACACTGTATGTCTTTGGAATGTGGGAGGAAACCAGAGCACCTAGAGGAAACCCAGGCAGTCAGGGGGAGAATGTACAAACTCCTTATAGACAGCTGCAGATGTGAACCGAGCTCACTGGTGCTGTAATAGTGTTCCATGAACCACTGTGCTAACCATGCCGGCCTTAATTATCTTTACAAATCCACGTATCTTTGCCATTTCCATCTTCCTCTGAAGCAAATGATTTTCTCCATCATGTTTGTGTATTACAGAGCAACTAAGCTGTATGAAGTACCATGTGGTACTGATCTTTGGTCCGTGTATCATCTTATCCGGAGAGGGGACAGAACATTATGAGATTCGTGTGACTTACACATCAACTTCCAGAAACTCAGTGCGAAGTTTTGCATCCTAATCTCTCGGCTCAGATAAAGATGCATTATTCATCGACAACTTTGCCATTCTTGAGTTCCAAGGTGGTCTTCACTTACGCAACAAAATTAAAATCTGGTTTTACTAAAATGGGACCAGAGATTTTGCATCTAAATGGCTTCAAAGCTTTCTAGAAAAGTAAGCCGTTTTTACCCAGACAGACAAAATGGTGATAACTTGTTTCTCAAAGAAATGGTTTAATTTAAAAAAAAATGTTTAGTGCCCTAAAAGCCGTAAATAGGTCTTAAAACAATAGATAGACATTATAATTTAAATGATCTTGGCAATTTTGGAATGATAAATGGGTGACATGAAATAAACTAAATAGAGAAACGTGATAAACAGGTTATACTCAGGAGATCAGCGCTTTACTAACAAGCTCACACGTTCATCTCTCATGAATCAGCTAACCCTCTGCAAAATAAATGTGTTGCTTTACTGTTCTTAATGAGCAATCTTGCACGTCCACCACGCTCACAAGGTGAACCGAGAATTTAAAAAAGCTGACTAATATCAAATGGAATTTTGTCATGCCGCATAGGTTAACGAGAAACACATTAACGAGATGGTCTCCCTACGCCACTCTTACTAACTATTATATTAACATAGCTAAATCTGTAACATATTTTGCTTCATTCTGCTAATTGTCGCATTTTTTTTAAACTTCAATGTTACCAATTAAACTCTTAACCTGACAGAACAAAGTGCTTAAATTACTAGTTGGAACAATAATTAAGTAAAAGCATTCAGTGATCTTGTCGGTTCAATTGTTTTTTTATAACAGTGTGAGTTCAATGAAAGAAATCCATAATTTCTGAACCATAGCATCTCCACCTGCCGAGGGACGAAACAAGAGAATTTTGAGACTTAATTCTGGTAAACAGTGTTCGGTTTGGGCATGATTTCTAGGATTATATGAGAATTTAAGCTGTAAGCTTGCATGTAACAATAAATATCTCAGCAGAGATGGATGAATACTGCTGCAGTTGAAAGAAAAATCCCGCGTCTTCAATGAGCAGTAGCTCATTATAGAACTTAATGGAATGAAAGTCAGCCAGAAAATCCACTCCATTAGATTACCATTTATATGAAGAAAATAAAGATTCATTCCACACCCTTTAAAGATTCAAATGAGGACAATGCATAAATAATACCCAAAGATTGCACAATATTCAAAGTGCGGCATCAGAAAAAATTAGGTGGAAATTCACAACATTGAAATGAATCTTTCGCCTCATTTGGTTGTCACTGGTGATGGTGTTCGATATAAACCTTTCAATTCATGAATGAAAATACAATTCAGGAACCGTAAAATTCCACAAACATGACTTGAAATTCAGAGAGCAGGTATAGCTGGAAAACCTGCACATCAGTTAAAAGGTTCACTGAAATAAAATCAGTATCACCATTAAAAGGTTGCCCACCTTCCACGCACCTCCTGTCTCTGTTGTTGCTCGGAGATAGAGCAGACTTATGTGTTATTGTGAACCTTCAGGCTAGGCCAAGGGGGATCTCTCCTGTGAGAGACTCCAGCATGACTTTTTTTTCATGTTGGTTTTTCAAAATTTTATTTGGATTGATTTTTTTTACCCAAAAAAATATAATTGGGAGATCATGTATTTTTCAAGAGTCAAGCAAAGTAAACAGAAAGACTACATCAAAGATGGTGATGTTGATCTTATTTCAGTGAACCTCCAGGATATATCTGCTCACTGTTATCTCTTGATGGTGGCTCAGAGGTGGAACCTGCATCATTTGTTTTGTTCAATTAATTTTAAGTTTTCTTTCACTGAAGACAATTATCCGCCCAAGGCAAAAGGTAGCTCGTGAAGATATTTACACTAAGAAAGACAGGCCTGGTTTTTAAGGTAGTTTTAATAAAATTCACTGTTGAGTTATTCCACACTACCTTCTGTGCTGGAAGCTTCTTAGGTTCTATTTATTTCAAACTGAGCTCCGCTGTAAGGGGAACGAGCGTCGGATTGACTTTTGAAAAATTATGGACTGAAATGAAAGCAGGGAGAAAAACACAGAAGCGCAAAGACGAGCAAAACTTCGGCCAAGTGAAAACTTTCACATAGATGGTTGATGTGAATTAAGAAGCTCTGTTTAAAGCCAGAGCAATGTTCACACTTTAACAGTCAAACATCAGTCTCGGTCGCAGACGTGGCCAACCTTTTAATTTTTAATACTTCATTTAGATAGACCACACGGTATACCAAGTCATGAGTACATACTGGGAGTGTAGGCTAATTAGGTGGTACAAACTCTTGGCCTGAAATGGCCTGTTACCATGCTGCATGCCTACATTAACAATTAGAAGGTTGGCCACCCCTAGGATAAGAGTCCAACTCATATTCTTACTTAGACTGTAAGTTAAATTTGTAAACATTATCGCTGACAATATCGTGGACGTGTTAGGCGACTGTGATGTGGGGAGGGAACTCATACTTCAGTCTGTAAGATGTAAATTCAATCCCTGCAAACGCATGGATTGATGCTGCAATGAAGCCGTATGAACTACTGGGCTAGAAATCAAACACTTTAAAATCACCTTTTGAATGTTGTAATTCTATCCTTCCTCCGGGAACCTATTGCAAATGCGAACCATCCTCGAAGTGAAATGCTGCCCTCGGGTTGCTCTTAAATCTTCTCCCCCCCATCACCTTAAATCTATGCCCTCTAGTTCCAGAAGCATCGATCCTGGGGGTAAAAGATTGGGCTTGCTTATTACTTACTGGGCATTCCCAAATGGTTGTTACTTCAGCCACCATGCTCCTAAGCTCTAAAATTCATCCCTTTGTCTCTCTCTCTCTCTCTCTCTCTCTCTCTCTCTCTCTCTCTCTCTCTCTCTCTCTCTCTCTCTCTCCCTCTCTCTCTCTCTCTCTCTCTCTCTCTCTCTCTCTCTCTCTCTCTCTCTGTTGCTTAGGTGATCGTAACCAAACTTCAGATGGATAGCAGCTTCCTATATCTTCCCTACCAATTCGAAAACTCTTGGCACATGAGCACCTGACCGACTGAGAATAAAAATAAAACCTACAAATAGAGAAAATCATAAATGAAAATATAAAATGCTCGGTGGATTCACTGTGCTCTCAAAGGATACGCTGACATTTGAAGGAGACATGATTGCAAATGATTATCAAAAAGTGAAAAACATCAAAGACAAAATTACATAGAATTATATTCAATTTACAGCACAGAAACAGGATTTCAGAAAAGGTTCATAACCACCTCATTAAAGAAAGTTCTCCTCGTCTCAGGATGAAATGGCCAGCCCAAAATCCTGGGACCAACTGGTCTTTGACCAGAAGAGGCAACTGCACTGCTGCCATTACCCTGAATAACCTCAGCCTCTCTTCATCAGACATTTCCCTCAGCCCGGAAACAACTTAGTGAATCCCCACTGAACCACTTCCAAGCCAAATACATCTTTCCTTTGGTGCAGAGATACGGAGACCAAAGATTTGTGCAGGGTAGGGAATCAAAGCTGTTGTGATATTGTCTAATCTAGTTGTTTTCAAACTGCCCCCCTAAACTCACATTCCACCTTAAAAAAAATCCCCATGCCATAAGTGCTCTGTGATTGGTAAGGGAAGGTTGAGAATCACTGCTCTCGACCTAATTGTGACTGAAATATTTTGCTGGAGAAAAATTGTCATTGGCCCATTTCCTTTGGAGTTCTGAAACAGTGCACATAATGAGTCAATGAGGTACGATTAAAACAGAGGCTTTCAAATTTTTCTTTCCACTCACATACTATCTTAAGCAATCCCTTAGTTTAGGGGGGCCAGTTTGAAAATCACTGGTCTAATCAAATCAGTGATCAAGAGCTTTAGTTCTTTAACTAAAGTTAACTCCAGTTAACTTGGTGGTCTAATTCACACAGCAGATTTAAATAGGCTCACCAATGACCTTCAGAAAAGAGAATCTGCCTCACAGCTTCACACTCTGTGATTGACTTCACCTTCAGAGGTAGCTTGAGATAAGCAATGAACATGGACTTTTCCCCTTTTTTTTTACTCAGTCACCTGATGCGAACATCACTGAAAATGCCAGCATTTATTGTGTAACCCTAACTGCTCCTGCTTTTGGACAGAGGAGACAGTTAAGATGCAAATGCGTTGGTCCTACTGGAGACACATTTAGGGCAGACCAGATGGAGGCAGCAGATTTCCTTCCCTCAGGGACAACAGACCTCAAAGAATATTCCAAGTAATACAAATGAGTACGTAGGCAGGATTTAACTTTATTGGTGGGCTCCAGTGCTTTTAGCATTCAGCCCTCTCTCACTGTGGGTTTCCCTTGTGCTCTCATAGTCAATAACTGTAAAGCACTGAAGACAATAACTTGGATCTTTATAAAGTCCCAGATATGATGGAACCTCTTAGGGAACTTTTAGTGGTGAGAGGCGAAGGAGATGGTTGACAATGAGAATGTGGAATTACGCACCAGGGGCAACGTCAATGATTAACTTTGAAGAGGTCTTTGGAGATGGAGGGGGACAGTTAGTAGATAGCCTGGTATTAGGACAAGAGTTTCATAGGCCAGCGAATGAAGGAGAAGCAGAGAGGTTGCACATCAACATCAGGAAGAATGGATGATTCTCAAAGTCAGGATGAGGATCTTCAAGAACGCTCAGATTACAGATTTATTGTCGGAGTACATCCAAGACATCACGTACAACCCTGAGATTCTTTTTTCCTGCGGGCGAGGCAGGATTACCATTTATTGGCAGAGCAAACAAAAAACTGTACTCAACGCACACATGTAAACAAATAAAGAAATGTAAACAAACTGACTGTGGAACACAGAGAGAAAAAAAATCAATAAAGTGCAAAAGTAAGAGTCCTTAAATGAGTCTCTGACTGTGTTTATTGAGGAGGAGTCTGATGGTGAAGGAGAGGAGTAGCAGCTGTTCCTGAACCTGGTGGGGCGAGTCTTGTGGCAGCTAAACCTCTTTCCTGATGGCAGCATCAAAAATAGAATGTGTGCTGGATGGAGACAGGTGAGGACATGTGGGCAATAAGGGCCATGAGACATTTGATTTGATTCATTTGATTTATGATAACTGGTGCCTCAGTGAACATTGATAATTGTCTTTTAATTCCTTTGCAGAAAATGAACCTTGCTGGTAAGGCCAGCATTTATTGACTATCCCTACTTCCTCTTGAACTGAAGAGGTAGCAAAGGGCTGATGTGGAGTTAGATAGAGCCCAAACCAGGTGAAGATGAAAGAGTTCCTTCGCTGGAGAACTTTAGTTAATCAGCTGGATTTTGATAGAAATTCTAGTTCCATAGTTACCTTCATTGGTTTATTTAATTAATTGAATTTAAATGTGTCTCTGAATCAATTGTCCATGCCCTTAAATTCTTTATGTCAGTAACAATCATCATATATCAAAACCCATAATGGATTCAGGGATTCCTGACCAGGTACAGCAAATTGGAAACATTCCATGCACTACACAAAATCAGTTCCACCACCTCACAACGTGACCCTGCCCATGAACCAAATTCAACAAGGTTTCCATCAGAAATTAAAGCTCACTTACCAAATCTTTCGGCCCTTTCCTTTAATGGAGTGTTGCTTGGAGACTGACCTGGAAATGTAGGTGCATTATATGAAGGTTGTGCAGATTGGCCAGTGTTATACACATAGGCAAGCCTGCCGTCCAGGTTGGGGAGTGGTATGGGGGGGGGGGGGGGGGAGGGGGTCTGGCGGGTAGAGGACCTACTGAGATCGGGAGAGAGGGTGGCCTGGGTCACTTGGTAGTCAAGGAGAAGGGTAAAGGTAGGGTTGGAGGCCATTCAGGGATCTCAATCAAGGCTGCGGGGTGAGGATAGGATGAGACCAAGACTGAGAGTGGCCAGACTGCGACTCTATAATAAACCATCTCCATATTAAATTCATGAGGTAGTAACAAGAAGAGGTGACACCATTACCCAATAAATACCTATAGAACCAAAAAATCCTCTCTTCTCATTATGAAAAGTAGGACAAGACATTTTTTCAGCAGAAAGTGGTTGGAATCAGGGACATGCTGACTATAGGGGATGGCTGAAGCAGAGATTCTCACAAAATGGAAGAAACAATGTGGACCCGCATATTAATTGCCAAGGACATGGAGCAAGAATGAGTAAAATTCTGACCACCAGAGCCTGCACATTCTCCCAGTGTATCCATTTGCCCACTATTGAAAACATCTATCAGGAATGCTGCCTGGGCATCACCCTAACTCTGGACTTTTTACTCTCCTTCCATCCGGTAGGTGCTACAAGGGCCTTCGCTCTCGAACCAGCAGGCTCAAAAAGAGGGGTTTTTTTACCCCGAGGCCCCTGCTGAACCTTAAATCACAGCATTGAGTGGTACTGCACTCGCATTGCACTGTCAGTACTTTTATAATTATTTGCTTGCTGAATGCACTTAGTTATTTGTATATAGCACTATTTTTTAACTGCTGGTGGGATGGTAATTGTACCTCACTGGCTTTGTAACTGCACTTGACACAATGACAATAAAGTTTAATCAAATCTAATCTGTACCTGCACAGACTGCTCCATTCATCTCCCACATCCCAAAGATGGGCAAGTTGGCAGATTTTTGGCCACAGCGCATTGCCCCCTAGTGTGGAGGTGGGGGGAGATCTGGGAGGAGTTGACAAGAACATCGAGAGGAATTTAAAAAAACAGAGTCTGTGTAGATTGGGTACTCAGTGGTTGGCATGGACTGGGTAGAGTGAAGGGGTTCTGTGGCTCATGATGCTCTGACAACCCATGACAAAAAATGATTGACAGTCATCACACAGCAAATTAAATAGCTTGCGCTATGAGGCCGAGGCTGAAAGATCCTAATTTCTTTATGTGAACATATCGCATATGGATAGGTCTCAGATCATTTTGTGCCATTCAACGCAATTGCTGAAATTTAGATTGAAAATGCAAATACTTGAACAATTTTATCCTTAATATTATGGATAATAATTTTATCCATAACTAATATACATACCAAATCTACTTACCATTTTGTTTAATTCATACACTTTCAAATTTTCTACACATCTGGCAAATCATAAGGTTCATTATGAATGCGATTACAAAACTGTCCTCTAATAATATTTTTGCAGCAAATGTGGGCCTTTGCTCCATTACCAAATGTTTGAGGCACACATCAAGAAGATGGTGTAGTAGCATTTGTACTGTTTACACTGCCTGCCGTTATTATTCCTAAACAGGGTACAACTTTCAAAATGTCGCTTGTGACTCCACGACACCGCAATTTCTCAAAACACTGCTGAGTTTTTTTTAAATGCAAATTTAATTTGAGCCAGCAGAGAGACAATATAAACTTTGTCACTTCATTTTAGCTTTAGTGACTCTTGTTCTTGGTGAGGTGACGAATATACATGGCTATGAAGAATAATGTACCACCCAACACAGCAAGGAAGGAGGAGAATGTAAGCTGGGATCTTCTCCGGCAACATCCGCATCCAAGAGCTGCAAATTTGGGCATGTGCAGATTGGTTTGTCGTTCCCCAGGGGAAAGTACAAAAGGCTGCTTTGAAACTGCATCAATGCTTGGAATGACTTGGTGCTCGATAATCAAGCTTCCATTTGTGTTCCTTGAAGGTTTGCCTCTCCTTCATCTTAATCTAGTGTTTGAAATTTTTTTTTAATTGCATAAGGGCGGAACGGTTAGCGCAACGCCTTTACAATGGCAACCAGGGTTCGAATCCAACGCTGTCTGTAAGGAGTTTGTGCATTCTCCCTGTTTTTGCATTTTCCCTGGAGGCACTGCTTTCCTCCCACTGTTCAAAGTGGAGGTCAATCGGGTGTAATTGCGAGGCGTGGATTTGTGAGCTGAAATGGCCTGTTACCATGCTGTTTGTCTAAATATGCTGAAAATAAAAAGAGTTATGCAGGAAATACACAGCAGATCAGGCCACATCCGTGGGAAGAGAAACTTCATCAGAACTGGGAAGGAGACAATAGAAGCTTGATAAAATTTAGTGGGGTAACGTCTCTGAGAGGGTCAAATCCATGGGGATAAGATGTCGACAAGGAATCAGAATCAATCATCATGAACTTGTCACAAAATTCATTGATTTCTGGCAGCATCTCAGTGCAAACATTTATATAAATGACCTTACAAAATAAATAAAAAGTAGTGTATGAAAAAGTCAAAATAAGGCAGTGCCTGTGGTTCATTGATCATTCAGAAATCTGATAGCTGTCCTTGTGCCATTGAGCGCTCGTCTTCAGGCTCCTGCACCTTTCTCCCGATGGTAGCAGAGGGCATGGCCTGGGTGGTGGGAGTCTTTGAGGATAGAGGCTGCTTTCTTAAGACACCACCTCAGTGGAGTGAAGACTGGTGTATGTGATGTCGCAGGCTGGAGTTTTATCTTGACCTGAACATTGGCACCTTCATACTGGACAGGGATGCCACCAGCCAGCAGTATACCTGTAGAAGTTTTTGAGTCTTTGGTGACATACCAAATCTCCTCAAGCTCTTAACAAAGTATAGCCTTTGGCGAGCCTTCTTCATGGAGGCTCCAATGAGTGGGAACAGTTAACAAAATTGAGCCAATATTGGCCAAATGAGTGCTTTGTCCACAATGGCAGAATCAAGCTTGAACATGGAAGAAGTCTTTTAATTGGCCTTTGTCTGAGTATAGAAAGAATATCTCATCAGTCCTTAGCATATATGTGCCAGGTTGCAAGTTCAACAGTTTATTTCACTTGCATGAAGCATAAATTCAAAGTTTTTCATGATTCAGAATTGCATTTTAACTGGCATCTGTGTTGGGTTCGAAGCTTTGCAACAAAAATCCTCCCTGATAAAGATGTTGGAGAAAAAAGTCACATAAGCTCAATATTATTCAAATTCTCAGACACATCTTCACATTTCTCCATCTGGCTCTTTCAATGGATACTTGGTTTTTGCCAAGAATTTATTCACACTTTTTGGAGCAAAAACATTCAAAGCATGTATTTCATAAAAATAAATTGATCCAGATCAAAAAAATATTCATCCATTCCTTTATCCTACATTGGGTCTGTAGTTCCAATGCTTTGGGCAACATGTGTGTCAAGAATAAGATACTGCCTAAACATTTCAGTTATCAAAAGGTTATCAGCAGAATTAATGGCAAAATAAATGAGTTCTGAGTTAGCTCATGTGATTGATCTTTTCCAAAGGCCCAGGGATTTTATACAGATACAACCTTTAGACCAGGGAAATCTCATTGTGACAGAGATGGTGGTAGGCATTACACTAATACCTCGCACGCTGAAGTTAGGCCTCTTACTCTTGAATGGTAGCCAGTGCCTGTAGAGAGAGAGAAAGTGTGTGTGTGTGTGTGTGTGTGTGTGTGTGTTTGTGTGTGTGTGTGTGTGTGTGTGTGTGTGTGTGTGTGTGTGTGTGTGTGTGTGTGTGTGCGCGTGCGCACCGTCCCCTGTATACATGGGACAGCCTGTCAACGTTCAACTATGACTGAAGGTGAACTTATCTCAAAGTATGATTCAGGCTAATAATCCTATTAATCAGCTGTGTTCTATGGATCCACCCACTTACCCACCAATCTCTCTACCCCTACTAATTCCGTAAATACATATATTTTCAATATAACTCCGCCGACAATCAAGACAGGAAACTTCAGTTGATAGCAAAACAGAAGTGGAATCTTGAGCAGACAAAGTGGAGCTGAAAGGACTTCACTAGGTCAGGCCGCATCTGTGGGAGAGATACGGTCAACCAACGTCCTGAGTCAGGATCCGTTTTCAAGACTAGGATAGGAGGGGAAGATATCAAACATAAAAGAGGGTGGAGGGAGGAATGGGACAGGGCCAAGAGGTCATAAGAAGTGGGACAAAATAGAGGGAGAAGTCAGTGAAGAAGCCCTTGGGCATGGTGAGAGACAAGAAAGCGTGGAAGGAGGTAGAGGACTGATGGAGAATGGAACTGGATGAGGGCAGGGAATTACCTGAAATTAGAAAGTTTAATGTTCATGTCATTGGGTTTTGGGTTATCCACATGGAATAAAATGTGTTGTTCCTCGATTCTAAATTTACTCACCCTGTCATTTTGAGACTTTTTTCACAATTCACCTGCTGAGACTTAAAAATGACCCGGCATGTTGAATAAAAATAATTCAATGCAAATTGCACAAGAATTTTGGATGTCCTTGTTTTCTGAACACAGATCAAGAGAGGCTCCGCCAGGAACATTTTGAACAGGTGAGTGTGCAGGGAGTTGCTGTTGGAGTAGCCTGAGCCAGTATCTACAGAGCGTTTTGGAAACAGTCTGCTCTGAAACCACTGAGCACCTGGGGTACAGGGAATGAATACTTAGGGTGGGGTGGGGGGGGGGGGGGGGGGGGAGGGAGAGTTTGATAGACTGCCAATCAAGCAGGCTGCTTAGTCTTGGGTGGTCCTGTCCTTCTTGACAGTTGTTGGCACTCCACACATCCAGTCAAGAGTATCCCGTCGCACTCCTGACTTGTGCTTTCGGAGAGCCGAGAGACAAGCATCATGTTGCAAAATGCCAAAACCCTGGGCTGCAACGTGACCGATGGCCTCCGAGGTAAAGCTGGGAATATCAATGGGAGATGATCAGACCCTCTCTTCCTGGAGATGGCCATTGCCGGGTAGTTCTGTGGCACAAATCTAACTTACAACCTGAGCATTGTCTGGGGATTGCTCCATTTAGTATTGAGGAGTCGCATGTGGAATTGGTTGTTTTAGTACTGGGGCAGATTTATGGACTAAAGTTTCTCTCAGGGCCAAATACAACATCAAGCTTATGAGAGATCCAATTCAATTCTAGACAGGGGACAACGAAAAGGTTGGGTCAGTGGCTACAGAACAGGGTTTTAAACTAAGACGATGGATTACGTCTTCCCAGTATTTAGTTGGAGGAATTATCTACTCATCCAGAACTGGATGTTGGACAAGCAACCTAACATTATGGAGGCAGTGAAAGGATAGGCAGGGATGGTGATCAGTTACAGCCGTCTGTCATCAGTGGACATTTAGAATCTGGTGTCATATTTTCAGGTGAAGTTGCGCCCATGGATTTGATCCTTGGGCCAAAGCAAAGGTGACAGTGTGAGTATAGACAATATATCAGCTACAACCGAATTATTAACTTCAAGTTCATTACCCTCCAATTTTACAAGTACAACCCGACGGAACAGCATTATCCGGTCCTTGCTGTAAAAATACACAACCAGACATATCACACATACAGACAAATGATGCATATGTAGTACCTATATAAATAAATAAATATTGCTTAATAAATAGTAGAGTCTCGGAGGGTTGATATGAGGAATTCATTCAGTCATTCAGCATTCTCATGGCCTGTAAGAAGAAGCTGTTTCTCAGCCTGGCGGTTCTGGCTCTGATACGCCTGTATCATTTTTTACCCCCGACGGGAGTAGCTGAAAGACACTGTAAGAGTCCCCAATGCACCCTCTTCAAGCAACAATCCTGCTAAATCATATGATGTAGGGGAAGAAGACCCCATTGATCTTCCTTGCCGCTGTTATGGGCCAGTGGATTGACACCAGGGTGTCAAACTGAAATTCACAGAGGGCCAAAATTAAAAACTTGGACTAAGTCGTGGGCCAAACTAAATATTTATTGAAAATTTTCAACAACATCTGCATGTTTTCTCTTCTTTCAACATATGTAATGTTAAACTTTTTCTTATTAAAATAAATGTTTAATAATAGTTTTGGTTAAACTCTTTCCAGAAGAAGCATTAACAAATGAGAAATAAAATATTCAATAAATAATATTTCTCTGTAGCCTTTCTTTGGCTTGGCTTCGCGGACGAAGATTTATGGAGGGGGTAAAAAGTCCACGTCAGCTGCAGGCTCGTTTGTGGCAGACCAGTCCGATGCGGGACAGGCAGACACGATTGCAGCGGTTGCAAGGGAAAATTGGTTGGTTGGGGTTGGGTTTTTCCTCCTTTGCCTTTTGTCAGTGAGGTGGGCTCTGCGGTCTTCTTCAAAGGAGGCTGCTGCCCGCCAAACTGTGAGGCGCCAAGATGCACGGTTTGAGGCGTTATCAGCCCACTGGCGGTGGTCAATGTGGCAGGCACCAAGAGATTTCTTTAGGCAGTCCTTGTACCTTTTCTTTGGTGCACCTCTGTCACGGTGGCCAGTGGAGAGCTCGCCATATAATACGATCTTGGGAAGGCGATGGTCCTCCATTCTGGAGACGTGACCCATCCAGCGCAGCTGGATCTTCAGCAGCGTGGACTCGATGCTGTCGACCTCTGCCATCTCGAGTACCTCGACGTTAGGGGTGTGAGCGCTCCAATGGATGTTGAGGATGGAGCGGAGACAACGCTGGTGGAAGCGTTCTAGGAGCCGTAGGTGGTGCCGGTAGAGGACCCATGATTCGGAGCCGAACAGGAGTGTGGGTATGACAACGGCTCTGTATACGCTTATCTTTGTGAGGTTTTTCAGTTGGTTGTTTTTCCAGACTCTTTTGTGTAGTCTTCCAAAGGCGCTATTTGCCTTGGCGAGTCTGTTGTCTATCTCATTGTCGATCCTTGCATCTGATGAAATGGTGCAGCCGAGATAGGTAAACTGGTTGACCGTTTTGAGTTTTGTGTGCCCGATGGAGATGTGGGGGGGCTGGTAGTCATGGTGGGGAGCTGGCTGATGGAGGACCTCAGTTTTCTTCAGGCTGACTTCCAGGCCAAACATTTTGGCAGTTTCCGCAAAGCCTTTAAACTCCTTTTAAATGTATTTTTTTCACAAACCAACAAGTCAAAAAAATAACAACTCGCTTCAATGAAAATCCAATCTTTCAACTATGAACAGTCCAAAGTTAACCCAAGAAAATATTAATCCAAGCTTAGCTTGCTACACTGTGATTTACTCTGATGCACCTGGGTCTAAACCAAATACTTGGCATCTCTTCTTAGATGCAAGTTCATCAAACTCTGGAGTCAGAGTTTGCCTCCCACCTGTCTTGAAAGGTCCTGTTTTCTGTCTTTCGTTTGGCCATTTTTCGTAAGGGGTTTATTACATGTGAGTTAGGCGACAGGTCGCAGGTGCTAATGAAAGTAAAGAGAGGAGATGGGGGCGATTAGCGGGCTGACGGGCCGGCGCCAACGCATTTTCAAAGCATTTTGGGATTTGTAGTGTTAGCTGTGCATGCGCTATACTGGTGCGGCGGCCAGTGAGACAGCTCTAATACATATTTGACATGATCTTGTGGGCCAAATATAATTATATCATGGTCCAAATTTGGCCCGCGGACCTGAGTTTGACATGTGTGCCCTACGTGGTAATGCAGCAGGCAAGGATGCTCTCAATAGAGCTCCTATAGAAAGTTGACAGGATGGTGGCCGGTAGCCTTGCCTGCCTCAGTTTTCTGAGGAGGTGCAGTCACCGTTACACCTTCTTGACAAAGTGAGGAGATGTCATGTGTCCAGGATAGGTTACTTCTTGAGTAGACTGTGAGGAACTTGGTGTTCTCCACCGTCTCCCCTACCAAGGGTGTAGTGGAGGGTGGTCGTCCCTGTCCTCCTGAAGAGTGGAACCAGGTAAATATAGTCCCATTGAACAACAGGCCATGTTGCTTCTCTCATGGCCCTACAGGCATGGTTCAAGCAGAGCTCAAACAACATCCTAAAAGGCTGCTGTATGTACTGAAATGCTCCAAGGTTAAACCACGGTACTGTCCATCCACTAAAAGGGAACTGAACCTCAGAGACTACCAGCAACCCGAACAAATCTTCTCTTCACACAAAGTCAATGAGGCAGGATGTTGCCAGCACCCCACTCTCCCTCCCGCCTCCGAATGAACATCAAAACCAGATTCCCTGTCCTCTGCATTTCTGCTGCAGTTGGCTGAAGGAGGTCACATCATGGTTGACCACTCTAGTCAGGCACCCCACTGAATAAATTCTCTGTGGAGGAAGTGGAGCAGTTTGAGGATATCATTTACAAGGCGTTTGCCACTGCACTAGGAGGGAGATGTTACATTCTTTAATGCAATCATTCTTGGCATCTTTGTTCTTACGTTATGCGGCAGTAATGGTGTCCCGTTCATCTTGTGGGGCTGTATCTTCATACCAGCAGAGGCAGAGGAACCCATGGAAATGTTCTGGGTGGAAGAAGCAGTTCGCAGGTGAGAGACATGAGGGGCACTCACATTGCAGTTAATGCAAAGGCTGGTGCAGAGACGTTGGCAGAGGACACCATGCTCGATCATCTCAAAGCCTGCAGAGAAATGGAGAAGTCCTTGGACACAAACTTCTTTTTTGCTCAAGGGATGTGTGTGATTTCTTCCCGTAATTGTAGGGCACATGGGCGTGAAGGACGAGGCGATTTCTGATACTAAATCTACATTCCCCACTGAGGTCTACCTTGAGTCCAGGTGAATCAGAATGAAATGTTCCTCTCCAGTCAGGCAAGCATTGCATTGTCCATCTGGATAGCCACAGAAAAGGATGCTGATTGCAGCTTCAGGACAAGGAAAAACCACTTCACATTGATGCAAGTGCCTGTGTTTGAACCAGTCCAAAGCCTCTAGATAATAATGAGAACGAGTCTAAGTTGAGAGAACCGAGGTTTATTTCACAACACAACGCTACAGTCTGAATGACACTCATCAAGTAACTAGAGTGGTTTGTTGGCATAAAGTATTAACATATCTATCTAGAAATGATGAATCATATGGACAGACTAATGCAAAAAACATGGTATTAAATTTTTGTGACCTAATTAACTTTTTGCACACCATCATTTAACAACTGTGGTTCATTGACAGAACAATAAATAAAAATAAAGACCTACAAACATCACAGTATGTTAATGGAGCAGTTTAATTGTTAATGTGACTGACGGCTTATTGATTGTTGCAAAATACTGGCGTGTACCTCAAACTACAATTTAGCTTTGGGAGCCACTACCCAACATCTGTGTTCAATTACAACACTCGGAAGGTTAAATCAATAAAATTTAAATTGGTTATGGTAATCAAAACTCCAAACCATTCTGATCAGTATAAGTAATCTGCTGACCCTAGCTTAGCTCTTAAATTGAAACTCATAATGTGTGGTCATTTAGTTTGGTATCAGCATTCATATGACTTTAGCCAAGGATGCTTTCCAAATATTAATTGGCATACGAGGATAATGGTATCTTCACATGGAGGATGAAAAGTTGGGAGATACTCTGCATGGGTTAGCTCAGTCAGATAAGTGGTTAATTTTTTTAATTGTTAAATTTAGACATACAGCTCGGTAACAGGCCATTTTGGCCCACGAGTTCATGCCATGCAATTTACACTCAATGGTCCTACAACACACCACCCCCCCCCCAACCCCCCGGTATGTTTTTGAAGGGTGGCAGGAAACCAGAGCTCCTGAAGAAAACTCACGCAGACACGGGGAGGACGTTTAAACTCCTTACAGACAGCACGGGAATCGTTGGCACTGTAAAGGCATTAAGCGCTATGCCAACCGTGCCAATAAAGAGCTGTGTGATCATGATGGGAACTTATTACCGAGGGGAAATATAATAGTAACTCTAATTTGGCTGAACTCTATCTGCTCCTCAATTTCTATGTTACTTCCTTAGAATCAACACGGAACTAAGATCTTCAGCCCATGTTGTCCATGTGGATCAAGCTAGTTTCATTTGTCAGCATTAGGAAAGATCGATTTCCTGATCCGCGTACCTGTCCAACTGTCTTTTAAATATTACAATTGACCCTGCCTCTACCACTTCTGCTAGCACCTCGCTCCATATATCCACCAACCTCAGTGCAAACAAGGGACCCTTCAGGCCCCTTTTAAACCTTTCCCCTCTCACCTTTAATCAATACTCTCTAGTTCTCATTTTAGGTTCCACTAAACTAGGAAAAATACTACAAGGACTGCAAGTATAATTTTATAAATGTCTATAAGGTCACCCCTTCACCTCCTACACTCCAGTGAGAAAGTCCCATTTCTTACCCTAACTCAGTGGTTCTCAACCTTTTCCTTTCACTCACAACCCATTTTAAGTATTGCTTAAGGTAGTATGTGGGTGGAAAGAAACGTTTGAAAACCACTGTTTTAATCATAAATCACCTACTCATTATGTGCACGGTTTCATAACTCCAAAGGAAATTGGCTAATGACAATTTTTCTCCTGCAAAATATTTTAGTAACAATTGGGTTACTAATCACTACCTTCTCTACCTTCCCTTCCCACTCGCATCCCACCTTAAGCAATCCCTTACTAATCACAGAGCACCGATGGCATAGGGATTACTTAAAGTGGATATGAGTGGAAAGAAAAAAGTTAAGAACTACTGGCTTAACCTAAGCCAAAGCATTAACACTTCAGTTGACACTTTACAAGTCTCAGAATGAAGTCAGTCTGTGCCCTAAAAGGGAAAGGACATGTTAACAGTTGGAGCGAGTACCCTTGTTTGGAACACACCCATTTATTCCCACAGAGCTGACTATTGAATGGAAAGCTGTGACATCGAATGCCACCCTTGACCTTTTGACTGCATGTCAACAATGAGGAAAAGAATCCCATTTCTGAAAATTTGAACCTCAAGGGGATATGCAGAACTTGATCGGTTCTCTCCTCCACATGCCTGGCTTCGATGGAGGCCATGTTGTTCTGCCCTTCTGGTTGGAGGGCCAATGAGCTCATATGGAAGTAATCCTGGTTCTCATTGACAGTTTCTTGGAAACTAAAAAGAATAATTTCTGAAACTGTTGGGTTTTGAAATGATTTATAACGGAGCCTCTGCATGAAGTTACAAAACATTCCACTGCTGTTGGTCTTATTGATTAAAACTTATGTTCTTTTTTCTTTCTTTCTTTTAAAAATATTATCACTGAGTTTAATATAGAAGCATAAATACAGAAGTGACAATTACATAATAATTCATTTGCATACAAGTAAGTACGCACAAAAAAAGTGGATAAAAACTACATCAATAATTGTTCATAATACCTCTAAAACATTTAATTGAAGTGATCCATGTTAAACCCGTTTGTTGAAACAACTTGTATAAAATAAAGGGGAAAAAAGAAAAAAAAACGAAAACTAAATCTAATCTATCCCCTCCCTCTAATCAAGGTTGCTTTATATAATTAATTCAAAATATGGAACCACTGGTGTCCCCCGAACAGGCAACAAATGACCGGAACATAATAATTGTTAAATCTTCCAATTATTTAAAAAATTCTAAGAATGGGCCCCACAATTTCATAAATTGAAATTTTCCATATTTAACATTATATCTAATTTTATCTAAACTTAAATAGGACGTTATGTCATATAACCACTGTGTATGAGTGGGGGATGAATCATCTTTCCATTTCAATAAAATTGCTCATCTGGCTATCAACGTGGTAAAAGCTAAAGCTTTTTTCCTGAGATGCTGTAAAGGTAATCTGAGTCACGAGAAAAATCAAACAGAATAATTAATGGGAAAGGTTCCAAATTAATATTAAGAACCATTGATAAAGTTTGATAAAGTTTCCAGAATCTCTCTAAATTTCAGCGCTCCCAAAACACATGGATCAGAGAAGCTTCAAAAAGTTTACATAATGGATCAATATCTGCATAAAAATTAGATCATTTAAGTTTGGACATACAAGTTCTATGTTCCACCTTAAGCAGTGTCTTACACAAAATATGGAATCATTAATCAAACTGAGAGTAGAGTACAAATCTTCATCTGAATATGTTAACTAGATAGTATGTCCTTTCTAAGTTTGGAAAAAAATCAAACATGATGTTAGAAAGATTATGATCATTTTCGATAAGACTTGGGGTCCATTTATAGCTTACTTTCATAACTGGAATTATCAAGGTGCGGGGATTCAGTAAATGGGCACGTTTCATCGGATCTCCGGAAGCCGTTGCTCGATTTCAAGTCTGCTTGAATACCAATTTCAACCTTGGTTGGTGGATGGGATTAGATCTTTATAATCAACCTTTTTTTCTTTTTCCTTTCCTTTTTTTTTACTATTCACTATATGTTTAGATTAGAATACAAGTCCATGTAATATTACTTCTATATGAAATTATACTAATCCAAATGTACATTATATTTAATTTATGTGGGCTTACAATCTATGGTTTTATGATAAAACAATAAAAACATTTTAAAAGTGTCTATTGGAATGATTAAGTTTAGCTGATAATTGTTCAAAAGAGACAAAATTATCTCAAATAAAGAGACCATTAAAACTTTGAATACCTATTCTACGTCACTCTTTAAAACCTGCATCCAACAGAGATGCTTGATAAAAATGGTTATTTATAATAGGACTAGCCAGTGAAAAACCATTAATTTGGAAGAATTTCCTAAATTGACCCCAAATTCTCAACCTATTTCTCATTAATGGATTGTGTTAATTTGGAAAAGGAAACTGGTTAAAAAAAAAATCCTAAATCGCCAACATAGAACTTTTTTTGAGAACTGCAATTCCATATCTACCCAAGAGAGGCGATTCAATGACTTATCCAAATGCAATAATAAAAGTAAAATATAGATGTTAATCGCCCAATAGCACAATCTAAAATCTGGAAGTGATAATCCTCCATTTAACGTGGTCTTTTGAAGACGGGCTTTATTTTTTCCCCCTGCCATATACAAGTAGAAATAGCTGAATACAGTTTGGGGATAAAAATTGGTACCACTTGAAAAAGATACAAAAATGTAGGTAAAATATTCATTTTAATCGAATTAATACAACCTAATAATGATGGTTCTTTTCATCTTTATCCTACTCAAAAGACGTATTCCCAGAGATAAATTTTTGATAGTCAAAAGTATAATTGAGAAAATGGGGTACAGATTCACCAGGATCTAAATCAGTGGTTCTCAACCTTTTGTCTTTCCACTCGCACCCCACTTTAAGTATTCTCTATGCCATAGGTGCTCTGTGATCAATAAGGGATTGCTTAAGGTGCTCTGTGGGTGGAAAGAAAAAGTTTGAAAACCACTGTTTTAATCGTACCTCATTGACTTGTTATGTGCATGGTTTTATACCTCCAAAGGAAATGGACCAATGACAATTTTTCTCCAGCAAAATATTTCAGTCACAATTGGGTCTAGAGCAGTAATTCTCTACCTTCCTTTCCCACTCGCATCTCACCTTAAGCAATCCCTTATTAATCACAGAGCACCGATGGGATAGGGAATTCTTAAAGTGGGATGTGAGTGGAAAGGAAAAGGTTGAGAGCTATTGGCCTAAATAGATAGCAGAATGAGTGCAAGAGGAATGATAGATAAAGAGATAGCTAGATAGAAATCATGTCAAGTTAATAGGAATGGAGGGAAATTGGCAGTCAATGTTTCATGCAGTCTTGATGAACCTCGGACGTGATTCTGCATCTTCCTCCACAGGTGCTGCCCTGCCCACAGCAACTTGCTTTTGCATCAGATTCCAGCATCCGCAGTCACTGATGCGTCTATCTTGCAATTCATTCGCGGGTCCAGCAGGATTCCTCTCCGTGCTCCTGATGTCAAATCCTGACCCGGGCTGGAGTGGTAGAGTTACTGCAGGGACCACTGAAGCAAAGAAGCCAAAGATGAGAAGATATAATAATGCCCTATGAATGCCATTTAATTAGTGCTGCACCCAATTTAAACAGCGTTGTTAATCTGGAAATATCTATCCAACGCTTTGCCAGTTTTCATTTTGACTTTATTCCACGAATCAGGATGAAATCTAATTACTTAATAAAGTGATACAGAACTTTACACTGCAGTGTAATCATTCAAAATTTCGTGTCAATATTATGTTACTGGGCAAAAGCATCTGGCTTCCATTGATCTAGAGTTAATTAGAATCTGACTTTTATAAATTGCTTAAAAATGTTCCTTTTAATATTGATGTGGTTTTATCACAGTGCCACAGTAATCACAGAAACAGACAGCAAGAACTTATTGGACTCCAAAGGAGTATTGGAGGGCAATGAGCTAGTTAAAAGAGGTTGATTACTATGTTCTGAGTAAACCTAATACTCTCAGCACAAGGGCCTGTAAATTGCCCCTGGTGAGCAGGTGAGTGTCAGAATAGTTGAGGGGGTGCTGATGGGAATATGGGGAAAATTTTAAAAAGAGGTGAAAATATAATGAATGTTACTGGATCATTGATAGTCAGAATGGATGCAATAGAACATTACAGCACAGAAACAGGCCTCTTCAGCCCTTCCATTCCGGGCCAAACCATTATTTTTCCTAGTCCCACTGTCCCGCACCCAGTCCATGGCCCTCCATACCTCTCCCATCCACGTACCTGTCCAAATTCCTCGGAAATGTTAAAATTGAGCCGCCCCCTTCGGCTAGAAGCTCGTTCCACACCCCCACCGTTCTCTGTGTGAAGAAGTTCCCTCTAAACCTTTACCCTTTCACTCATAAACCATGTCCTCTGGTTTGTATCTCATCCACCCTCAGTGGAAAAAGCCTATCTACATTTACTCTGTCTATCCCCCTCATAATTTTAAGTACTTCTATCAAATCTCCCCTCATTCTTTCAAGCTCCAGAGAATAAAATCCTAACCTGTTTTACCTTTCCCTGTAACTCAATTCCTGATATCTGAGCAACATCCTAGTAAATCTTCTCTGCGCGCTTTCTTTCTTATTGATATCTTCCCTGTAGTTAGGTAACCAAAACTGCACATCATACTTCAGATTTGGCCTCATCAATGTCTTATTCAACGTTATCGTAACATCCCAACTTCTGATGATTTATGAAGGCCAATACGCCAAAATTTCTCTTTACAGCCCTCTCCCCCTGTGACACCACTTTCAGGGATTTATGTATCTGTATTCCCAGATCCCTCTGTTTGACCACACTCCTTAGTGCCCTACCATTTACCGTCTATGACCTTTCTTAGGTTTGTCCTTCCAAAAGGCAACATCTCAAATTCGTCTGCAATAAACTGCATCTGCCATTGTTCAGCCCATTTTTCCAGCTGGTCCAGATCCCTCTGCAAGGTCTGAAAACCTTCTCCACTGCCTGCAGTGCCTCCAATCTTAGTGTCATCCAGAGGTGTCACTAGGGTTGGTGTCACCCAATGCATGGTGTTACCCCCACCCCACCCCCAACCCCATGCTACCAGACCATCCAGAATCCTTAGTAAAATGTTTTTGTACTGATGTTACTCGTAATTGCAATTCCCGTCGATCGCTGAATGAAACGGCAATAGTGAGATAACCAACTAGCAACATTAAAATTATACCTTTAAGTTACAAAATCATATGCACGGCCAAAAAGTATTTACAAATACTAATGACCACAATATTGTAGCTAAAACACCAGAAAATTTGAAAAAAGCAGCGACTATAAAAACCCCAAGAACAACAGTGCGTGTTTGTAGCGCGTGCAGACGAAACCACGTGATTCGAAGCGTCGTTGTCATTGGGTAATAATGACGGCTCTGACCGAAGTGCATTAGAAGGTTCAAAAGGTAAATGAGCGTCGAGTTTTAGCCTTGTAGGTGCATTGATACATGTCAGCTGGGCTTACGAAAAATGTTTCTGTTGTTACCGTATGTTTCTGGTTATCCGAAAAGCATGGGACTGGATGCTTTTCGGTTAACTGGATTTTTCAGAAAACTGAATAATGGCTTTTAGCAGCCCTGTAGTATCAGCAGAATTCTTGTATCGCTTAACGGAAAAAAATGGACACCTCACCACTGCCTTCACCAATCCCGCCCAGGAGCCCAAGGTCCCCACTTCTGTCCAGAACACTGCTCTCGATAACGCCGGGACAGTGGAGAACTAAATACAGTGGTAGGTACATAAGAAATGGTCAGAGAGAGGAGAGGGAGTTACCTGAAACTAGGACAATCTCCCCAAGCGCTACCTGACTGCTGACTTCCTCCAGTCGCTCACTGATGGCTCGAGATTCCAGCCTGCTTCTCTGAGCTGGCATCCAGCTGCTCAGTGTCTGTCTTCCCAACTGGTGCTGAGCTCTGTTATCACCAAACCTGCACTGACCGTGCATCAGAGTCCAACATGTGCACTTTGAGTGAGTACATTTTTTTCAACTTGTGACATGTGATTGCCAAAAAAAATTTGGATAATTGAACTTTTCAGTTAACAGGAAAAAATTTTCTTTTTGGCTTGGCTTCGCGGACGAAGATTTATGGAGGGGGTAAATGTCCACGTCAGCTGCAGGCTCGTTTGTGGCTGACAAGTCCGATGCGGGACAGGCAGACACGGTTGCAGCGGTTGCAGCGGTTGGGGTTGGGTGTTGGGTTTTTCCTCCTTTGCCTTTAGTCAGTGAGGTGGGCTCTGCGGTCTTCTTCAAAGGAGGTTGCTGCCCGCCAAACTGTGAGGTGCCAAGATGCACGGTTTGAGGCGATATCAGCCCACTGGCGGTGGTCAATGTGGCAGGCACCAAGAGATTTCTTACAGGGGTTTTTTTTTTTTTTAATTAATTTCTGCTGAAACACTGCGCAAAAAATTTATAGACAGTCATTTTGGTGTGTCGTCCACACCCCCTGCACCTCCCAAGTGACGCCAGTGGTGTCATCTGCAAACTTGCTGATCCAATTTACCACATTATCATCCAGATCATTGATATAGATGACAAACAACCATGGTCCTAGCACTGATCCCTGAGGCACACCACTAGTCACAGGCTCCAATCTGAGAAGCAATCATCTCTGGCTTCTCCCTTCCAACCTTTGTCAAATCTAGTTTACAACTTCACCATGAATACCAAGCATCTGAACCTTCCTAACCTCTCATGAGGACATTGTCAAGGGCCATGTAGACAACATCCTTCATCTATTTTCCTGGTAATTTCCTCGAACAACTCGGTGATTGGTTAAGCACGACCTACCACGCACAAAGCCATGTGGACTATCCCTAATCAGTCTCTGGCTGTCCAAATAATTGTATATCTGATCTCTCAGAACACTTTACAATAATTTAACAATTACTGACGTCAGGCTCACTGGCCTATAATTTCCAGGTTACTTTTATAACTTTTTTTAAACAATGGAACAACGTGAGCTACCCTCCAACCCTCTGGCACCACACCTGTGGCTAAGGACATTTTTTAAAATATTTCTACCAGAGGCCCTGCAATTTCTACACTAGCCTCCCTCAAGGTCTAATGGAATATCTTGTCAGGCCCTGGGGAATTAATCCATCCTTATTTGCTTTAAGACCAAGCTCTATAATCTGTATCGGTTCCATGGCCTTGCTGCTTGTTTTCCTTAATTCCCACCACTCTGTGCCTCTTTCCTGAGTGAATACTGATGAAAAAAGAAACATTTAAGGCTTCTCCCATTTCTTTTGGCTCCATACAAAGCCGAACACTCTGATCTTGAAGGGGACCAATTTTGTCCCTTTTGCTCTTAATTTACCTGTTGAAACCCTTAGGATTTTCCTTCACACTGCCTGCCAAGGCAACCTCATGGGCAAATGTTCTATCTCTCGATAATTCCATGACACCACAAGAAGAATTATTGTTCATCAACCTAAACAATGATTTACATTAGATAGAAAATCTTGTGACAGGTTTTCACTCAACACAGGAAATTGGGTCAATGCATGCCCTCAGAGTAAAATGAACAAGAATTGCTTTAAAGGGAGGAGATATGGAGAGGTTGATGTGCCCTTTTTTGCTCAACTTCTGTAAAGGACAACATTAAATAATACTTCTGTGTGACTCATTTACAGCTGAAACCCAAGAAGGTTAAATACCATTGTTCAACTGCACTTAAAAACTAGAAATTTTTAATGAAAGGCCTACATTTATGCATTGTCTTAAAACAATTCTGAGCAGTTTACAGGGTGCTTCACGTGAATTACCTTCAGGAATGTTCACATTTGATAAGGTCACCCCTGAATAATAGATGGTCGTATTCAATTTCCCCCAGATTGTTGAATGGCAATGTGGCATCCAAGTGCTGTCGTAAATGAGAGGCATGATGTCACGTTCGCTGCTCGGGTCTAACACCTACAAAACAACGACATAGAGAAAAGGACAAAATTAAAAATCAGCTTTGCCCAAATTAATTCTCACTATTAAGTGCGACTGTTTGCACCATGTTCTAAATGTTATTTCTGGGGAAGATCATTTAAAAAAATATAAACGTAGAAAATCCACTGCAATTTCCTCCCCATTTCCAAAGCATCAAAAGTACAAGGTTTACTTCATTCACTCATAATGCTCTTCTCTGATGTCCTTGTATGCTCCATTTTTTTTAATTGGCCAAGATCACCATCATCTTGGATCATTTCAAAATATCTTTTCTCTTTTTTGAATGTTCACTTTTTATACATGTTCGGTGCTGACTTATCTCGCCCAAGACTTTATTTAATAATTCACTGAGAGAAATCAGGTGAGGCATAAATGTGGGATGATTTGAGGTGACAGAGACATTTAGGAATAGGTGGTCAAATAGGACTCAAGTCCATCTTCACATAGCACTGAAGTAGTGCTCCTTTGTTCAACTTGGGGTTATTCAGATGAGGCATTAAAATAAGGACCTTACTCTTCTGCGCAAAAAAAATCAAACATACCAAGGCATTATTTCAAAGAAGGACAGGTAAGTCTTCTCAGGCACTCAGACAGCATCACAAACCAATTACAGTAAAAAAAACCCTGGTATCCTGCACCTATGGGAATTGGTAGATGCCAAATAAGTGTATTTTCTGGTTGCTTGAGACTCACTCTTACAATGCCTGTAACTAATACACCTACATTAAGAATAACCAATTCAAAAGGCAAAAATAGTATACTGTATTGACACTGAACAGACTTCACTGTATAAATATATGAACCATAAAGCATTTTACTTTATTTTCAGTCACATTCTTTGAAAGCATTTAACCATTGCTGCATCTGCAGGTTCCTCCCCCTCCATGGAGCCGCCCAAAAGACGAATAGTAACACTATAGATGATTAACGCACCCTCCCACAACTTTGCAGGTAAAGCCTCTGACCGGAGTGACTCTCACAAGGCAGGGATAAGGGGACACTTTAAGAGAGTCACTCCAACGGCGAGCAGCATCAACCAGCTCTTCATCCTGGGCGACCCTATTCCTGTTTCACACGTTATTACAATGGATGCTACAAGCAAAACATGACTGAGGCCCTCCACTGGCTGAATATGGGCTCCCATCTTTACCAAAGGTTTATGTGTTACTTCAGAGAACATTTACTTTTACCATTTTAAACTTACGTATTTTATTTTATTCATTTATTTTAAACATCTTAATATATTTTCCTTGATTTCTTGCCAGTTGCTTGACATTGCCAGTTGCTTGAAATCTGGATACCAGGGGGTTTTATTGTACCTAGTCATTATTTTGTTGCTAAATATAGGACGTTTCTGTGCATTAATTGTATTCAACTTATACTTCTTAAGTACTTCATTAACTGTAATGAGGATTTTGAGGCTTCCCAAAGTCAAGCGACTCACTATATGAAAGAAAGAATTTTGTTTTCTTTTTTAATACTTGCTCAGGTGACTGAAGAGAAGGTACGACAAATTCTTTTGTGTCTCACCGTAGCATCACTGTGAGGTCTTTTATTTGCTTGATGAGATCATGCGATGCTGAGACTGGTTGCTTTCAATGCCTATAATCCACATTTAAATAGTGATGGAGCATCTTCTGAGACCCTGATATTGCTAGCTGCACGTACCTAGACTATTATTTGTTCCAATATTGCCTGTGGCGATCACCAACCAGGTTACAGGGGTGTTGCACTCACACAAAGGCTTTCACGGTTGGTGAGGCCTTGGCCATAGATTTACCATCTGTTCATTTTAGAGGCTAATTGTGGTAAACCACTGTTGTGCTATGATTGGCTGCTGCTGGCTGGACACACCTCCCGAGACCAATCCTACCCATAGCCCTTTACCTGCTCCCCATTTCACTCTGCCTTGATCAGTCAATGAGGTTGGCGGCTGTTCCAGTCTATAGTTAATAAAAGCCAATCAGTTTCACAACTCCAGTCTTTTGTGATTATTGACGGTGCGTCGCCAGTAAACATAAACAAATGTCTTTTACATTTGCAAACACTTGGAATCTGCCAGAGATCACTATTTAAAACAGTGGTTCTCTTTCTTTTTCTTTTTCAATCTTTTTATTATTATTATAATTTATAAACACATACAGTTCAAAGAGATATAAAAAAAAATTCAAAGAGATATAAAAAAAATCAGTGGTTCTCAATCTTTCCATTCACATACCACTTTAAGTAATCCCTATGCCATCGGTGCTCTGTGATTAGTAAGGGATTGCTTAATGTGGTGAGTGAGTGGGAAGGGAAGGTTGAGAATCACTGCTCTAGACCCAATTGTTACTGAAACATTTTGCTGGAGAAAAATTGTCATTGGCCCATTTCCTTTGGAGTTCGGAAACCATGAACATAACGAGCCAATGAGGTACGATTAAAACAGTGGTTTTCAAACTTTTTCTTTCCACCCACATACCACCTTAAGCAATCCCTTACTGATCACAGAGCACCTATGGCATAGAGAATATTTAAAGTGTAATGTGAGTGGAAAGAAAAAAGGTTGAAAACCACTGATTTAAAACAAAACAAAATCTTAGATATTTATAATATCGAACACTTTAAAAACACATACCAAAGATATTGGAACTTTAGTTCATATGTTCTGAACCTGCCCTAGCCTAGAAGAATTTTGGAAAGATGTTTTTCAAACATTGTCGGTAATTCTTGTTAAAATTGGAACCTTGCCCTTTAATTGCTCTTTTTGGATCACCTCAAAATGATGATGTATTACTGTCTTCAATTCAAAGCTGAATTCTATCTTTACTCCAGATGCGCAATTTTGATTAAATGGAATGATAACACTCCACCCACACATGGCTAAGAGATATTATGGCTTGTTTAACTCTAGAAAAAAATTAGACATGCTACCAAGGATTAAAATGTTAAGTTCCAGACGACATGGGGCCCATTTATGAATGAAAAGATTGAAGGTTGTTCTGGAATTTTGGCTCCGTGTTATCCCTCTCCAAGTCGATATCACCTGATTTATACTTTCAACCTTGCTTAGAGGAAAGGGATTCCATTTTTTTTCTCTCTTTCCTTTTTTTTTGAAGATTTTTTTGCTGTTAAATTTCACTTTTTATTGTTCTGGATTTTCTTATCATGAGAATTATTTCTAAATATATATTTTTTAAAATCTTGTAGCACATTGTATAATTGTACGGTACCGCACGGATGGCAGTCTCTTCAATCTGAGGCGCCTGCAAGCTCACACCAAGACACAAGAGAAACTTGTCCGTGAACTACTCTTTGCAGATGATGCCGCTTTAGTTGCCCATTCAGAGCCAGCTCTTCAGCGCTTGACGTCCTGCTTTGCGGAAACTGCGAAAATGTTTGGCCTGGAAGTCAGCCTGAAGAAAACTGAGGTCCTCCATCAGCCAGCTCCCCACCATGACTACCAGCCCCCCCACATCTCCATCGGGCACACAAAACTCAAAACGGTCAACCAGTTTACCTATCTCGGCTGCACCATTTCATCAGATGCAAGGATTGACAATGAGATAGACAACAGACTCGCCAAGGCAAATAGCGCCTTTGGAAGACTACACAAAAGAGTCTGGAAAAACAACCAACTGAAAAACCTCACAAAGATAAGCGTATACAGAGCCGTTGTCATACCCACACTCCTGTTCGGCTCCGAATCATGGGTCCTCTACCGGCACCACCTACGGCTCCTAGAACGCTTCCACCAGCGTTGTCTCCGCTCCATCCTCAACATCCATTGGAGCGCTTACACCCCTAACGTCGAAGTACTCGAGATGGCAGAGGTCGACAGCATCGAGTCCACGCTGCTGAAGATCCAGCTGCGCTGGATGGGTCACGTCTCCAGAATGGAGGACCATCACCTTCCCAAGATCGTGTTATATGGCGAACTCTCCACTGGCCACCATGACAGAGGTGCACCAAAGAAAAGGTACAAGGACTGCCTAAAGAAATCTCTTGGTGCCTGCCACATTGACCACCGCCAGTGGGCTGATAACGCCTCAAACCGTGCATCTTGGCGCCTCACAGTTTGGCGGGCAGCAACCTTCTTTGAAGAAGACCGCAGAGCCCACCTCACTGACAAAAGGCAAAGGAGGAAAAACCCAACACCCAACCCCAACCAACCAATTTTCCCTTGCAACCGCTGCAATCGTGTCTGCCTGTCCCGCATCGGACTTGTCAGCCACAAACGAGCCTGCAGCTGACGTGGACTTTTGACCCCCTCCATAAATCTTCGTCCGCGAAGCCAAGCCAAAGAAGATTGGTTATACTGTAAAATATTAATAATAATATTTTAAATAGAAAGGAATTCATAAGATTGATGTCACTCCCATTCATTTAGTATTTGTTATTACTTAAATGTGCTGTAAAGTTATTGTTAGTGTGTTTCACCAAACTTTGAAGAGCCAGTAAATAAGACTCTTTTCCTCTGTGAATTATGGTGATGTATATGACAATAAACTGCCCTTCATTCATTCACTCTTATGCTTGGTGCTACCTCAGTGGGCAGACTTTCAACTGAAGATATTTTCAACAGCTTGGGCCCAGAACAGTGCGGGTAATGAAGATTTCCACTGCAAAACCTGAGCAGCCTGGCATTGGAGCTGGTGGAAAATCCAGGGCGATACATTGGTTCCCCTGTGGTTTGATGCTCAAGGCATGGAGGGGCTCTCTCGGTTCACCCCTTGCAGATGAAGAAAGCCAATGTGCAACTCATCTGTAACCAGGTGAAAGAGCATTTGACAAGATAGCTCTGTCATTAATTTGTTGGCATGACCACTGCAATGGTTGAATTTTTTTTCCCACAAGCACTCTTGAACAAATGGTTTTCCATTCGAAATTCCTAAAAGAAAAACACGTCAAAAGTAATGCTGCAACTGAGTGACTAGAATTACAAATGCATTATCTCTTTGAAAACATTTGAGTGGAAGATCCCCTTCATTACTGTTAGGAGACTAGGAGTTGCCATAGCAATAGACACATTCTGTACATTTGTCAGGCAGTCGCCAAGTGAGAGTATTTCACTGCCACTAAACTATGTTTGGGACTGATGAGGAATGCCTTAAGAATTTATTTCATCAAACATGGGAAGTCACCTTTACTCTCCATGACCCCAACACTTCGGAGTTTAATAGATCTTCACCCACAGAATATATTTACTATCGTTTCTCCCTCACTGTGCAGGTAACTGAAATCTAACCTAATTCTAGCAAATAATACATCATTTATACTTCCCTTCTTGCTGAAAATAATATACTATAAACTTAGCCGGGAGTGCTATATCAATCTAATATAGATAATCCAACCTCTCAATACAAATGAGATAATTTTGGAATTTTGTCTCAAGGGCTCAGTTTTAGCTCAAAGTTTAATTTGCATCTTATTAAGTAATTTTTATCTGTAAATTGCAAGTGAAAGGCAGAGATGGAAAGTCAGACGAGCACAAAATGATGCTCAGCTTTGTTGCTCAGATTGCACTGGTTTTACTGACAACCTGTTGAATTTCTCTTCAGAAACAAACTCTAATTATTACCAGTCAAATTATGAGGCTGGCAGCTGATTTAGGTGTTCCCACTTGAATGTACAATGGGTGTAAATGAGCCGATTGATCCTTGACGTACTAATGTCAGGTTATAATATTGTGAAATAACCCTTAAATCTAATCAGCCATCGAATCTGTTTGCAAGTAAAAATGTCTACTCACCGTTTTGTTAGACCTCCATTTTGTAACCCCTGCTCCACCACCCCCTTCCATTTTGTTCGGACCCTTGCCTATATTTTTCTCATACCTTGATGAAGGGACTCAAGCCTGAAACTTTGCTTATGTATCTAAATCTTTTTGACCTGCTGTGTTTTTACTTCATTCGCGGTGTCTGCAGGCTCTAGTGGAGAATAATGTTGCTGATTGTGTTGGGGACCAAATAGATTGTTTACATTTTAATCCTTCAGGATCATTGAACTGACTCTTGACCACCCCCCCCCCACCCCACCTTCAGCAAGTACAATTTATTTCTTACAGATTTATGGGCTTATTTTCAGACTAGATGTAAATACATAGCAGATCACACTTCCTTTTCATACATTGTGGATTGGTTAAGGTCTGCTTTAAGCGCTTGACTCTCTGGAAGGCCAATTGCACAAGATAAGGGTTAGGGATGCAGTGGATCTTACCAGCTTGCTCGAGACGGCTAGAGCCAACTCCGTGGAGTCCATTATTGCCTGCTTTCATGCATTGTGGAGTGCCTGTTAAACCATAAATAACACAGCAGCCACTCCGATTTGTATACATGAGATGTTCCAATAGATTCTGAAGTCGAACAGAACAGAGTTATAAGACCTAGTCCCATTGGCCAAAAGTCATGGACTGGGCTCACCAACGCTCAGCATGGAATTCTAATTGAAAAGGTCTCAACAAAACTGCTTCTCACTGTACTGAGAACAATGTGGCAAATACCTTAAACTTAACAATGGGTTTAGCTCATTTGGGTTAGGGTGTGCTGCAGGATATGAGTGTGGGAAAGGTGAGATGGTGTGGACATGGATATGTTGGAGAGCCAAGGTTAGGAGGTTGGGCCAGGAGAAGAATAAGCAACAGGCAGGAAAAAAAGTTTGAAAACTACTGTTTTAATCATACCTCATTGACTCGTTATGTGCATGGTTTCATAACTCCAAAGGAAATGGGCCAATGACAATTTTTCTCAAGCAAAATATTTCAGTAACAATCGGGTCCAGTGCAGTGGTTCTCAACCTTTTTCTTTCCACTCACATACCACCTTAAGCAATCCCTTACTAATCACAGAGCACCGATGGGATAGAGATTGCTTAACGTGGTATGTGAGTGGAAAGAAAAAGGTTGAGAACCACTATGCTACATATTACCCACCAACCAATGAAATAGCTTCTCCCCCATCCTTGCTGTCAATTTTAATTAGAATCTCAAAACTATGGATCATATCACCCTTTCATCGATATTCCGGGGAATACAACCCTGGTTTGCGTTTTGTTCTCTTACGCCCCTTTCACACTTGGTTCCCAGTAAATCGGTCATTCATTGTCCTGGGATAGGAATGGGGGTTTGGCCTTTCACACTAGACCATTCCTAACTGGGACACTGAACGCTTTCACACTTACAAGAGTCTATTCCTGGCATTTGGTCGGTTCTACCTTTAATCGGAAGTGTCTGCATGACACAGCACGCAAAAGAGAAAAGTGATTGCCCGTTTCACACTTGCCTGATCTCAACGCCGGCATCTGCAGACATCGCAGATTGTACGGGGGGATCGAGCTGTCAATCCCCGGCATGAGATGACGTCATCTGATGCCAGCGTTGAGCAGATTTTGCTTTCACACTTGCCACTTTAAAGGCCGATTGGCGTTCGATTCCTGGGATCACTGGCAAGTGTAAAAGGGGCTTTTGACTCGAGGGGTGTTTGTTGAAATCATCCCCTTGTTCAAGTGATTATCTCAAATCCAAGTGTCACCTTGGCAGGTCTACACTTCCCTCAAGACCAATAGAATTCTCCAGAGGACTGGTGGCCAAAATTGCGCTCAATATCCCAGTTGTCATCTTTCAAGTTTTGTGCAACTGGTTGTTGAGACTTTTCTTGACAATTTACCAACATCTTCAGTCTTTTTAAATATTTAATTTATTACCTTGTCCCTTTTTCCTTAATACTCTTTTTCTCTTCCTGGAAGAGCCTGCCTTCTTTGTCATTTACTGCTTACCCCTGTTGTCCAGTGAGGTCAAGCATGTCACATTGCCTTCTTTATCAGTTCTTACTTCCAGCAATTTACATTTAGATTTATTGTCGTCTTTATTGAGATACAGTAAAAAAAACAATTCAGCTTTCTGTACTATCCAGGCCTCAGAATAAAGTTGTCACACTCTGGCGACAACATTTTGGATTTAAAGGTTGTCAAAATGGGTTTCTATCATTTTAATGTAATTGGCAAATCATTCATTTATTGACAATGGCTTCTTGCCATTCCATTGGAGGGTAAATGAGAATCTGGCAAAGTCACTCTGTGCCATCAGTCACAGACCCAGTGAAAGTGGGGCCGTGATCATTGACCTGGCTCCAGTACTCACCCGGGCTTCCACTGCCATACACCAGTTGTCATACACTGAAGTCGTCTTTTGGGAACAAGGATGGCTGACTTCCTCTGGTTTTTGAGGTGACTGCTAAGTAACGTAAGTTCTTGTCGACAGCTTAGAGAATGAATCTAAAATATGGAAATGGTGCAAGATGTCCAACCCCAAACAATTCATTCAAAATGGAATAAAGTACTTCAGAAGATAAAAATCTGAAAGGAAACAAAAGGTTAAGACACTTTAGCAGATAAAGCAGTAACAGAGAGTACCTTGGGGTGGCCTCCATATTTTGACTTGGAGACTTCAGTCATTTTCAAATATTACCTGGAATCTTACTCCAGCTGCAGAGCTATCCTTATCTTTTATTTAATTTACACAGATAACATCCCATTTCGGCCCAAGCATCCGTGCTGCCCAATTTACACCGAATTAACCCCGGTACGTTTCAAACGGTGGGAGGTGACCAGAGCCCCCGGGAAAAACCCACACAGACACGGGGAGGATGTACAGACTCCTTACAGACAGCACGGGATTCAAACCCCCAGTCCCAATAGCTGGCATTGCAAATGCGCTGCACAAACAGCTACGCCAATTTCTATTTGTTTTTTCTCTTCTTAAAAGCAGGAGGATCCTTCAGCAGCAGGTAAGCTGACCACACACAATACTTCAAACAATGCTCACCTCTGTCAAGAACACTGAAAACATGAACTCCGTGGACTACCCCGAGAATCTTAGCAATTACGAAAAGCTCTCTGTGATTTGGTTTGGAGTCTTTACAAATCCCAACTATATTTATCCCTAATAATTGCACATAAAAGAATGTATCAAATATTGCACTTAAATATATTAATTAGCTCAGTTGCTTGTGTAACATACTACCCAATTTTACTTTCCAACTTCTAAAATAAGTAGTTTCTGTGATCATATCAATTGCCCACCAAGCAGGTTCAGATAAAATCATCTCAAGACTTTTTCAGATTTTATCTATTATCTAATTAAGATTCTCCAACAAATCTGAACAGTCAATTTTGCCTCCTTTCTCTATGGTTGCTCTCTGGCCAGTTTCCAAGATTTTTTTAAATTTTGTTGTCCATATCAATGATCTGGATGATAATGTGGGAAATTGGATCAGCAAGTCTTCGGTTGATACTAAGATTGGAGGCATGGTGGACAGCGAGGAAGACTTTTAAAGCTTGCAGAGGGATTGGACCAACTGGAAATATGGGCCAGAAAATGGCAGATGGAATTTAACACAGGCAAGTGAGAGGTGTTGCATTTTGAAATGACAAACCAAGGTAGGACATACATAGTAAATGGAAGGGCACTGAGAAGTGTGGAGAAACAAAGGGATCTGGGAATACAGATACATAATTTCCTGAAAGTGGCTTCACACATAGACTAGGTTGTAAAGATGACTTTTGGCATCTTGGCCTTCATAAATCAAAGTTTTGAGTACAGGGAGTTTAGATGTTATGGTGAGATTTACTAGAATGTTGCTGGGTCTTCAGTGAGTTACAGAGAAAAATTAAACAGGTTGGGACTTTATTCCTTGGAGCGAAGAAGAATGAGGGGAGATTTGATAGGTTTACAAAATTATGAGAGGTATGGACAGAGTTAATGTGAGTAGGCTCTTTCCACTGAGAGTGAAAGGTGAAAGATGAAAGGTTTAGGGAGAACATTAGGGGGAACCTCTTCACTCAGAGAGTGAGGGGAGTGTGGAATGAGCTGCCATCTGACATGGTAAATGTTTTAAGAATAAATTGGATATATACATGAATGGGAGCGATCTGGAGGGTTGTGGAATGGGTGCATGTCAGTGGGACTAGAGGAATGATGTTTCGGCACAGACTCTGAGGGCCAAATGGCCTGTTTTCTGTGCTGTGGTTTTCTATGGTTTCTATGGCTTGGATTAAGCTTCAGCAGAAACCTAAGGTAAGACCATCCGGCACAGGAGAGGTAAAAGGGACAGGGACCCTGAGCCACACAGACAGAGTAATGGTTAAATGATGATGTTCAGGTGCTGAGCCTTAGGCTACAGTCTAGTGGTTGGGGGCTAAAACCAGATGTTGGAACATGGCATCACATGCTACAAATTTTTTGATGGAGTGAGAGAAATATCCAAACTGATACTGAATCGGCAGTTTAAATGACTCAGTGGTGCAGTCCTTGTCACACTGGGAATTGAATTATGTTTGCAGCACATCACATGCTTCATTTACATATTTAATAACAGTGTTTGACCTCCTATTGTTTAATTACATATGGACCAAACACCAATTATGACAAGCCTAGTACCAATCTTCAGTAACACTTATTCTGAGATTCCCTCTGATAGCAATAAAACATTTTCTTTTCATAATACCATATATACTTACTATCAGTAATGCGAAAATATGTAATGTTGTTTTAATCTCTTAAGGGGTTTTTATCACACATTCAGTGCAATTCCAC
Organism: Narcine bancroftii; assembly: GCF_036971445.1. NCBI lineage: Eukaryota > Metazoa > Chordata > Chondrichthyes > Torpediniformes > Narcinidae > Narcine > Narcine bancroftii. The sequence continues at coordinate 32,396,251 of NC_091481.1, forward strand.
GAGGACCTAATTAGCGTGAATCATTAAAACATCTTCCAAAACCATAATGAATATATCCCCATAGTTTTTTTTTGTTACCAGGCCAAATCTCATCACAATTAAAAACGTGCAGAAAATACGCTTCGTGCAATCAACATACAAAGATTAAAAACAACGGATAATACCAAATATCAAAAATAATATTTCAGGGCTGTGTGCTGTATTCAGAATCAGGGTCAAGGTCGCTAGTGAGATTTCAGAACTGGTATTCGGTGTCCAAAATTACAAAGGAGAGATCTTTCAATTATTATTGATGTGGATATTTTGAGAAAAGACATAAAATCTAGTCACAAGCTTTTAGAATTAAAGCTTTGTGGAAGATTGGATAAAAATGAGAATTGCACTAAACATTATTGCAAAAGCTGCACGTTTCCTATCAGTAGATGATCACAGAAATGACTTTCTTGTGATAGTTCACAGATGTGACAGACCTTTCTAAACCTGCACGACACTGATTTGACACAGTATTACTGCTGTTGTTCTTTCTTTTGAATAATTTCATAAATACACTGTTTCGATCAAAAAGGCCAACCTGATATTAGACACAGGCTTCTGTTGCTCGCAGTCGTGAAACTTTAGTCCAAGTTCCTGCTGCGTGGGCTGTACCGTGGGGATTTGCTGAACCCCAGCAAACTCATTCCCACCTGGCCATTGCACCGCCACCAAGAGCGACCAGCAGGGGGCGAGCAGCCAGATTGGGAGCTCCAGTAAGGCATAAAAAGAGGGAACTTTAAGGACTGAAGAGCCTTTTCAAATGAAAACTTTTGCAGAATAAACTAAGATGTTAAATCGGTACTTAAAAATCACCATATCAGTGTATGGGCGACAGATAACGTTTCACAAGACTTTGATTTAAACAATGGAAATTTAGTGACCTGTTGATCGTTGAATGGTGACAGAACTTTGGAAAGAGGGCTGACGCCTCCACAGGAGTCTGCAGATGGTGAGCTGTTTGTAGCAGCACGATCAGGATTAGTCAAATCAGAATCATTAGAATTATTTCAAGACCATTTGATAGCTACTTAATTCACAAGGGTGACCGAAATGGTGTAAAGTGAGATAACTCATTCACAGCCACAGTGAGCCAAAAAGGTTGATTCAATATCACAGGATCCAAGGATTCTTGAAGAAGATAATTTTTGAGTCAATAGTCATGACTTCAATTACAAAACAAAAAAAAAAGCCCAGATCCTGTCTATAGTCCTCGGATACAACTTTTAGCGTGTCTGCTCCCGCATTTGTACCTCTCCCTTCTGAAAGCAATAAGTTCAATGACTCCGCTGCTCCACGTTTGCAAAAAGACACCCCAGGGCATACGCGGATTACGCCATACCTGATGTTTTGGTAAGAAGTATTTCTCCCACACTGACCCTGCAGTAAAAGATGTGGATACTGGCTGAGAGTGAAAGCCCCACCAGACAAAGGAATGAAGTAGAGCAACACATTGCAGAGCAGGCAAGAGTGAATTGGCTTATTTTCAGGGTTAGTTCAGGCCATAAACAAGCACTAACTGGTGTTACAGTTCGTAGGATGAACATTGCTGATGGGATCTATTTTTAAGTTCATGTTAATGGGTAATTGACAGGCAGAAAGATCAGCTTCCATCAGCTGGGTAATTCTATAAATAGCTTTAAACAAGAAATGTAAAACAACCAGAATATTTTATATGAATAGTCCCTGAAAGAGATAAACAAAACAGGGAGGGGTGGAAAGAGAGTGAGAGAGAATAAAAGGGTGGGGGGAGGGAAGGAGAGATAAAGGCATTGTCATAAGCAAAGAGGTTTGGTACTTTCCAAAGGCTCTTAGATAGGTGCATGCTTGTAAGAAGAATAGAGGGTTATGGGAAAAATTAGATTGTTGCACGTAATAGGCTGAGGGGCCTGCACTGTGCTATAATTTTCTATGTTCTGTGAGTTTAACTGAAAAGTCCAAAGGCTTGTGCAATATAAGATGCAAATAGCAGGTCACTCGGGCAAAGTTCAAAGCCAGCAGAGCAAGCCACATAATAAACTAAACCAGCAAGAAATCGAAATTTCGGAATGGAGAAAGTGTGATCAATGTTCACATCAGCCCCACTAATAATTGGTATACAGGTCAAGGTACTCTGCAATTTTCCGCTCATGCACGGCGGTACAACTCAGACTTTCCTCATTGATGGACGTAATTCCTTGGCACATTCTGGCACACCTAGTGAGATGGTCAAGAATGTGTTGACATAAATTACCTTTAGAAGCCAGCTTAAATTGAATAGAGGAATTTCAAGCTCAAATGTTTATATATAAAAAAAACTGAGATACCATTGCAGGGAAGGTAACAATCCTTCAGACTTGGGATGAAGAATAATGCTGCATGTAATTCTTGTCACATCACCATCCATTATCCATGGCAAAAGAACCCGTCAACATTTGTACTGAAGTAATTAGTATTCATGGCCAAAATGATAATAGGAATTGTTTACCAGTTAAACATAAGAAAATCACCCTTGTCACCCTTACCTCAAAAGTCACATATTTTTGACAGAAATTTTTTTCATAATGTACAGTCATGTCTAATATGAATCTCTCACCATCAAAAGAGACCATTAATCTTAATATCCCCAAGGCACAAATGCCAACCTTTTCTTTGGAGATAAATACATTCCTCTACTTTCCTTCATGCAGATCAATCCTGTATGTACTCCCCACAATGGGGATTGGAGGAGAAATCTACAATTGTCCACGACTGCTCTCTGTGATCATCAGTAGCACCATCTCAATCAATACAAAGTTTCCAGATCAAACCTGGACTTGACCAAGGCTGCCCCCCCCCCTCTCTGTCTTACCCAGCCTTATGCTGATTCCATCAGGAAGGGACATAGGCCTACAACGGGTGACAATCTCAGGCAACTGAGGCGCTCAAATCAAACCCTCCCTGTACATGGATGATATCGTGTTTTCCGCTCAATTCCCCCGTCGGTAGAAGACTACCGCCCAGTAGCACTAACTTCTACTGTGATGAAATGCTTTCACTATGATGTGACTGCAAAGCACCTAATTTCATGACTTGTTCATGACAATAATTCATGATTCTGATGAGCTGCTCCCACCAGTTCAACTGACGTCTAGGATCAAAGTGAATGCCAGCAAAAAAAAAGGGGCCATGTTACTCACCACTTAAAATCCAGCCTCAGCCTTGCAATTGTTCATGTATGGCTTGGTCCCTGCTGAATTTCAGGCCGGTTCATTTTCATTCAACATCTTGGTTTAACTTTATCTCTTTCCAAAACAAATGAGTTAGTTTAAGTACTGGATGGGTAAAAGCCGACACTTTGCACACAGGATTCCAAAAAGATCACTGGACAATACCTATTTTCAAAAGGTTTGCTTCCTGAAAAATAAATAGAGATTGCGATAGATTACTTCAAGATGAACACAAAGGTAATTTCAGAGTTGCTGTATCACGTAGGGAGTTGGAGAAACGTTAAAATAACTTTTATTGAATGATGCTGGCACATTGCGATAGTTCGACTGACCTAAAAATGTTTTTGCCGCTGATTTTCGTTTGCACTCAGCATCTGAGGCTTCTTATGTCAGTGTCCAACAGTAGTCGGCCAGCACTGATGGATTTCAGTCGCAATGACCTGGTGAAACCTTTCACTGTGTCCATCGCTGGCTGCGCCAAGATTAGCAGGGAAGAAAATCCAAGTGCGAATGCAGAAAGTGAATTTTCAATGGCATGTTACACCTTGTGGTTTTGTATGCTTAAGTCGACATAAAATACGTCAGTAAATCACAAAAATAGGTTCTAGGTACGTGACAGGAACATTTTCAGATGATTTTCAGGATCAGATGCCCAAAATCCATAAACCTAAAAGTGTTGAGGAAAAAAAATCTTCATTGTCCAGTGTAATTAGTCTATTAAGGAGTGTGGACAGAACTACGCATTGGGAGATCATGAATACTTCTTCGTCCTGCTCTGAAATAATAGGATGTGAATGCCCAACATTTTAGCACGGGCAAAAATGTGTCCATTGAACTAGATCCAGAGAGCCCAGTCTCCAAGGCCTGGAGGGCCATGTCAGTCAGAGCAGAAAACCACTGGCAGTTCGACAGACATTAACTAGCAGATGCGCACAGATCATGTACAGCAATGATCAAATGGAGCAAAACTTTAATGTTACAGGCACAGAATTCTCTGCTGCAAGTGTGGCCCAGAAAAGCTAGAGCAGAGCTTTAGAGTCAAGGTTTGAGGTGTAGATATTTACTTTGCTAATGCAGTCAAGTTGCATTGTTGAGTTGGGAACAAAATCTTGCGTGGGGTTGCAGAGGCCAGAGGAAGCCTCACACTATCATTTCATACTGTATGTACATACCTTCAGAAGTTTTATTGGCTTTCAAAGTTCAATTTAACACAAGTCAAGAAACATATCTTTCTTTTTATTATTTCTGTTGCAGGTGAGAGTAAATAGAATCATAGAGTCAAAAGCAAAAATGATTAGAATATTTATCTAACCGATAAAACTGTGGAACTGTTAGTCAACTTCCAACTCCAACGCTTGATTCTGAAACTCATGCAGTTCGCAGGGAAGATCTACTCCCTACCCACTTAATGCATTCCCAAAGAACACAAACACAAATTGGTGTGCGCAACTAATATTTCATCTTGCATACATAAAAATGCTTCAAAAGAGCACACCAAACTTTACCAAAAGAAAGATTTTAAACGTGAAATTCAAATGATTGGAGACCAACCAGAAATAGCTCAAAGACTATTCCATGGTTAAATTGTGACTTTCAGGAGGAAGTTGGATATATTTACACTAAATATGCAAGGTTAGGAGTGATAGAACTGACTAGATTGTTCCACAAAGGGCTAGTTTGCAATCAATAGACTAAATGGCGTCTTTCTGCCCTGTTCACGACTCACCAGTTTTGTTGCAAGAATCTCAATACCAACTAAAAATTTCATATTTATTGTCAGAATACATTCATCACATACAACCCTGAGATTCCTTTTTTTCTGTGGGTGCAGCAGAATTACCACTAATTGGTGGTGCAAAAAATAAACTGTACATAGCGTAAAAATGTAAACAAATAAAAGAACGGTAAACAGATAACGAATGTAAACAAACTGACTGTGCAAAACAGAGAGAACAAAAAGAAAATCAATAATGTGCTCATGTAAGAGTGCTTAAATGAGTCTCTGATTGAGTATGTTGTGATGGTGGAGGGGTAGCAGCTGTTCTTCAACCTGGTGGGTGCGAGTCTTGTGGTACCTATACCTCTTTCCTGATGGCAGCAGCGGGAGCAGAGCATGTGCTGGGAGGTGTGGGTCTTTGATGATCATTGTTGCCCTCCGACGATAGTGTTCCCTGTAGATGTACTCAATAGTGGGGAGGGTTTTGCCTGCGATGCCCGCTACCTTCTCAAGGGCTTTATCATCAGAGGGTATCGGTGTTCCCCCATACCAGACCGTAATGCAGTTGGTCACCTGGGGAAATTAGCCATATAAAAGTTGTAGACTCTGCAGAGAAATATACAAATACAGCAAATGTGTCAGAATTTAAACATTTTCAAATAACCGAACTGAATTGTTTGTTATCGCAGGTACGAAGATGCAATCAAAAGCTTTGTTTTGCATGCCAAATCAACCTATAATTAACCATTGTGGTTAGTAAAATAATAAAAGTGCAGGGTGGAGCATTATAGAAAGTCAAAGAGTACAGGGTTGTAGTGTTACAAAGTGCAGTCTACAGGGAAAGGTGCAGCTAATCAGTGCATGGACATTTTAACAAAAAGTCCAAAGGCATTGAAAATAATTCAATGGCTGCATTTTTATTTAATCGTTAAAACAATAAACCATTATCCCCTGCTCAGTACCTGAGAAAAATGTCAAGTAAATTCACAAAATATTTTGATCAATGTACTGACATAAAATACAGCACCACCTAGTGCCTCAATTGTATAATTCAGGGGTGATTGGTGATCAATTATAAACAGGGGTGCAGTGCTAATTTTTTAAGTGCTGGAGCTGTCCCATGAGGTGTCAGAGCAGCGCTCCGATGAGCTCCAGCACCCCTGCATGCCTGGTTATAAGCAAGAACAGTTTGCGTATTTAATCATTTTTCAGGATTTTGGTATCAGTGGCAAGGCCAGCATTTATCGTACGTCACAAACTGCTCTTGGGGAAATGGTGAACCACTCTCTTGCAGTCTCTCTTGTGAAGCTACTCCCATGGACCTTGGTAAAGTGCTGACACTGAGTCTCCAATGTGCTGTCGTGAGTATTTGTCTAGGTATTTTCAACATGAAAACATGAAATTTATCAATTACATAAAAAAACATAATCTTATTATTCATTGTTGATTTTGAGTGAGAAGAAATGAGAAATTAGAAGAACAAGCCCTAACCCTCTCCCCTCCCATCCACCCAGGAGGAAAAAAAGTAAAGAAATAATCAATAGAATTGAAGAGAGAAAAGAAAAAGGTTTCACTGGATTCATCAATCTCCTGCCAAGGGACAAATATCTTGACTTTCCCAGAATCCCAGGTGGTTCCCAGATGCAGAGGGCTGAGGGAAGGGAGGGACGCATCACACCTACATGTTGAAAATATGGACTCCAAATGTTTAGAAAAGCTTTATATTTTTTCATCAGGTTATAAGCTAATTTCTCCGGGGAACACAAGCACGTATTTCTGCTTTCCAAGTTATATCTAGATGGGAATCAGATTTCCAGGTAATCGCTATACACCTCCTGGCCACCACCAATGGCATCTTTACAAATTCTAATTGGTGTTTCGACAGCCTCCTTTTAGGCCTTACATTTGCTGTATTTCCCACATATAAACAATTCTGGTATCAGTATAAATCATATCTTAGTGATTTGTTCTTAATTATTTCACAAATCTTCCCAGAAAGGCCTCACCTTTGAACATGGCCAGGTTGAATTGGTCAGCCATTCTCAACAGGAGCTATATTCCCACCATACACCCCCCCCCCCACCCCCCCCAGGGCCCATAGCACACTGAGTGAAATCCTAAAAACTCCTTTAAGTAGTGGTAAGAGAAGAGTATAGAAGAAACCAACCAAACTTGGCTACTTCACAGGGAAGGAAGTCCATAAACTTTGAGCAAAGTTCGAAGAAGGGAGCCATAGCCAAAAGATTGAGGATGGCTGGTTTAGGTGGTCCACTTGAGCTGCTGGTCAACATTTCTTCCAGGTATTGATGGTTATGGATTTATCAATGGTCATGACATAAAACATAATGGTTAAATGGTTGTCGGCAGAGATGGTCATTGGTGCCAGATAATTTATTGGTACTTGCCTCAATGTCGTCCATTCATGTTGAATGCAGATATAGACTCGTTCCTTTGCTGCAGAGCTATAACCAGAACTGGACGCACGAATTATAATGAAAAAGTTGACAAAATAAGTGACAAGACAGGTTTGTAAAAAGATCACGTTGTTAAATACAATGTATATTTACCTCGATGGAGGAAGCACGATGCCGATAAAATGCATTGGGAATATGCAAGTAAATTCAAAATCAGGCAGATTTTATCAATTATCAGGGTTACAATTTCAATTACAATAGATTTTTTTTAAATGCCACAAGTGATTTCTTGAAGCAGCGCCATATTGACTGGAATGTTGTATAAATGCAAAGCCTTCATTCACCACATGGATTAAAGCATAGAATATTGCAGGAGAGCACGGATGCTTTGGCCCAAGACCTATGTAAACCTATACCATATCTGACACACATTAAATGGCTCCGCACTCAGTCACATTTCAAGGAGCAGAGTGGTTTGTTAACATTCTCCTCCTCTATCAGAAGAAACAAGTGGAACTACCACAGCTGGCACCGCACAGTCGACAGCCAGTGCCGCCACTGTGGTGTTTGTCGAGATTCTGCCAACAGGTCATTTACTTCCATCATTTTCAGCTGTGCCAATTACAAATGCAGAGACTTGTAATTATATTCAAAAGAAGACATGATAATCTTCAACCAGCATGTGAACGGAGTAGTCTTGTGATCGTCATTTCTACAGATTGATGTATATTTTTAAAAATCACAAATATGTTTAATTTATTCATTGTTCATGATGTGGACTTTGGATGAATTTATTGTCCATCCCTGAATAACCTTTAGGTGATGCTGAGCTGCCTTCTACAGTACTTCTGGGGAAGGTAGTCCCACAGTGCTGATGAGAGGTTGGAACAAAGTGATTAGTGACAGTGAGGGAACACATTTTAAAATATCACAGCTGTGTGATTTCCACCCATCAATTTTAATGAATTTGGGATTATGGGCTTTGCATCTTTGCAAATGGAGCTTTGGATCTAGAACCATCCATTACAGAGGTATTTCCCTTTCTAATTGCTGTCTATATACAATCCAGCCTTTAAATGAGCTGCACTTTGTGAATTATGCCCTGATATGATCAAATGAAATGATTACCTGAGTGCAAACGGGTACTGATGGAACAACCAGATTTACTGATTAGCAAAGTCCTGTCAAGGTCCATTGCTCTTGATAAATCACAACTTCAATGAGGATTAAACAGGGCTTAAAATCTTGGATACCCATAATGATTCCTCTATTTTGGAATGCAATCGTGAGCACTGATGTTTATTATTTGCATGTTAACAAGTTTTGTCTGGCACAATAAGCTCGATTTCAGATTCTGACACCGCAAGGCTTTAACCTTGCGGCTTTATTTTATTTGACCTGTATTGTCTGCAGTAGGTTCCCAGGAAATTCTCATCTCATTACCACCTCTCTTTAAAATCTTTTTGTTTCTCTTCAGATTTTAAAATAAAATTCAGACAATATAGGGGTAGTGCATGTAACTACTTCAACCAGCTACACTCGTAATCCATTTGACTTTTGGGTTTCCAAGCTGTTGACCCTCTAATTTTGTACCAAGAAGTCTCAACTTGCTCCCAAAAGTCCATTCCAGGGATTTTATTTCATCCAACCACAGCAGCTTTGCTTGCTTTCCTCTCTGGTTCAAGCTTTTCTAAAGAAGTTTGATACTTCTGTGGCCCTGATGCTCACACGTCCAGTGATCTCCCTCACTCTGGCCTTCATACTCATTGAATAACCATCGTACAACTGCGACAGGTGATGGCTCAAAATTAGATATGACACCATCATCCTCAGTGTCCTCTCGCACTGCAACACCCTCACTGTGTACACCCTCCCAGTGCACCACCCTCACACAGCGGTCACTCCCAGTATACCACTCACACAGCATGCACTCCCAGTATACCATTCACACAGCTTGCACTCCCAGTACACCACCCTCACACAGTGATCACTCCCAGAATTCCACCCACACAGCGTGCCCTCCCAGTACACCATCCTCATACAGTGGTCACTCCCAGTACACCACCCTCACAACATGCACCATCCCAGTACACCACCCTCATACCATACACCATCCCAGTACACCACCCTCATTCCGTACACCATCCCAGTACACAACCCTCACACTGTGTACTCCCAGTACACCACCCTCCAAGTGTACACCCTGCCAGTGTACACCACCCAGTGTACCCTCCCAGTACACCACCCTCACACTGAGTACACCACCCTCAGTGTACCCTCCCAGTACACCACCCTCACACTGAGTACACCACCCTCAGTGTACCCTCCCAGTACACCACCCTCACACTGTGTACGCCCCCCACCCTCACTGTGTACCCTCCCAGTACACCACCCTCAGTGTGTACCATCCCAGTGTACACCCTCACAGGATCTGTCGTGGAGCCTCCATGTTGTTGCAATCACAAAGAAGGCTCACCAGCAGCTATACTTTTTGAGATGTCTGAGGAGAATCTGTATGTCATTGAAAACTCTCAAACTTCTACAGTTGTACGGTGGAGAGCATTCTGGCTGGTTACATCACTGCCTGGTATGGAGGCGCCAACTCTCAGGGAAAGAATAAACTTCAGAGATAACTCTGTCTGCGACATCACAGGCACCAGACTTCACTCCATCAAGGACACCAACAAATGACGATGTCTTTAAAAAGAAAGCAGCCTCTATCCTCAAAGACCCCCACTACCCAGGCCATGCTGTCTTCACTCTGCTACCATCGGGGAAAAAGGTACAGGAACCTAGATGAACGCACAGTGGCACAAGGACAGCTTCTTCCCCACTGCCATCAGATTCCTGAATAATCAATGAAGCAAAGACACTGTCTTAATTTTCAAGCACCTTTATTTTGTTTAATAGTCATGTTGTATGGTTATAATATGAAGATTTGCTCTATGACGCTGCAGCAAAACATAGAATTTCGTGACTTAATCAAGGCAATAAGTTCTGATTCTGTAGCATTTTATTCAAGAAAACATTTAATTCAAGCACTTATTAATGTAATATGCAAAGAAAAAGGTGAATTGTCATTTAACAAATTTTCTTGCCTTTACAACAAATACAGAATTTAAACTGAAATTGTTCAATTACATCTGAATACACGCCTTATAAATGTTGGATAGGATAGTGTACGTACCCACCATGGAGCAGAGGGATGGTGGCGTCACAGGAAGGACCAAGCAATGGTTATTGACAATATGTGTTTAAACAAATAAGCTGGTAGAGATACCCAGCAAGTGGCAAGCTTAGGAGATGGCATATAATGAAGCAAATTTTGGGAAGCTTTCAAGGATGTTGTGTAAGGCAGTGGTTTCAGCCTTCTCTTCCCGTTCACATCCCACTTTAAGTAATCTCATACTAATCACAGAGCATCTATTGCATGGGGAATACTTAAAGTGGTATGTGAGTAGAAAAAAGGTTGAGAATTACTGCATTAGGGAAGGGGATTCTGCTCAACCCAACAGCCAGCTCAGAGGCAGTCTCTGCCCCATTTTAAGAGCACTGTCCATTAGTTTGCATGGATGATTACGAGAAAACCTGTGGAAGTTACACTCAAGCACTTTAATTAGCAAATATTGCTTCACCATAAATTCAAAGTGATCCAACATTTGCCAACTTTATAGAAAAACAGAATGCACCACCCAGCTTTTGACATTTCCACAAACATGGTCCACCCAATCCCAGAATCAGGGGTTGTGAAAGGTGTTTGTGAAGTATAATCACCAGATCTTATTCCGTTTATGCCCTTTCACAAACCACTCAGGTTACAAATCAAAAAATTATTTCAAACACACACACCACCCACCCCCCCAAAAAAGTTCACATCTCAACCCCAACACACAAGAATTTGCCTCTCGTGGGCTAAATTAGAACCACCCAAGAGGCTGTTGGCTCAATTGCATTTACACTACACTTGGATTTTGCCAGAATGTTATTCTTGGGCCAGTTGCTTACAAGAAATTAAGACTCCATTTCTGGCTGCATTTGTCAGCGATGGGTGGTGGAAGAACAGAAATAACAGCATGAACTATGGAAGCTGCCATTCAATAATTACAAAGCAAAAAGCAGATACCCATTTGACTGAAGAAAAACTGCCACCAGCTCAGCTCATACCCACAGAACTAAAGCTACCTGCAGTTTGTCTTCCTTCTCATCCCACTTTGCCAACAAACAGCAGTTTGGTACCTTTCATCATTATTGTTGGGTACGATTATGGAGGATAACCGCAGAGTGGATTTGGGGAGGGGAGCACTTAGTTAAAGAATGCTTTAAAAACAAAACTGCAGATGCTGGAATCTTAATTGAACAGACAAAAGCTGAGGGAACTCAGCAAGTCAGGCGGCATCCACTGCAATGCTCAGTCTACGTTTCAGGTCAGAACCCGGGTCTTAGTAGCGTCCCGACCCAAAATGTTGACTGAGCGTTTCCATCCATGGATGCAGCCATAACCCAGTGAGCTCCTCCAGCAGCTCGTTTGCTTCATGAATAATTGCCCCTTTTATTCAAAGGCGCATTCCTGCCTTCAGCACCCTGTACACCATTGAAAAGGTGGTTCCCAGACCCACTAGCCAGCACAATCCTCTTGAGGGCTGTGGAAGTGGCACCAGATAAGCAATACTGTGCAAGATCCTGGAAGCAGCAAAGATTCTGAAGTGCATTAACGCAGTGCTCAAGTTAGGTTCTGTGAGGGTGTACAAGAGACTGATGCCAATAAATGGAATGATATTCTCCAGGTCATTCTGATGACATCTGCAAAGAGAATAAATAAATATATAAGTTTGATTTAAACACACCAAAGTTAACAGCTTCAATTGATGAGATGTGACTATAAGGTGCTAAAAGGCAAAGTGAGAACACAAATGGGTATGGACAAGTTGGGCTAAAGGGCCTCTTCTGCGCTGTGACCGAGAAAATGAGGCAGGAGTCAGCCATGCAGCCTCTTGCACTCACTCCACCTTTCATTAACATCACCACTGACCTTCAGCTTGAATTGTTCATTGTTACATGTATGAAGATACAGAGAAAAGCTTTTATTTGCATGCTATATGGCAAATCAGCCCATTCTTGATTACGGCAGGTGGTACATTGAACAAAATTACAGGGTGTAGTGATACAGAAAGTCAGAGCAAAGGGTATATTGACAAAGTGTGCATAAAACAGTGAAAGGGCATCATCTTATGCCAATGAGAGGTTAATTTAAAAGTTAGACAATAGCAGGAAAGAAACTGTCCTTGAAGTTAGAGGTTATGTTGCCAAGCTCATGTATCTTCTGACCGTCAGAAGACGTGGGGAGCGGGGGAGTGAAAATAGTGTGATCAGGTGGGATGGAGTTTCTTTTTACCTCAGTACCATTTTGCTGCATTCATCCATATCACTTTATATTTCAAAATAAGCCAGCAAGTAAGCTTTCTCAATTCTCTTACATGGGAAATTCCAAAGGTTCCCGCCATTCTTAAGTAAATATGCAGGATCTTTATCTCGATCATGTGGATAACCCTTTATTTTGAGGCTATGAATTCTGATAATCCAGCCAAAGGAAACATCATTGCATCATCTCCAATCAATGATTTTGTTTCACCAAGATTACTTCTCGCTCTTCTATATGCAAGAAGACCGGAAGTTTGCTTAATATTTTATCATGTGACAAAACACCACTTCAAGTCAAATCCTAGAATCAATCCGTGAAAGGCTGGAAGTATATCCTACCTTAGGTGAGAAACCTGACCCAGAGACAAAATCTACAGCACAATCTCACCAGGGCCTTAAAAGAATTGGGTTTTTTTTAATAACAAGTGGGCCTCACCTTCTCACGCGCTCCACATCTGGATTAGTTGTCATCAACTTTTTCTTGCTTTCTTCATCCGTGCCACCATGTGCTCGAGCATCTTCAGGATTGCTAAAGGCCTGTTCATAAATCAGGTTTGCAAAAGAGGTACAAATCTAGGAATACTCCATTTTTATTATCTTCCAAAACACAGTAATTTCAGAAATGGACCCTGATGCCATCCACAATAAATAACAGACTGAACCGCTAAGTTAAATAGATCTGTACTCTAAACAAAAGGCATAAAACCTTTTTTAGTAGGATGCTTATTACAAGTGCACAAAAGGTCACATTTCAAAAACTAGGTTTACTTCCTGATTATTACATGTTTGAAGATGTTCAAGTCTTGAATGAAAACTGGAAATTGGAGCATAGCCGCAGTCAAAATAGGTGCCACAGGCAGCACAGCAGTTAGCACAAGGCTATTACAGCACCTATCAACCTGGGTTCGAATTAGGCGCTGTCTGTATGGAGTTTGTCTACGTGAAAATTTATGAAAGAGCACATGCTCTAAATTACTGTGATTACAAGAAAAGAAAAAATCCAAAAAAAAGACAAGCTCAGTACATGGAAGGATGCAATAGCCTCACTGATTCTTGGGGATGCATACTTTATACGTAATTTATATCAGTGGTTTTCAAACCTTTTCTTTCCACTCACATACCACCTTAAGTAATCCCTTACTAATCTCAGAGCACAAGGCAAACAGTGGTTAGGAAATACAAAGGAGGTCCAAGCCCACTTCAATCTGCATTTTAAAACCGCTGCCTCTCCCATGCGCTTTGGAAAACTGCATGTCCTTACGCAATTTTCAGACTTAAGGGATCCAATAAAAATCCCCTTTTTTAATAAGGAAATGTTATTTATAACTTACTTTAAAAGAAAGTACATTTTTATCTCAGGTTTTTATTTTTTTAATTCTTCCCCACCCACTGGGGTTTTTGATTTCTCTTCTCAACATTATCTTTAGATATATTGTGACGAATGTGTTGACTGTTCATTCAATGCCTCGATCCAACGCGCCAATTAGATTCAATGCGTCAACTGTGGATCCGGGGCGCGGTCGCTCCAAGGCGCGGTCGCTCCGGGGCGCGGTCGCTCCGGGGCGCGGTCGCTCCGGGGCGCGGTCGCTCCGGGGCGCGGTCGCTCCGGGGCGCGGTCGCTCCGGGGCGCGGTCGCTCCGGGGCGCGGTCGCTCCGGGGCGCGGTCGCTCCGGGGCGCGGTCGCTCCGGGGCGCGGTCGCTCCGGGGCGCGGTCGCTCCGGGGCGCGGTCGCTCCGGGGCGCGGTCGCTCCGGGGCGCGGTCGCTCCGGGGCGCGTTCGCTCCGGGGCGCGGTCGCTCCGGGGCGCGGTCGCTCCGGGGCGCGGTCGATTCAACGTGTTATCTGTTAATTTGATCCAAATCCTAGATTTAATGTTTTAAGAAATAATTTATGGTCATGTTTTCCATTTCCAATTTATGTCGATGTGGTTTGTGCCATTTACTGGGTTATTTGCGGGAGTTTTTTTTAAATTATCAATGTTTTTAAAAGGATAAAGCATGCAGAAGGGGGGAGTTTCTGCTTACCCCACGGGACATCCTGAAGTAGCCAGTGAGGGGTCCCATGATCAACATCTTCACCAGCATAACGCTGGCGTATGTGGAAAAGGCGAGGAACACCTCGCTCTTCATGAAATCCGCCATTCCCAAAACTAGGGCTCTACCAACACCTGCGGGTTACAAGAAGAGACCCAGTTACGGGCATAAACTTTTTTTTTGCGCTTGTTGAAGCCCGCCCTCGGGTTACGAGCGCGGAGCCAGGGCGACCAAGTTCGCACTGACCACCGCCGCCGCCGCCGCTTGGGCCGCCGGGATACTGGAGGACCGCTCCCTTGCGGGACGCTCCTCCCAGAGCGGGCTGGTGCGTCGCCTCGAGCGTCCTGGCCGGACGTTTCTGCGCGCGAGTGGAATCCTGGCAGCGCGTGAAATCTGTGCGTCGAGAGGAGCAAGGAAGTTCACGCGCCCCTGGGCGGGAAGGTGGAGTTTGAGCCCAGGGGTCCTCAAACTTTTTCTCTCTCTTTCTCTCTCCACTCACGGACCACTTTAAGTAATCCCTTACTAACTTCAGGGGGTTGAAAAACTCCATGCTGGAGAACTTTGGGCTTGACCCCAAATTTACAGATGGGAGCGATCTGGGAGTCTGAAGATGCTGGTGGAGCGCCTAAATGTGGGAAGGCCTTGAGCTCCTTGGGTCTCCTGGTCCCCTTGGGAGGGAGGAGAGGCGGGCAGGATCTCCGGCTCAACAGTGGAGGGGATGGCACTTTCCTCCTCAATTGGGACCCTAACTGGGGGTGGCGAGAATGACTGGGGGTCGCTCCGGGGCGCGGTCGCTCCGGGGCGAGGTCGCTCCGGGGCGCGGTCGCTCCGGGGCGCGGTCGCTCCGGGGCGCGGTCGCTCCGGGGCGCGGTCGCTCCGGGGCGCGGTCGCTCCGGGGCGCGGTCGCTCCGGGGCGCGGTCGCTCCGGGGCGCGGTCGCTCCGGGGCGCGGTCGCTCCGGGCTTCCTGACAAGGATTGGACCAGGAGTGGTGAGCCAGGTTGGGAGTGTACTGACAATAACCACACCAGCAGTGCGAGTATAAGACAGCTTTAATAAACTAATATGTACACTAAGAGGTCTTGTCTCTCTGCAAGACGCACCTGGAAGGCTACACTGTAGCTCTGGATTGCTTTATAGACAAGGTCACCGGGATGACCCCTGGTGACCTAGTGTAATTACATATCACCACAGGGAGTGTAGTTCCCGATGACGACCTTCTTTCAAAATTGAATAGGAACTCGTGAGGAGTAGTGTTGGTCACAGTACATAGTAGCCACCAGATGGAATGCAGAGCCATTGGGAGGTCTTCCTGGCAGCGTGAATCTGGAAGGCCTTTTGACTTCAGGGCCAGTTTGACAGCATTCTCCTTTTCAACCTGCCCATTCCCCCCAGGGGTTGTAGCTAGTAGTCCTGCTGGATGCAATGCCCCTCGCCAGCAGGTACTGACATAGCTCTTCACTCATAAAGGATGAGCCACGGTCACTATGAATATAGCTGGGATACCCGAACAGGGCGAACAGGCGAAAGTGGAATCTTGGCTTTTATGACTGACAAAGTGGACATGTCTGGACATGGAATAGCAAGCGGGAGTACTCATCAATAGTAGAGAGGAAGAAAGTGTTCCCATGCGTGGAGGGGAGAGGTCCCTTAAAATCGACATTGAGCCATTCGAAACGCCTGGATGACTTGATCAGGTGCGCCTTTGCAGGGCGGTAGAAGTGTGGCTTGCACTCCGTGCAGACCTAGCAAGACCTGGTCGTTTCCCTGACGTCTTCCATGGAGTAGTGCAGATTGCGCACCTTGACAAAATGAGCCAAGTGGGTGACCCCTGGATGGCAGAGCTCATTATGCAGAGAGTGTAATTGACCAGTGTGTGCAGAGGCACAGCTTCCTCTGGATAAGGCATCTGGAGGGCCATTAAGGGCTCCTGTCCGATAAGCAATGTCATAATTGTAGGTGGAGAGCTCAATCCTCCACCCAGCAATCTTGTCATTCTTGATTTTTCCCCTCTTGACATTATTAAACATGAATGCAACAGAGAGCTGGTCAGTGAGAAGCGTAAATCTCCTACCAACCAGGTAGTGTCTCCAGTACCTCATGGCTTCTATAATGACTTGAGCCTCCTTTTCCACAGATGGGTTTCGGAATTTGTGGCCTTGGAATCTCCATTAAAAAAATGCAACTGGCCTACCCACCTGTTTGACGCTTTCCACTTGAAAGGCACATTCTTGTCCACCACAAGCATGGTGGCTTTCACAATGTGATCGCGGAGGTAATTAAAAGCCTCCAAAATTACTAGAGATGACCATTAGCCTCAAATACCGTACATGGACGGTCCTCAGAATGGATTGGCAGCTGGCGATAAGCAGCTTTCAGGTTGATGTTCAGATAGACCTGACAATGCGCAATATCATTCACCATGTCCAAAATTCGAGCAGGGGGGTTATGCGTCCAGGAGTGTGTATCGATTAATAGTTTGGCTATAGTCAATTACTAGCCTGGGCTTGTTTCCTCTTTTACCACTATCACTTGCGCTCTCCAAGTGATAAGCTGGTGCTCAGGTTCGATGATACCTTCGTCGAGCAGACGTTGTGTCTCAGACTTTATGAAATCTGTTGTGCTTTACCTCCTGCTCTTGGTAGCAATAGGTTAACAGTCTGAGGACAGATTTGGGAAGAGAAGTGAGGGGTCGATATTCAGTGTGGAGAGGCTGATTTTAGGGGCCCTCCGTTCCGAACCGTTAGAGTGGGGGAGGGGACCAGAATACGAGGTCACGCTTTTAAGGTGACACAGGAAGTTCAGACCCAACAACACCGGAACACACAAATCATCA
Organism: Narcine bancroftii; assembly: GCF_036971445.1. Classification (NCBI taxonomy): domain Eukaryota; kingdom Metazoa; phylum Chordata; class Chondrichthyes; order Torpediniformes; family Narcinidae; genus Narcine; species Narcine bancroftii. Next base: position 32,413,884 of record NC_091481.1, read on the forward strand.
AGTGTATACAGGAAAAATTCGCCGCCTCCCCCCCCCCCTTCAAATGACAGATGCACTGTACAATGTTGTTGAATTCACATAGAATGCAAATGAGACACAAGGAATATACAATAACTGGAAGGAAACATCTTTAGGTTGTATTTTTGCACAGTCCGTGAGTCTACGAAGCTTTCAGTAGAGCTTGTGTCAGTTAGGCTTTTACGTTCACAGTCACTATGGAGTTGCTGAGCTGGTGAGGTCTGTCCTGATCTCGGACCATTAAGGCTAGGACCCCGGAGACCCAATACTCCTCATTCAAGTGACCCCCCCCCCCAACCATCCTGGGTTGCCCTGTGTGGGTAAGATGGTGTCGACCTCGTGGCGCAGCAAAATCGACACCTCTGATGATGATGGCATCGAGTTTGAATTTGGGTTGTGGCAAGATGGCCGCTGAGCCTTTTCATGTTGTTTCCTCACTCCCACACTTCATCAGCATGTAGCACAGCAAGTGGGCTTGTGTAAATTCGGGGCAGGTGGCTTGGGCCTGGAATCGGAACAGGTGCGGCGCAGGCCGTGGACTTCCCCGGGCTTCCCCTCACGTGACAAACCCAATGACTTTTCTTGCCACAGCTGGAACACACTGAGTCTTTAGTCAGGCAATAAGATTGGGGAAGCTGGTTCTTGAAACAGAGAAAGCACTCCCTAGCACGGGAAGTGGCAACTGTTAGGCTGAGGTAGCAGGAGCAGCCGGTCCTTGGAAGAGGCCAGCTGGGTGGGCGAGCCCGCTGCCTTCACAGTCGACTTTCTCGAGCTTGGCCTGTTTCAGCGATTTGGCCAGTTCAACATGGCTAGCCAGATCCTTCTTTCCGGACTCGAGTAGTCACTGCTTCATGTACCTCGAGCGGACCCCCGTGACTAGTGTCCCAGATCTGTTCCTCCTCATGAAAGTGGCCTGTAGCCGCTTCGTATCTGCACTTTTTGACAAGCGTCCACAGATCCAGCAGGTAGCCATTGGTGATGTAGAGTGAGTCATTGCCTCACTAGGACCTTGTTTTGTGACATCAGGTACCAAGCCTTCAATGCCACAATGGCAGGATCATATGTAGTGCAGTCCTTGATGTCTGCACACCCTTTTGTTTCTACCCTCGAAACGAGTGCAGACCTCCTGAGCTCATCAGTGTGGAAGATGTCTCTGGTCACATTCAGGTAGGCCTGGAAGCAGTCTACTCAGTACGTGAAATCCTCAGCCGCGTTTGGGGGCGGGGGGGGTCTATCAGCAGAATACCAAGCTTGAGTAGCGCTTCCATTGTTTAAGGAATAAGCTAATAAAATTGTAGAGCGAATAAAAGATCTCACGACCAGAGGCAGAACAAACGCTTTTATTAGCTTATAACAGTCACCGAGCTCTTTGCAGAAAAAGAGTGTGTGGAGATTGATGCAAGGGTCCTTGTCATGGTTCGTACCTGGCAACATGACAAAGGACTTTCTGATTTATGGGCTGCTCGTGGGGATGTGCACAGAGTCAGACATCCTGAACTGCTGGAAGACCACCATCTTGGTGAAAGATGCATTTTGGTCTGCCCGAAACCTGATGGTCTTTCAGCACCCAGAGATGTTGGGACGGGAATGCTGCCACATTCCAGGCCGCACGAGTACATGCTGATGCCTGGCACAGCTAACGTGAGTGTGCTGTGGGGAAGAACCACAGTCTAGAGGTCCGTCCATCACCAGGCATTGAGGGGCTGAGTCTGAGAGGAAGCCTCCTCAAACAACCGAGTGGGGAGAAGTGGTGGTAATAGAATTGAATGTAATAATGTACAGTGATGGAAATGTATGGATACAAAACTAAGGGTGGGAAGAGACTTTATAAGCTTTTTATTGTGAACAAAGTCTATTTTTGGTTTAAGAAAAAAGGAGGACTGAATAGAGATTTACAAAATTGCGAGTGGCCTAGATTGGGTAAGTAGTCATGGTCTTTTTCCTAGGGTAGGGGCAAAGATTTAAGCTGAAAGGGAAAAGCTTAGAAGTGATTTGAGGGCACCTTGTTGACATAGAGGGTGGTGGGAATATGGAATGAGCTGCCAGAGGCAGTGGTAGAGACATGTGCAATTGTAACTTTTAAAAGACTTTTGAACAGCTACATGGATAGAAATGATTTAGAGGAATATGGGAAAATTGGACTAGTGCGGCTAAGCGTGGACATGTTGAGCCTGTTTCCCTACTATAAAACTCTATGACTCTAAGTTATGTTTCCACTTGTCTGAACATTGATTAACAAAAGGTTTTGAAAAATCTCTTTTAAATTGCTTCTGTTGTACTTTGGTACCTTTGTGGGAATGGAACAAAAATCCATCTGTCTTAAAATATTGGAGCCCAACTTTTTTGTTTAGCATGTCTCTTCTGTCGACAGCTCTGGCTGCGAAGGTTTAGCTTGGAGCTTGCCAGAAAAAGGTTGAGAATGTTCTCTAAATGAGGGTGTCATACTGTGGCATTTCCAGATAAGGTCCTTATCAATGACCTCTTTCGAAACTACATCATAGGCACATCTTGTAACACTCGATTTGCTCAGTTCTGCAAGAAACGCATGATATGAACTTTCACACAGAAAGTTACTTTTTAATTTAAACCATGAAACTTCTTTGTATTCAGCCAGTGAATATATAAAGTGAAGACTAAAATGCAGAGTGATAACAAATCAAGCAAGGAATGAGTCCATTATTGGTTTATGGAAGTTTGTAAAGTTGAATTCAGTGTATAAATTTGGGATTGCAAAATTTATTTTGATGTCTTCACAGAACAGAATGCAGACATCTCTGACACTTTCAGCCACCTTTGACCCTGAACTGAGATTGGATTGATGATGGATTTTTTTCCCAGTCACATGCTGCAGAGGGAATTCTATATCCAATCCATGGATCCTGCCAACACTTAACTGGATGACGGGTTATCTCACTGGCTGAGGAAAAGAAAGATCCTTTTATGAGAATGGTCAATAGCACATTGTTCAAGTTTCCAAAACCTGCTGAGAGAACAGATTTGCAAAATAGGATGACTCTCATCAGTGTAAGGGTTCCCTGCTTGATTCTTCAATTTACTGTCTCCTGTGTGACTGCAGTACCTCCTGCCTTAACATCGAACGTGGCAGGAAATCCTTGCTTGATTTGTTATCACTCTGCATTTTAGTCTTCACTTTATATATTCACTGGCTGAATACAAAGAAGTTTCATGGTTTAAATTAAAAAGTAACTTTCTGTGTGAAAGTTCATATCATGCGTTTCTTGCAGAACTGAGCAAACACTGATAAAGAAAAAGACGATTACTTTGAAATTAAATATTACTTACAAAGAAACATTGTGTGGTCAATAATATCTTGATGCAGGGTCAATTTTTTTAGCATCCTGCAAGTACAGGTGTCTGAGCCCACAATGACAGTGTCTGTGCTAAAGAGTGGACCACGAGAGGCTGCAGACTCTGGGGAACCAGCGGTCTGGCCCAGTGCACAGGGGAGCGCCTGCCCTCCCACCGTTCAGAAGAAGCCTGGAAGACGACCCTACAGGGAAGGCGACCACAGCACTGGACCAGCTAGAGGCTTAGTGGCTAAAGGGCCCTTACAGGCTGCAGGCAGGCTGTTGGTGACTTGTGAATGAAGGACTCACACAGGGCTGTGGCCGGTTGGCGACTGTCTCATGGGAACCAGGTATCGGAACCGGGATCCGAGAGAGAGTAAGAAGGGCTCTCGAAGGGCTACCGGTGCTGAAAATTTTCTAATCATTTGGATCTGGAGCACGAGTTAGCAATGGTTTGAACTGGAGTCTGTGGGAGCACTGGAGGCAAATCCACAACCACTCAGTGTCTCTTCTATTTCTGGGGACACCAGGCAATGCTAATGGTAATGTTTTGTTTGCCTTTACACGACAGACAAATGTGTATACAGTAATCCTAATCTGGTATCCAGAATTCAAGCAACTGGCAGAAAATTTGAGGAAAGCAAGCTTTGAAAAGTTAAAATAAATATGAGTAAAATAAGAGGTAAAAAAACATGCACAAGTTTAAAATGGTAGAAGGTAAGTATTCTCTGAAGCAACATGTAAGCCTTTGGTGAAGATGGGAGCAGATATTCATCCAGCAGAATGCCTTAAAGTTATATTTGTATAATATGTATAATATGGTGCGGCCTTTGGGAGGACCCTGCTTAGTAAGAGTCAAAGGCTTTAATCTGTAAATTTGGGAGAAGAGGGAGTTAATTATCTATGATGTTTTTGTTCCTCTTTTGGGCGGCTCCGTGGAAGGGGAGGATCCTGCATGTGCAGCAACCGTTAAATGTTTTCAAAGAATGTGACTGAAAATAAAAATACTTTAAGGTTTATATATTTATGCTAGTGAAATTTCTTCATTGTAATTACAGTACGGTATTTTTGGGTTTTTTTTGTCTTTTAAACTGTTTATTCTTAATGCAGGTGTATTAGTTTGGAATTGTAAGAGGAAGTCTCAAGCAACCAGAAAATACACTTATTTGGCATCTACCAATCCCCCATAGGTGTTGGATACCAGGTGTTTTACTGTATTACATTTTTTTTATTATTACGTGACAAATAAAAGGAAACTTGAACGTGACAAGTTGCATATTTGTTACTTGTAAAATTTACAAAGATATCCAGGATTGTGAAAACCACCGGTTTGCCTTGGAAGCAGAAGAGCTTGTGACAATCTGGATTGTTTGTTGCAAATGAAGTGAAATAGTGGCACCAAACGTTCAATTTCAATCAGGGTGCATGGCCACCTCTGTATTTGAGCCCTTTTTACACTGAAAAGCTGCATTACTGCTGTATACACGTTTCTGGAAGCTAGATTGCTTGTTCACACAGAACTGATAAAAGCCAGATCTGCGATTCCAATGCACTCCACCGCTCAGGGTACCTACCTTGGCGGATCAAAGCCAGTTCAGTCTAAACCCTACCAATCTGCCTTTGATACTTTCACACAGTGTTCGAAAGGCAGAAAAAAGCACTGTGCGAAAGAGTTGTTCACTGCTCTGACCTTGGATTGGACCATTGATAGGATCAGTCAGAGGATGCATTGGTTCATCTAGGACTAAAAGATGAAGATTGCCGTAATTTTGCTTTTTGCTAAGGGCAAAATTCACTTCTTCGTGCACCCAACATGAAGTTCAAAGAAAAAGATAATGCACAGCAAACTTTCACAGTGTTAAGTTCATTACAGACATTTGACAACAAAATTAGAAGCAATCCTCTGAATATTGTAATGGAGTTGGCCCCTGTATTAGTACAAAAAGAAAATTGCATAAAACCTAAAAACTTCAATTAATCATCGATTTGGTTGCAGAGTTTCCCCTCATGGCCAAGCATTTCTCACGATTGGCCTAAATAGAGGATAAGTTTGGTTGAATTTTTCCCCTTATTTTGAGGAGGAATAATTGACTCATTTTCACAATTATACAAGGAATAAAGAGTTTGTCAATATCTGTCTGAGGCTAACTGTTGATTCTAGGGAAGAGTTCAAATATCAACGAGCATGAGCCTGAGGGTTGTGTAATGCCATTGATGAACAAACTGGACCATGATCTCATTCACTCATTTCAGTTTCCAGATGAAAAACTCTGGAACTTCAACCACTTTCATTCTCAGTAACCACTGGCTGCTTTGCCATTTGATCCTTTTGTTTCCCAAGACGATCAAGAGGCCAAGCAGAACGTCAGGAGTGGGAATATGCGTTCCTGGAATAAGTTGACCTTGGAAGCCTTTGAGGGGGATTTATGTTATTTCTTCATCATTTGTAACTTTGTAATGGTTTCTGGTAGACAGTCAAAGAGTTGAAGATACTGAGTCATGCAGCCGGGGAACAGGCCTGTCTGTTCCACCAAGTTACATTGACCAAAAAACATTCACTTACATTATTCCTACATCTTTTCCGTGTATTGTCACCGTGTCGTGGTGGAAAAGCTTGTGATCCCGAGAGCAATGCCGCCTGGAGCCGTGTTCCTGGTAGGGCCACCCATGGTGGTAAGGTTGAGGGTGAAGCCCTCAATGGTGGAACAGGCGGACGAAGTGACTTTGAGCTCAACGGCTGTGAAGGCGGACAAATCCATCAGCTCCAATTGTCGTGGTTTCCATGCCATTGGAAGCAGTTGATTGATTGGAGAAGTATCGTGTACTTCTTGGAGTGCAACATCAAGTACATGCTTCTTCACTCTGTGGATCAACGGAACATAGTCCATCATCCTCGACTTTGAGGGAGAGCCACGACGTCAATCCCATATAATCTCTCCCCACATTCCCGTTGGCTCCCTGCAGATTCAATCTGAGCATCAGTGACCATTTATAGCAGCCAATTGTCCTCCAGGACACATATTTTTGGGCTATAGGAGGAAACACCAAAGGTCATAGAGTGAACGGTGCATACTGCACGCTGGCACACCTGAAGTCAGGTTTGCGCACGGGTCACTGAAGTTGTGAGAGAACTGACTGATGAGCGTTGCCATGGGGTGTATCTGATGGAAAGAAAATGAATACAGAGTAAAGATAATGTATGACAAACACCACACTGGAGAAACTCAGCTGGTCCACAGAGTACTTTATATAGCAAAGATAAGGAGGCATACCCAACATTTTGGGCTTTAGCCCTTCATCAAAGACATGATTAAATGGAAGTTTAAGTTCCATCAGCCTTATCCTGCCTCATCCCGATGCTAAGTTGCATCAGACACTAAAATTGGACTCTGGCTCCATTAGGATTATGAAGTCAGCATAAAAAGTAAACGCTCATGCTAATAATTGACAGTAAATGTCAGATGAGTTTCGATATACCATTGGCATCTGGGATAAAGAGCTTAAAATGGCAAATTGTATTGATCTCACCCTGCATCTCAGTAATGCCCTGTGATAGGCATTGCATTATGTTTTATTTCAGAGCTAGGTTTTTTAGACAGCGGGCAGTGGGTGCTTAGCATGCATGGTCAGGGGTGGTGGTGGTGGAGGATGGTACAAAAGGGACATTCAAAAGACTCTAAGATTAGCACATGAATGTAAGAAAAATAAAAGGTTATGGGTGTGAAGTGGGGAAAGATTTGATGGTTGGGGGAGTAGGTTTTCATAGGTCAGCACAATATTGTGGGCCAAAGACACTATACTATGCTATAGTGTTTTATGTTCCAGGGCTTTCTTCTGAAAGTGAATCTGCAGTGTAAACAATCACATGTGGGAAGATTGTTGGAAAGAGACCAAGTTTAGAACCACAGGGTAATAGAGCTATGTAACATAGTATACTGACAATAACCACACCAGCAGTGCGAGTATAAGACAGCTTTAATAAACTAATATGTACACTAAAAGGTCTTGTCTCTCTGCAAGACAAACCTGAAAGGCTAGGCTGTAGCTCTGGACTGCTTTAGATACAAGGTCACTGGGATGACCCCTGGTGACCTAGTGGTGTAATTACATATCACCACACACAGAAACAGACCCATCAGTTCCACTTGCCCATCCAGACCAAGGTAACTATCTGAGCAAGTCCCATTTGCCCATTATCCCTCTAACCTAGTGATTCCCACAGTGGGTACCGCTGCCCTACTGTGGGCGATGGAAAGATTCAAGAATGTGGCAAGGGAAAAAAGGGTGTTCTGAACTTTCAGTCTTGTTATTATTCAGTCTGCTGCAAAGTTTAATGAAGAAGCCAGTGCAGTAATTTTCTGGGGCCAGACTTGGCGTGAGCAAAATAAACGGCCACAAGGTTTTCTCGCGAGAGCTGGTCTTGGTGGCCGCCATGTTACACTGGTGTCACTAACCCCTGCTCAGTGGCACTGCTAACCCCCACCCCCAAGCTCAGTGCTGATACTAACCCCCTCCGCTCAGTGCCACCACTAAACCCCTCCCCCAAACCCATGCTCAGTGCCACCACTAAACCCCAGCTCCCAGCTCTGTTGTATGGGTGGTGGTGGGGGGGGGGGGGGTGCTTGAATTGTGGCCTGGAGGCCAAGGGGGTGGCAGGCCGAAAAAGTTTGGGAAACACTGCTCTAACCTGTTTCAATCCATGCATCCCTGTCTAAATTTCTGATTGTACCCTCTGGCATGGCAGCTTGCCGCATGAATGTTTCACTCATTCTGTTAAAATAAATTGCCTCTCAAATGCCGGATATCGCTTCCCATCACTGATGTAGGGGTACAGTCACTAGAAGGTCTGTAGCCCTGAGAAGGTGGCTCTGCTTGAAGACAATTGTGGATGAGCAAACCCAGATACCAGTGACATAAAATTAATGACTAGGGTTAATTAAAATATATGAATCAAATAGAATTAATGTCCTTTCATTGCAAGGGAAACAATGTTCAATGTTCAATTCATTAAGAGTGGATTTAGTAGAGAAGTTGAAGGGAAAGGTAGAAGTGTCCGAGTTGGCCTTTCTCGGCTATTTCATCAATGACCTTGCGCTGTCAGGTCAGAAGAGGAAACATTGGTTGCATATTTATCCCACCATTTTATTCATGGAGTGCAATGAGTGGGACACAAAATAAGTCAGACCTGGATAAGATTAAAGTAGCGCTCAAAAGTTTCAGGCTTGAAGCTCTGCAGAACCATTCAGCATTGTACTGACAGCTGTACCAATTAAGATTAAGTATTTTAATGTGAGATGTCATTTAAACATTAGGGGTCATTGGTACGTTTAAGGCCATTCTATGTATAAATTAAATACCCCCAATTATTTTTATAACTGGCAGACAGCAATGTCACATTACAGATGCATGCAAATGCAATTTGTGTGATTTATGCAGAATGTCTCATGCAATTAGTGCAACTTTGTAATGGCCAACCTCCACTCATAACCCAAAGAGTAACTAAATCGTGAAGGGTGTAATGGCAACAATCACTCGAGTTGTGTCTGAAGTTCATGAAGAAAATATCGAATCAAATTCCAGAGACTGCAGATGTCGGGACCTCGAGCAAAAAGCCAACTGGTGAAAGAGATGAACACGTCAGGCAGCATCCATGGAGACAAAGCAATGGTTGGTGTTTCAGGTCGGAAAGCTGCATCAGGGATAAAAGGACCCCTTCCAACAATGTGACTTCCCCTCTACTACTGTCACCTTGGCCCTCACCTGCATAACCTGCACACATGCCCTGGTCCCCATCACTCCCATGCCCAACAAGGACAGGATTCTCCTGGTCCTCACTAACCACCGGACCAGCACCCTTATCCAACGAATCTTCCTCCGCCACCTACTACATGATATCACCGCCAGGCACATCTTCTCTGCTCCTCTCCTCTGCCTTCCATGAATCCCTCATCCATTCCTCCCTTTCTACCAATTGCCTTCTTGGCACCTACCTCTATGGCCACAGGAGGAGCTCCACTTGCACACCTCCCCCCTCACCACCATTTGGTGCCCCAAAACAGACCTTGTGCAGGGTCACCTACTGGATCTAGTGCTCCATCTGATGCAGACCTCAACTAAGTCTGCCTCAATAGCGTGGATCTCCCAGTGACCACTCATTTCAATTCTCTGCCCCATTCCTTTACCAAAATGTCTGTCCATGGTTTCATGCACTTCCAGAGTGAGACCACCCACAACTTGGAGGAACAATACCTAATATTCCATCTGGGCACTCTCCAAGCAGATGGCATTATCATCACCTTCTCCGGTTTCCATTAGCACCACCCCCCCCCCCCCACCAATCTCTCCCTATTTCTCCTTCTTTCCTGTAGTTCTCTCTCTCTCACTCACTCACTAGGCCTTTTTATAGTTTAAAAAAAAGTGAATGTAAAGGTGGATATTCTCTGCCTTTACATCACTTCACTTACCTTGCTGAAAGCTCTGAGGACAGATTCAGGAGATGAACTCCGATCCACCGGGGGGGGGGGGGGGGTGGGGTAGAGTCAGAGATGGAGTGACTCTCTCCACCTCTTCCGTGAAGGCAAAACCGCTGAAAAGGGTGGGCTGATGACGCCGTGATGACATTATCAGCCCGCAACCCAGGAGTGAGATTTTTTAAAATCGCTAATCATTATATCACTAATTGCATTGCGCAGGAGATCTGCCAGACCCCTCACCAGCGCTCTTACCTGCTCTTAGATTGCCATTTCACATGTAGGCCGTTTTCCCTTCTCGGTGCATATGGATGATGTCACAACAACAGGGGGCATGACTGCACCACTTGCCCCACCTCCCTCAGCTCCGGAAGACAGCTACAGATGCTGCTCAGTGAAAAAGCAATGATGGCCTTCTCCATAAAAAGGTAAATTCATCTTTTCATTGAGCCACCTTCAAGGCAGCATTGCACTATAAAAAACGCCTTCTCTCTCTCTAGGCCATTTCATGTCAGGCCTCCGCCTGGAGGCTGGCTACAAGAATGGATCTAACACTTAAAACTTACCTTTCACACAACAACTCTAAAAGGCTTCTCCAGCATCTCATTCATATCAAGAGGAGCCTCATAGTGCCCTCTGGACCTGATGGAGGTGGGGAAGCTGGTGCTGTAGCACCGCACATCATATATACGCGGCAGAGCAATGGCCGTCTTCCCTACCCATAATCTCCCACGCAGCTCGAACCGCTCTGTGGCTCCCAAAACAGTTCCAGCTGTGTGGGGGATTATGGGTAGGGAAGACGGCCATTGCTCTGCCGTGTTTTTAGCCGCAGAGAGTGGCCCCAACAGATCCCGCCAGCTCCACGAGGTGAGTGGGGAGATGGTGGACGGCATCATCAGCCCGCCCCTAACCATTGTGCAACAATGATTATCCTTCCCCGAGAAGGGTTGGAATCTACACCTCGGAGCCAGCCATGGTGCATTCAGAAGGTATGCCTTTAGCCTTAAGGGCCAAGAACCTCCGCCTTTACAGATGGGTGTTTTCCCTGCTTGAAAGTGCCTTCTGTCTCCCTCCCCTTTTCCCTCTGTCTCCTTTGCTTGGTCTGGGGGCTATATGAAGGTCTTACAGCTTGAAGCCATAAATGACTGCATGGGCCCCTAAATGCCTGAATTACATGCTGCCGTATGCTCTGGCAACCAGTTAACATTCTCTGATATGTCACTACCGGCCCTCAAACGATCCCTTGAGGCATCTGTGCGATCGTATAACTGAGAAAAAATGAGTTTGGTCATTCAGTTGAGAGCTGCTGGGGGTCTTGGTGTTAAATTATGTGAGAATTAATGGCTTCCGCATCAGTGAGGGCTGCAAAATCAAACAAGAATTATCTAACAGATTTGAAGTAAGTGCATCAAAATATTGGGGCTAGTGGAAGGGATTTTCACATTGTTCTCACAAAGACTGAAGTGCAAATAGCTTTTCTATGAATGTTTCTGAATTATTAGGGAGACATTTGACAAATTTGGGAGCGATGAGCTCGCAAGATCCAGTTCGTTGACATTTTTTAGTTTCACAGCATTTTATCAGTTATATCTCACCTAGTTGCTGAATGTGTGACTCCCCCAAGTGGAGTGTGGCAGCTGTAATTACTGCGTGTGAAGTTTATCCCAGTGAGATCGAGTTATTACTTGACTACAAGCGATCTTCATTCTTCTTTAAACTGCACTTCCAATTGAGAAGGTTTCAGAGCCTTTAAATAGGGGTTATTATTCACCCCTGTGTTTCCCACACCAAAAATGAGCGCAAATGTTGTAATTACAGTCTGATCTAAAGAGCAAAACAGATGAAATTTGTTGCAAAAATGTGTGAACTCTGAGTTTTAAATTGTTTTCAATTTAAATTTAAATGACATGTTTTTCTTTTTAATTTAGATGTACACCACGGTAACAGGCCCTTTCAGTCCACGAGCCCGTTCCGCCCAATTTGCACCCAATTAACCTACAACCCCCGGTGCATTTTGAACAGTGGGAGGAAACCGGAGCCCCCCGTGGAAAACCCATGCAGGCTCGGGGAGAATGTACAAGCTCCTTACCGACAGCGCAGGATTTGAGCCCCGGTCCCGATCGCTGGCAGCTGTAACAGCATTGCACTAACCACTACACCCTAAATTTAGCCAAATTTACAAGTTGGTAAAAGAATATAATGAGACTTTTTTTAAAAAATGCTTCTTTTCCTTTCTTGCTCACTCTCTACTCACCTACAAATCCTCTTTCTTGTTTTCACCCATCACCCCCCTATCCTCACTCCACTCTCACCTCCCTTGTTCCCCCATTCATCCCTTCCCCAATCCCATTCTCACTGCCCCATTGGCCACATATCAACTTCCCGTCATTCCTCTCCTCTTTCCCACTTATCACCTTTCCCCCTCCCGCTCAACACTTTCCCACTCCCCTACTTCTCCCCTTCCCTCCAATCACCTGGACCTCATATATTGATACCGTCTGGTTAGAGACTGAATATACATGCTGCTCCTCTAATTTATTTGTGGCCTGAACTTGGCAGTACATATATTTAGGGGTCATTGGCTACATCCGGGGCTCCTGAAGCTGTCTCGTCTACATTGGGGAGACAGGATGGAGACTGGGAGATATTTCATTGAGCACCTTTGCTCTTGTCCACTGCAACAGCAAGAACCTCCCAATGACCAATAATTTTAATTGCACTCACCATTGCTACATTTGACATGTCTATGCATGGCCTCATTTACTACCAAATCGAGACCACCCGCAAATTGGAGGAACAATGTTCCAGCAAGGCAGTCTCCAGCCCAGGAGTCCACATCAGAACAAGCCTAATAGGGGACATTAGGGTAACTACAACCTCCACCTCCTCAAATGAGAATGAAAATGATAAGAAGACAAAGCGACTAGATTCAGTGGGTAATAAATAGATGATGTATTTTTCTTGTTTATTTTCATTTGTGTGAAGATATTGTTTTATGGTTTTATTCTATTGTATATGTTGAATATTTGGGTATTGGAAGGGGTGGGTAGAGGGGAGGGAGGGAGGGGGGGGGGGAAAGGGAGAAAAGACCACTGAGTAAATTTAATGAGAATCGTTTGTACATATTTTGGTTGATATGGTTCACAGAGTGAAAAATAAAAAAAAAAATGTAAAAAAAAAAGCAATCCCTAACCCTAAAGTGGGATGTGAGTGGAAAGAAAAGATTGAGAACCACGCTGTTAGCCTGTCCTCTTTCCCTTTTTCCTTCTGCCCCCACCCACTAGTTTTCGCACGTTCCCGATGGAGGGCTCAAGCCAAAACGTGGATCGCCTGTTACCTCCTACGGATGCAGCGAGACCTGCTGAGTTTCTCAAGCATTGCCCTCGACCACACAGCATCCGGCAGATTTTCTTGTTTAACGCTCCCTGCTGCTTCCAGTAGAGAAGGAGCTGGGTCAGGGCAGGCGATCTGGGCACCGAAAAGACTGACAGGGAACCTGTGGAAACCCCAGCCCCCTCCCGTGCCGAGGAGCTGGCACCCCCACAGGGCGGCAGATCATCCTCATCCATTCCCATAGACAGGGTCCAATCAGGGGTCTGTCAGACCGTGGCCAGAGAAGGTGATCGCCAAAGTCTCTGTGGGGTGGGTCTGCGAAGTGCGGCTTGACCCACTGGGCAATCGCGTCCAATTCTTGGAAATGGCAGCAAAGAGTGTGTGTGCGGGTCCCTGATCAATTGGTGTCGAATGTGGACCATCAATAGTAATCGGCTCATAACGTTTCAATTGGAATATTTCGTCTGGGGGGCGGAGAGGAAAACATGAAAGTCCGCACATTCCATGGTTGAAATGAGAATACATGCAACGCGGGAGAAACAATGAACAAAATGATACAGGACCAGCGGTGCGGGCTTGAGCCCCCTTGGAACCTTGACGAAGGGCTCAAGCCCGTACCCCTGGTGGTGCGCAGTATCTTTACACTGTCAGGCACCCTGGTCGAGTTTCTCCAGCGTTGCGCTGGACCGTTCCATTGTTGCATTGAGGGGCTCGGAGCTCGGGTCCCGATGAATGCCCCATTTGCACCAACTTTTTTAACGCGGGGTGGGGGGGGGACCTCAAATGGCTGTTGCAAACGAAATGTCTCTGTGCCCTCAGTCTCGATAGATAGACAGCATTGCCCTGGAAGCGGTAACGCAGACATAAACTGGCCACTGCCAACAGAGCAGAGCGATACCGATCAAGCTTCTCCCTGCCACATTCAAGCCAGGTCTGCGAAGAAGCGCAAGATGCCAGCCCCGTTTCTGAAACTGTGTTGGATGCTGTAACAGCGAAGGTCTGTCTGCCCGAGACTAGAGCTGGCTCGTCAAGGCAGCCCGAAGGCGAGACCTTAGAGAGAGAGAGAGAAATAAGTCACACTTGCTCGCAGAATTCAAGCTGTGCGTCCCACCAGCCCGGGTCGTTAGAAGCAGCAGGTCCCCCCCGCCCCGCACAGTCTGCTTTCGGCCGTGCTCGGGGCAGCCGAGGATGGCTGTGGTGGATCTGGAGAACCCACAAGGCACCGACTTCAGTCCAACTCAATGGAGAAGGTGGGAGGAGAGAAGCCCGGGCCAGAGAGGAGGGACGCCGCAGTCCAGAAAGAAAGTGCAGATCGTGTTCTGCCTGCTTTCTGTTGAGCTATGTGAACGGTTTACTTACTTTGGCGTTGTCTGCAACATGATTCTTTTCTGCACTCTGAAACTGGGCTACAAGAGCTATCAGGCAGCGATGGCAAACCTGTGTTTTGTTGGAGCTAACGCCTTGACTCCAGTTTTGATGGGCTGGTTGGTAGAATCTTGCGTGGGAAGAATCACAGTGGTTTATGTCTGTGCGTTCCTTCACTTCATAGGTACGGATCCTGGCGGAATTTCCTGTTGATGTGCACAGTCCCATATGATGGGACTGATTAAGAACAGAGTAATTTCAGGAGGTTTAAACTTAGAAGACATTGTGAAGACGTGGTCTTTGATGCCCAGCTTGTCCTGGTTTGAAAAGGTCATGGTGAGCCACTTCCACTTTGGTGATTGTATCCCATTTGGGGTTCATTCATCTGGAGCACAGAGAGGTCAGGCACGAACAAGGGAAGGGACCATGCCACCACACCAGCTACTTTCTCACTCATTCCGTTCTGAACCCCCATGTCCCATTTGTGGGGCTCACCTCACCTCAGAACGAGAGTGCCTGCCAGCCATCTTCACTCCTGAGGGACTGCTTCAGATTGGAGACTGCTGTTAGGTCGAGAGTTTGCTCAAAGTTTGGATGGTGCACGAATTTGGATGGAAAGCCATGCTCCTGCAATCTCTGTCCATCTGCGTGCTAGATACCTAACTCTAAGTGCGGGATTTGAGAATGGGATTTGAACTCAGGTTATGATTTGAAATGTGACTTTCACTGAGTTGAAATGAATTTGTTCTTTGAAAGATGTAGTCTCATGGGACGGCCAATTGATTTCAATGCAGTGAATAAATAATGGAATCGTGATTGTATTGTATGATTGGTGATGTAAAGAGAGGAATTCATATCCAACAAGGGAAGTTGATAATAAGGTAATTAAATGAAGTCTGGTGTTTCGGTTGAAGAGCTGGCAATTTCAGTGGTCATCATGAAACAGCCAGCCTTAAACATCCATCGGGATCACAAATAGACTTCTGGGGTGGTCTATGTCAGATTCTGAACACATAACAAGGGGTCAATATCTTTTGTTGTGGCCTGGCAATCCACCCAGTTGAAAGAGCCAACAAAGGAAATTGAGCATGGACAAAAAATGATGGAATAGAAACCATCCTGGGGGGATTTAAAGAGTTGTTTTCTGAAGATAAGATCAAGGATGTCCAAACAATTGATTGGACACTCTCTTTTCTTTTTTTTAAATTTTTTATTTTTCACACCATAAATCACATTAGCCATGATACACACTTTTTCCTTTTCACACATATACAGTGACATTTTCTTCCCCCCCCCTCCCTCCTCCCAACCCACCTCCCCCACCGCCCCCCCCCCTCCCATCCATTTAAGGTATACAATCTAGGATACATTAAACCAGTCAGACAATGTTGTCACTCAACAAAAATACACCAGAAATTCTACTGAGTCCATTCTTTTCTTTCCTTCTCCTTCCATCAACTTAGGTAATGATTGTCCCCGGTAGGTTTTCGCTATTGTATTTAATGTAAGGCTCCCATATTTGTTCGAATATTTCAATATTATTTCTTAAACTATATGTTATTTTTTCTAATGGAATACATTTATTCATTTCTATATACCATTGTTGTATTTTCAAATTATCTTCCAATTTCCAGGTTGACATAATACATTTTTTTGCTACGGCTAGAGCTATCTTAACAAATCTTTTTTGTGCATCTTAATGTCACATGTTGCTCTGCAGTCTCTGTTGTCCTGGGCCAGTGAACAGGTGATTCAAATGTTGGACACCTCATGAGGAAATTTCCTGCAATATCCCGCCATTGTGGAGAGTAGAGGTGCTTGAGGGAGATGCAGGGATTAGGGTGTAGGATAGCAGATCATGACAGATGCTCAGGAGTTGAAGACATTAGTCATGACAAGAAGCAGGGTGAGTCATTAATAACCATATAACCGTTTACAGCTCGGAAACAGGCCATGTCGGCCCTTCGAGTTGGTGAAAATTTCACAAGATGAAGAGGTCTTTGACCCTGGCCATTGCATAAAGTCAAGCAGACCCCAAAATGTCAATTAGTCTCTGTTTCAGTATTCTTTGGGGCTCTGCAAACACAGCAGGGCTGTGCACAGTGACATCAAATGAGCATTGTTTGAGTGTTTAACCACCTCTCTTCACAAAGTGTCGCTCACACATTTTTGGCTTCAACCTAAAAATGGCTCTTCAAACACAAAATGTAGGCAGTTCTACTTAAGGTAAAATGAATGTTCCAATGCTTGGTATTAAAAATTATTGTTGTAATGTCAATCCATAGGGATCTGTTTTCTATTTTAGGCATGGTGTCAGTAATGATACAACTCAAGGTTGAGAATTGTACAGTATATATCAGAGGCCATGGTACAACTGTGCCCTTGATACTTTTGATGACAATTATTTATCATTGTTATTGTACAGTATATTTGTTATTTGTCTCTGATGACACCAAAGTTGTCAGCAGAATCACAAACGGCAGTGAGGAAGCAGACAGGAGGGAGACAGTTCAGCTCGTTGAATGGTGTAACGACAACAACCTTGTGTTCAATGTCAGCAAAATCAAGGAGATGATTGTGGACTTCAGGAGGAAGTCGGGGGAACACGAACCAGTCCTCATCCAGAGCTCAGTTGTGGAGAGGGTCAAGAACTTCAAATTCTTGGGTGTCAACATCTCGAGGATCTGACCTGGAGGTTCTACCTTGATGCAATCGCAAAGAAGGCTCGTCAGCGACTATACTTCGTGAGGTGTCTGAGGAGATTCGGTCTGTCACCGGAGATGCTTGTAAACTTCTGCAGGTGTAGTGTGGTGAGCATTCTGGCTGGAATGGAGGCACCAATGCTCATGACATGAATAACCTCTAGATGGTTGTTAACTCAGCCTGCGACGTCACAGGCACCAGACTACACTCCATCGAGGACATCTACATAAAGGTGGTGTCTGAAAAAAAGCAGCCTCTATCCTTAAATGCCCCCATCACCCAGGCCATGCCCTCTTCATTCTGTGCCATTGCGAAAAAGAGCCTAAAGACGACCACCGAATTTCATGACTTGTTCACGACAATAAATTCTGATTCTAAGAACAAGTCTGACGGTAGATATAAAGATCCCCGCCTAGGAGTTGCAACTGATGAAGTTTGGGTAGGATCATCAATTCTCTGCCACATAGATTGGCCTGCGGTGCATTTTAGTGTTGCTTCCTGGTGGTAATGTGTGATCAGAAAATGGACCCCCTGATTTTCAAACAAAATTGGGTATAAATTTGTATTTGATTGCTATCCAAACAAGAACATCCATCACGGATACAGTAGCTGGAATTAAAACTATTGTAATTTAACATTAGTAGGTTATATTTCTCTGTGCTCAATTCCTTAAAAGAGGTCAAATCAATTGCTTCAAAATCCACCACAGATGATTATTAAAAGTGAAGATATATTTTCATCCAAAGGAGCTTTCCTTAAAAGTCTTGTATCTGATAAGCAATCCTACACCAGGTCAATTAGACTCAGAACTGGCAGAAATGAATTAGTAGTATCCTTCAAAATGGTGCCTGTTTGCTTAACGGTAATATAGCAAGGCCACAGAGGAAGAATGATACCCAGGTCACAGGCTGAGCTGTTCTGGCCATGATTTGATTGGAAACGAAGGTGCACAGCTGGACACAAAGACGATTAGAGGCCAAATGGCCAGAAGGTAACTTAGAAGGTGGTTGAGGAGCATGATTGCAACTGACCTGCCACTCTGTGGGCTTGGCATTGTGCGGGATACAGGAAGCCATTCCAGAAACAACTAGAGAGAGCCAGATTCAGTATCAGTTTCCACAATTTAATTAGATCTGATAGTAATGTAAAAGAAAGCACAGTGTCAATGACATAAAAATAACATTAATATTTTCATAACTAATAATTAAAATAGTACATCTGAGAATTTGTTTTTGCCTAAAACAATTAATTCCATAGAGCTTTTTATTAGCTGTGAATTTCCAGTGAAATTGGCTGGGCTTGTGCTTTCTGAATCCTATCTGGTTACCTTCTGAAAAAAAAAATCAAGACCTCATGAAGTTAACAGTTTACTCACGGTTTTCATGGAAAAGCAGAATATTGACGGACAATTTTACTGCTCAGAAAATACTGAAAATGATCTGGATAACATTTTTAATAAAATGTTTCACATTGGTGAGTTAAATCATGAAATGTCTTCACTGAAATATCTTAAACAAATTATGTATTTTCATGGCTAATTATTAATTCTATTCATTATGTAAATTTGTATTAATGCAGAAAAAAAACTGTTATATGATACAGTATAATGTGAGAAGTGTAAATTTTCAGGCAAGAAACAATGAACTTTCCTGTTCTCATTGAGGAAGAAAATAGTAGAGAAACATTGCTGGTTGATGGTCAGATATTTCCACCTTGTGCCCAAACCAAAATTCCCAAAGTTCTAAGATGTTGAGTCTTATGTACCTCATTCCCATAAGTGAGGTCAGCTGCAGGCACTGTCACACCAGCAGAACAATGTTGCTTTACTGGCCATCTCTCTCAGCTCACTCCTCTGAGGCATTGAGTGGAAGAATAGTGGTTTGTTCTTCAATAAAGTCAATTTTATTTTAAATTACGGCAGTTTATTAGCACTTCCAAAAACTTGTGAAAACCCAACATCAATTCAACTCGTGCATTTCTCCAAAAAATCCCCTAAACAGGTATTAGGCACGTCAATAATATGTAGAATGAGCTTAATCTCTAGTGTAGATGTGGGTTTGAGCAGTCTGATTTCTCGCCTTTGTTTTTGTACAGGGTGATGATGATGACATCACAAAGGTCCTGAGGCAGCTTTCCTTGGTCCCAGCAGAGCTTGAAAAACTCATGCAGTTTGGCATGCAGAGTTTTGCTGCCAGCCTTCCAGACCTCTGAGGGGATTCCATCCATACCTGCTGCTTTGCCACTTTTCAGTTGTTCATTTGCCTTATATGTCTCTTCCCAGGTGAGGACCTCATCCAGCTCTAGCCTTAAGGGCTGTTGAGGGAGCTGGAGCAGGGTGGATTCTTGGACTAAGCGGTTGGCACTGAAAAGAGATTGGAAGTGTTCTGACCATCGGTTGAGGATGGAGATCTTGTCGCTGAGGAGGACTTTGCCGTCTGAGCTGCGCAGCGGGCTTTGGACTTGGGGTGAGGGGCCGTACACAGCCTTTAGAGCCTCGTAAAAACCCCTGAAGTCGCCAATGTCACACTGAGCTGGGTTCGTTTGGCGAGGCTAGTCCACCACTCATTTTGGATCTCCTTTGGTGAGGCTAGTCCACCACTCATTTTGGATCTGCTCAAACTACAGGGGAATCACGCTGCTCTCCATTGCAAGCAAAATCTTCGCTAGGATTCTTCTAAATGGAGTAATACCTAGTGTCGCCGAAAATGTTCTCCCAGAATCACAGTGCGGCTTTCGCGCAAACAGAGGAACTACTGACATGGTCTTTGCCCTCAGACAGCTCCAAGAAAAGGGAAGAGAACAAAACAAAGGACTCTACATCACCTTTGTTGACCTCACCAAAGCCTTCGACACCATGAGTAGGAAAGGGCTTTGGCAAATACTAGAGCGCCTCGGACGCCCCCCAAAGTTCCTCAACATGGTTATCCAACTGCACGAAAACCAACAAGGTCGGGTCAGATACAACAATGAGCTCTCTGAACCCATCTCCATTAACAATGGCGTGAAGCAAGGCTGTGTTCTCGCACCAACCCTCTTTTCAATCTTCTTCAGCATGATGCTGAAACAAGCCATGAAAGACCTCAACAATGAAGATGCTGTTTACATCCAGTACCACACGGATGGCAGTCTCTTCAATCTGAGGCACCTGCAAGCTCACACCAAGACCCAAGAGCAACTTGTCCGTGAACTACTCTTTGTAGACGATGCCGCTTTAGTTGGCCATTCAGAGCCAGCTCTTCAGCGCACCAAAGAGGTGCACCAAAGAAGAGGTACAAGGACTGCCTAAAGAAATCTCTTGGTGCCTGCCACATTGACCACCGCCAGTGGGCTGATATCACCTCAAACTGTGCATCTTGGCGCCTCACAGTTCGGCGGGCAGCCACCTCCTTTGAAGAAGACCGCAGAGCCCACCTCACTGACAAAAGACAAAGGAGGAAAAACCCAACACCCAACCCCAACCCACCAATTTTCCCTTGCAACCACTGCAACCATGTCTGCCTGTCCCGCATTGGACTTGTCAGCCACAAACGACCCTGCAGCTGATGTGGACATTACCCCTCCATAAATCTTCGTCCGCGAAGCCAAGCCAAAGAAAGGTGTGTGTTCCAGTTCGTTCGGTGGAGCACGCAAAATGATGGCACCCAAACTTTCATCTTGGTCAGATTATTTTATCCTAGAATAACTGAACTATCTGTTCAATGCTGTTACAGACATGCTTTCTCTGTAAGCAGCCAGAGGTTGTCTCACTTGTGTTTTACAACTTTCCTTTGTTCAGTCTACACTTGGGTCAGGTTACATTTGGCTCAATCAGAAGTTTACACCATACATTCTCACCCAATACAATTGCTTCTACATACGCATTAGGTTAGTACATAAGATTGGCAGCCTCTCATCAGACATTGCTCAAGCTGATTGTTTCAAAATAAATTCCTATAGTTAGTCGTTGTTCTAGTTGGTCCCTTTCAATTGCCTCATCTGCCTTATTATAAATGCTGAAAAATCTGACTATGTTCTCACTTGCTTTTAACCCCTTCCTTCCTCATAGGCACTGATATGCCATAAACAAGGACCAGTCAAGTATCATTGCAAGCAACCAGTATAATGCACCCCTCCCCATTACATCATCACAGGAACTTGCAAGGAATGCTTCAGAAATGCTTGCAACCCATATTAGCAGTGGTCTAGATGCATGCCTTGAACGAGTATGGACCATTGCACAGCTGAGTTCAATTCCGCCACATTAAATGGCCACAATAAGATTACCTTTCTTCCCCCTTTATAACTTTGGTTGAGAAAGGAGTGTTTGGCTCAGCACACAGAAAAGTGCCACTGCTCTTCTTTGAATAGTTTCGATGTCCATGCCTAGAAGGAGGTGCTGAGGGTTTGGCAGCTCATCCCAGATGGTAAAGTGCTTCTTGTTAAAGATTGAATTTAAAGTTAGGAGGGGAGGGAGGAGTTTAAAGGAGATTTAGGGGACAAGCTGATTTTGCGCAGAGAACAGGCGGCCAATTGTGGTGGTGGAAATAGGCCTGATAGTAGCATTTAAGATGCCTCTCTCTCTCTCTCTCTCTCTCTCTCTCTCTCTCTCTCTCTCTCTCTCTCTCTCTCTCTCTCTCTCTACAGATGCTCCTTGACTTCCAATAGGTTTGTGTTCCAATAAACCCATCGTAAGTGGGAAAACTCATGTTGAAAAAGAATACCACACCTAACGAACATCATAGACTTGCCTAGCATACCTTAAATGTGCTCAGAACACTTACCAAAGCCTACAGTTGGGCAAAATCATCTAACACAAAGCCTATTTTGTAATAAAGTGTTGAATATCTCATGTAATTTATTGAATACTGAAAGAATTTTTGTTTAGCATAGGCTATCCCAGCCCAGGCTAGCCTACCTTAAATATGCTCAGATCACTTACCATCAGAATTTATTGTCATGAACAAGTTATGAAATTCGGTGTTTTGTAGCAGCGTCAAAGTACATTCATTTTTATACCATCTTTCTACATCACTTAAGGAAAAAATACCAATAATAGAGCACAAGAAGTAAGGCCATGCCTTTGGTCCATTGATTATTCAGGAATCTGATGGCAGCGGGGAAGAAGCTGTCCTTGTGCCGTCATCTTTAGGCTCCTGAACCTTTTTCCCCAATGGTAGCAGATTGAAGAGGGCATGGCCTGGGTGGTGGGGTCTTTGAGGATGAAGGCTGCTTTCTTAAGACACCGCCTCATGTAGATATCCTCGATGGAGTGAGGTCCAGTGCGTGTGATGTCGCAGGCTGAGTTAACAACCCTCTGGAGTTAATTCTTGTCTTCAGAATTTGCGTTTCCATACCAGACAGTGATGCAACTGGTCATAATACTCTCCATGGTCCTCCTGTAGAAGTTTACAAGAATCTCCGGTGACATACTGAATCTCAGACGCCTCACAAAGTATAGCCACTGGCAAGCCTTCTTTGTAATTGCATCAATGTGGAGGCTTCAGGACTGATCCTCGGAGATGTTGACACCCAGGAATTTGAAGCTCTTGAGCTTCTCAACTACTGAGCCCTCAATGAGGACTGGGTCGCGTTCTCCACAATCATCCCCTTGGTTTTGCTGACATTGAGTGAAATGATGTTATCATTGAACCATTCATCGAGCTGATTATCTCCTTCGTATCATTCAATGAGCTGATTTATCTCCCTTTTTCATTGCCATTTGTGATTCTGTCATTGGCAAATTTATAGATAGCATTGGAATTGTGCCTGGCCACACAGTCATGGACATACAGCGAGTAGAGCAGTTTGGGGTTTGCCTGTGAATCGCTATCATAGCATCATAACCTTTAAAAAAACGTAAGTCGAGCCATTGTAAGTAGAGGAGCATCTGTACTGTAGATGGAGGGAATGGCGGGATGTGGATCATCTACAGCAGTGGTTCTCAACCTTTTTCTTTCCCCTCACATCCCTCTTTAAGGAATCCCTATGACCATCAGTGCTCTGTGGTTTGCTTAGGGATTGCTTAAGGTGGGATGTGGGTGGAAAGAAAAAGTTTGAAAACCACTGTTTTAATCGTACCTCTTTGACTCGTTATGTGCATGGTTTCATCACTCCAAAGGAAATGGGCCAATGACAATTTTTCTCCAGCAAAATATTTCAGGGTCACAGTTGGGTCTAGAGTAGTGGTTCTCAACCTTCCCTTCCCACTCACCTACCAACCACCTTAAGCAATCCCTTACTTAATCACAGAGCACTGATGGCCATAGGGATTCCTTAAGGGGGAGGTGAGTGGAAAGGAAAAGGTTAAGAACCACTGAGCTAGAGGCAGAAGAGATTTTGTTTCATTTCGCATTGTGCTCAGTGCAGTCCTTGTGGGTCTGTATCTGTGCGGCACTCGTCTTTGTATGCTCTATGTTTTAAGAGAAGGAATCCTCCTCAGGGTTTTGGCCAGCATTCGCTCTCAAGCACCATTAAAAATATACTATTTTCAATGATCCTACTTGCTGTTAATAGGTCTTTCTCGTATTCAGATCAGTTTACCACATTTCAAAGGTGACTTGCCCATTGCAAAATGTTTTGGGAAGTGTGCAGGGTGTAATGAGGTGTTGTGCAGATTATATAAGATTCTTCCTCCCTGTTAAATGGATTTTCTCTGCCTGATTCCTAAAGGCACAGTCATGCTGCCCTTGGTTGCCTTCCCCTTCGAGGATTTCTCCATCGACGCTCACCACATCCGTGCCCTTGGTGAGAGGGAACAAGTCGTGCTGTTTTACGTGGCCCTCTTGGCAGCCTCTTTGGGCTCTGGAGGAATTCGGGCAACTGTCTGCCCATTCAGGGCCCACCACCTGCAGGAGTGCAGCCAACGCCAACTGCTAACCTTCTTCAACTGGTCAGTGTCGACTCTTACAAGTTTTCCAAATATTTTGCATATTTTCTGATAATTTTGCTGTTGAATTCTCAGTTTTGTGAAGCAGTACTCGGGTTTCATTTATCTTGTGGATTGCACCAATGGAAGTAAGGGTCAAAAAACAAGTTGAATTCATTACATCATTCATGATTGAAGGTTGTTTCAACACATTTCATAACCAGACAGCATTAACAGTAACTTCTGTTAAACCCCTTCCCACCCCCCCCCCTTTCTCTTTCTCTCTCCCTCTGTCTCCTTTCCTCCCACCCCATTCTCCTCCTTCTCCATTCAGAGTCCCCCATCACCTCGGCTATTTCCTCGTACCCTCTCATCTATAGTCACCTATGACCTCTTACCTGTTAGCCTGTACACCTCCAATGCTCATTCCTCCCTCTCCTCTCCCTCCTCCCAACTTTTTAATTCAGATGCCTGTCTGCTTTTTTTTTGCTTGCACCTTGAAGAAGGGCTCAGGCCCAGATCATTGGTAACCCTTTACTTCCTAAAGATGATGCGTGACCTGTTGAGTTTCCCCAGTATTTTGAGTATTGCGCTACAAACACAATGTCCGCAGACTTTGTATTGTGATATGTTTTAAAGGAGATAAATTGTGGCAGGTTTTTTTAAGTGTAGGTCACATACAAAATAAATCTCAAAATAAATCTCATTTAAAATGCCAGAGCTCTGCTCAAGCCAGACAGTCCAGGCTCCGAGGGCCTTTGCAAAAACTTTGAAGAATGCCTATAAAGACTTCACAAGAAGGTGTTAATTGGACATGCTGTAGAGTAATGGATTATTGTTTGGGAAAGCAACAGATGAATGAACTCAGAAGATTAGGTCTGGTGCCACAGTCTATCTGAATTCAGTTTGTTGTTGTCATGTGAGTTTGCAAGCAGAGAGAGTCAAATAGGCTTTTATCTGAGAGAGAGAGAGAATTCAGTTCTACAGTTCAGCAGCAGCAGCTGGGACTGGAATAGGACAAGCTGGCAAGCTCGTTTGAAACACCATTTTGAAGCTAGATTGTGAGTTCTTAGTTCAGCCTGGTCAAACCCCTTGTGGTCCATACAAGATTAGCTGTCTAATGTTTCACTTAAAATAAGGGAAACAAAAAGACACTCTGTGGTGACCTGAAAGAAGGAGGTTATCACCTGGAGAACCCTGATGGGACAAGTTTCGTCAGCAAGACACTGAAGTGGCTGATGGAAGTAAATCAGTTGTGGGTGTCCTGTAAACAGCAAATCTCTCTCTGAAACCTGATAAGAACCTTCCTGAGTGGCAACTATTTGCTTTTCAAGCACCGAAGCCTGATGAACTTTACAAATGCTAAATTCTGTGCACAGTCTAAGAATTGTCTGCAACCAGTGAACTTGGAAGAATGAGAAGTGAGATTGGACTGTGAATCAAATAACTTTTCTGAACTTAAACACACATTACATACACGTGCGCTTAGAATTAGAAGGGGGTTAAAGTTAGGTTAGTTAAGTCAATAATGATAAGTTAAAGGGTGATTCTGTTTTCATGTTTAAAGATAATTAAAAGTAACAATTTGTCTTGGTGAATTTCTATTGATGCTGGGTTTTGGGGTCCTCTGGGCTCATACAGAAAGATGATAGACATCATCTTTCAAAGGGTAAACTCCCAAAGACACAGTCAATTAAAATAAAGGGTTCCTGAGTGGAATGGCAAGGTATTTCCATCTTCATTGGGAGGAGGTCATTCGGAAGAGGGAGAGGTTATGTGTCCAAGTCAGGGCTGGAAGGTGACCATGGGAGTGGAATCATTAGAAAGTGAGTGCATTTGCAGAGATAGAGCATAGGATTAATTTTGATATCTCCAGTAAAGTATATCAAAGGCTGAAAAGGCCTCTTTGTGTATTGTTTACTTGAATGCATTGTTGCTACCAAATATTAGATATTTCTATACGTTTCCCCCAATGCTATCCAAAAGTAGACAGTTCCTATGAAACCTTTCATAAGCTGAAAATATGGGAAAAATTTTTGAGCATTCCCAGTCCAGTGTTACACTAAGCATAACACCCTTACAAGCTCTCTTAGGCTTTTCTGATACATCTTGCTAACAGATGCACAAAATAAATTGAGATAGCGCAGATGCTCACAGACACAGTTCAAAGCTATGGCGGCTTGACGCCGAGTTTAGTTCCTGGGGAAGGAGCTTGGTGGTGCCACACCCGCTGCTCATGGCACGCACTGCCTCTATAACGGCTCACCGCAAAACAAGCACTGAACACTCTTTTTGCCTCGTATCGTAAGAGCGAAAATCCTCTCTGGATTTCTTTCTGTTAGCGAGAACAGGTACTAATGTAGGTCTTGAGTAAAAGAGAAATGGCGTAAGGTGAACTTTCGAACAGCGAGGGGAATGCCTGTATCGTTTTGTAACTAGATTCCTGACTGCTGTGTCTCATTCTGAACTCCAATGTATGATCCATCTTCCCACAGGTTTCATTGGTTTGTGAACTTGAATTCTGTTGTTGTTTTCATGAGTATTGCCTATATTCAGCAGTCTACAGCCAAAAACCTGGGCTACCTCATCCCATTTACTTCCATACTGATGACCCTCATCACGATTCACATGGTACAGAACAGGCTCATATTCCAGCCGAAACCAGGTGAGAGGAACAAATCATGAAGTGTTCATTCTTAGTAGTTGCCACTTGCTATGACATTGGGCTTTGATTGTATTTTAATGAAACATTGCCAAAACGAGGTTTACGGGTGTAAATAATTCAGTGAATAATTTAATGTTGATTCCTTTTCTTTTGAGTGCTTCCAACACTCAAGGATGGGAATTACTTGATGTATCAGTACTCAGCTCT
Organism: Narcine bancroftii; assembly: GCF_036971445.1. Lineage (NCBI taxonomy): Eukaryota > Metazoa > Chordata > Chondrichthyes > Torpediniformes > Narcinidae > Narcine > Narcine bancroftii. The sequence continues at coordinate 32,440,797 of NC_091481.1, forward strand.
CATTGTGCATGGCTAGACCATCAGTGTGTTTATGAAACCAGCCACAGGTCCCATCTCGAGCTCTTTGAACAAATATATCTCTGTGCACATGCACGTTGAAGAATCCATCTTTATCGTTATCAACACAGCTATCCCATCCTCATGTTAATAATTACTTGGAGCTCGTAAAATCCACAAACATGCAAAGTAAAAATTGGTTGAGCGGTACACTGTTTAGAGCAATAGCTTTCAAACTTTTTTTTCTTTCCACTCACACCACTATGCCATAGGTGCTCTGTGATTATTAAGGAATTACTTTAGATGGTAGGTGAGTGGAAAATCGTACCTCATTGACTATTTATGTGCACGGTTTTCATAACTCTAAAGGAAATGGGCCCATGATCATTTTTCTCCAGCAAAATATTTCAGTTACAATTGGGTCTAGATCAGTTTTTTTCCCCCACTCACCTACCACTTTAAGTAATCCCTTACTAATCATAGAGCACTGGTGGCATCGGGATTACTTAAAGTGGTAGGTGAGTGGAAAGAAAAAGTTTGAACACCACTGCTTTAGAGCAACAAAAAGAAACCTTGCATTTTACAGAGCATCTTTCATGATCTTGTGACACCCCAGGCTCTGATAGCTCAGTGGTTAGAGCACTGGTCTTGTGAACCTTACTGGGTCCTTATTTCTGTGAGGGGTGCTGGACAAAGTGGTGACTCTGTCTTAAGTTAAAGAATTTCATATATGTAGTATTATGTGACAATAATGAAACCTTTACCTTTTTTACATTACACACAGAATTATACTTTGCTGTGTATTCATTGTTGGAGAAAATGCAAGAGGGATTGGAAAATTCACACAGCAAGCTTCCTCAAGAACCAGTATGATGAAGTCCAGATAGCCACGTGGAAGTTCTGAGCAGAAGATGTCCTTGCATGTATTATTTTAACTTCAGATAGCCAGCTACCAAATGGGCTTTACAGAATGAGGTCTTGGTCCTTTGGCAAGGAAATCCAAGCCATCTATTCAGAAAGCAGATTGTGTAACACAGATGCTACCTCTTGCTTCCCCACTACTTCACTCGAGTATCATGTTCCCTCAACGTTTCTGACAAGGGAGTGGAACACATAACCTTCAAATACCAGAAAGCTAACTCCTAACTACAGTCCAGTCCTAATTTGCCTCAGTCTCTGATGAAGTTCTGGCTCAAAATCTCAGCCATGTGTTTTTCCTCCCACTCATATTGCTCGGCTGCTGAGTCACTCCAGCAGATTGCGCCCCACTGAGGGGTTCCTCCAACAAAAGGCTTGTTGCTTTTCTACTCTCGACAACACTGAGGGGTTCCTCCAACAAAAGGTTTGTTGCTTTTCTACTCTCGACAACACTGAGGGGTTCCTCCAACAAAAGACTTGTTGCTTTTCTACCCTCGACAACACTGAGGGGTTCCTCCAACAAAAGGCTTGTTGCTTTTCTACCCTCGACAACACTGAGGGGTTCCTCCAACAAAAGGCTTGTTGCTTTTCTACCCTCGACAACACTGAGGGGTTCCTCCAACAAAAGGCTTGTTGCTTTTCTACCCTCGACAACACTGAGGGGTTCCACACAGAGATAACCTGCATTAACTAACAAATGCCTTTATTGATACAATTAACAACAACATAAAGTCAGACAAAACTAAGCATCTGTTTGCACAACCAGTAATATTTCTCTGACTTTCTCCTAACCAATCAAAGGATAGAAAAGATAACACCTAGGAAGGGGAAACTTCACTGGCCAGGCCGTTCTCTTGATCCTGATAAAATCTCCACATTTCTGACGTGGAGTAAATCAATTCCAGATTTTTTGCTGTATCCTCTCCCAAATTCATCATTCAAATCATTTTTCTTTCAGCTCAGCTGTTGTGGTTCATCTTCATTGGCCGAGGGGGTCACGTGGCCATTCTGCATCTCATGTCTCATTGGCTCTGGCTATCAGGGGTGGGTAGGCAGGTGGATCATTTGTGAGGTAGCGTACTCCTGCCATTTTTAACAGAATGCCAATGCTGTCCCCACCACGGTCACCATTCTCACTCCCTTCTCCACTTTGCATGGCCTAGTTGTACAGAAGGCGTCGCTGCCGGCTCACCATCCAGTCCTGCTCCCAACCATGCCTGCTATGTTTATGAGGTTTGCACATCTTCCTTGTGACTGCGTGAACTTCCCTGTGTGTAAAGCAGTTTCCTCTCACTTTACCTAAGCATGTCAGTAGATTCATTCGTAAATTACCCCTCTGAGGCAAGTAGCTCAAGGATAAGATAAAGGGAATGGTACATTATAGAGAGAATAAGGTAGAGGGTTACTGGGAAATGAGAGTAGAAAGTGGGATCACTCTGTTAGGAGCCAGTTGGACACTGAACACTCCTCTGTATCACACTAAGTGAATAGCAGTGGTCATGGGCCAGGGATTCCCAGGAGTCAGTGGGTAGAGTAGAACGTTCAAGGCAATTAAGAAGAGTGAGCGACAGGAGAAGGCTACCGTATTATGGTGTTAACAAGTTGTATTACAAAGTGTGTGAAACAGGATTACATGCAACCCCTGTTAATCTGAAATATGTTCAGCAAACTCTATATTTTCAGCTCATATCATTCACTTCATGATGTATGGACTCATTAGGTTTGCTAATCTGAACTACATTGTTTTTAGTCACAGAAATATTCCATTTTTTTGAGCTTTCGATATGTTTCTGGATTAATGGCAATTTATTAATGGGAAAACAACATGATTCATTGAGGAGGACCAGTCTAGCAAAGAGGCCATTCACCCAGTGATAGAATAATTAAGGGTGGGCAGGATGTGTGTGCGTGTGTGTGTGTGTGTGTGTGTGCGCGGGTGTGTGCAAGGTCTCCCCGTGCATAGTTTATGGTAACCTGCGAGTAATACACCCAGCACAAGGCTTCTTCCTTGAAAGTCTTGGGACAAGGTCCATTAATGTTAGCATGTGGTGAGCACGAAATCCAGTCTTGCATGTTGTTTCCAAAGCTATCTTTGGAATTAAGGATTTGCTGTGAGGATTCAAAATAATGATGAAGAAAGGGAAGTCTTGTTGGAGATCATGGAATGGAGAAACGTGAATGCCTGAGTCTGGTGGATCCAAACTCCCAGCATGCAAACTTGCTCCTCAAAATGTACTGGGAGTTGTAGGTTAATTGGGTGCAATTGGATGGCACAGGGTCATGGGCCAGAAGGGCCTATTACTGTGCAGTATGTCTAAAAAAAATTTATATTCAAAATTTTAAAACCTCCCAAGAAGCATCAATCCATAAAAGAAGTATAAAGTGATTTGTTTGCTCATTTTCTTTCCATCTACCTCATCAAGTCCATGTAATATTTTAAATACAAGGAGCACTCAAATGAGTGCAAGCCAACCAGCCATTATTATTTCACACTTTGAATGGTGGTATCATTAAAGTGAATCACACTGTTGGGCATTCTTGAGATCTAATGCCCCCTCTAATGTGAGCACAGTTCTCCGGATGGTCACTGACTTAACCTGAAGCATCACCTCAATGAATAGTCCATTCGTCTTTCTGATTACAAAGTCTCCCTACACACAGGTTGTTGTAACCTGTAAGTACCGACGTCCACATCCCTTTAACTACTCTGCATTTTGAAATGTTAAAAATGCCTCTAGTTTGAGTCTTCACCACAGTAGAAGTCCAGCTTTGATCACTGTCTAGAACTTCCCTTTGTAATCTGCTGCTTCCATGCACACCATTCAACTGTTCTTCCTTTTTTTCTTTGGCTTGGCTTCGCGGACGAAGATTTATGGAGGGGTATTGTCCACGTCAGCTGCAGGCTCGTTTGTGGCTGACAAATCCGATGCGGGACAGGCAGACACGGTTGCAGCGGTTGCAAGGGAAAATTGGTTGGTTGGGGTTGGGTGTTGGGTTTTTCCTCCTTTGTCTTTTGTCAGTGAGGTGGGCTCTGCGGTCTTCTTCAAAGGAGGTTGCTGCCCGCCGAACTGTGAGGTGCCATGATGCACGGTTTGAGGCGATATCAGCCCACTGGCGGTGGTCAATGGGGCAGGCACCAAGAGATTTCTTTAGGCAGTCCTTGTACCTCTTCTTTGGTGCACCTCTGTCTCAGTGGCCAGTGGAGAGCTCGCCATATAACACGATCTTGGGAAGGCAATGGTCCTCCATTCTGGAGACGTGACCTACCCAGCGCAGTTTGATCTTTAGCAGTGTGGATTCGATGCTGTCGGCTTCTGCCATCTCGAGTACTTCGATGTTGGAGATGAAGTCGCTCCAATGAATGTTGAGGATGGAGCGGAGACAACGCTGGTGGAAGCGTTCTAGGAGCCGTAGGTGATGCCAGTAGAGGACCCATGATTCAGAGTCGAACAGGAGCGTGGGTATGACAACGCTAATCTTTGTGAGGTTTTTCAGTTGGTTGTTTTTCCAGACTCTTTTGCGTAGTCTTCCAAAGGCGCTATTTGCATTGGCGAGTCTGTTGTCTATTTCGTTGTCGATCCTTGCATGCGATGAAACGGTGCAGCCGAGATAGGTAAACTGGTTGATTGTTTTGAGTTTGGTGTGCCCGATGGAGATGTGGGGGGGGCTGGTAGTCATGGTGGGGAGCTGGCTGATGGAGGACCTCAGTTTTCTTCAGGCTGACTTCCCAGGCCAAACATTTTGGCAGTTTCCGCAAAACAGGACGTCAAACGCTGAAGAGCTGGCTCTGAATGGGCAACTAAAGCGGCATCGTCTGCAAAGAGTAGTTCACGGACAAGTTGCTCTTGTGTCTTGGTGTGAGCTTAGTGATATCTATATTGCATCACAGCTATGCCTTCATCCAATTCATACAGGTCACAAGGGTCCCAGCAGAGAGCTTCGGTAAAACCTTCCATTCAGATTTCAAATCTTTAGGGCTTTTCATTTGTTTACATAAATGCCTCTTGTACATCCTTAATCCCTGCTTAATTTGCAATATCATAGCATAACCTACCATCCGTGCTGATTCCTTTTAATCACCTGAGACTTTTTGTGCAATCCTTTAATAGATTCCCGTAACTGAAATTGAGCTGACTGACATGTAGCAACCTGAACGGTCCTGCATTTCCAGAAGACTGGAGCAATCGCTCGTTCTTAAGGCATCGTTCTTAAACCTTGGAAAATGAGAATGAATCCATGCAATCCCCACCTGTTTCTTTTAACAACCTGGGCTGGGGCCTTTGACATCCTGGCATTTGTCCACTGCGTCAACATGTTTAAAATGTATAATCAATTATAATGTTCTCTTCTTACGTTTATGCCTCCTTCGTTCACAATGAGAACAAAAACTAGACAGTAATTCCCTTATTATCCAGTACAGCTGATAATATTCCTGAAATATTTCAAGAATTTTAATTAAGAAACAAATTCTATTTCAGAATATTCTGCTGACCAATCTTCTGTGCTTGTTGGTTAGCCCTGTAGTTTGTTGACAAATTAGTCATGTTAGAAGTAAATCACAAAAATTCTATAGACACCATGGTTGAAGGGTAAAAAAACTCACAAAATACTGGAGAAGCCCAGCAGGTCAGACAGTGTCCTTTATGTAGCAAAGACAAAGATACAGAACTGGCGTTTCAGGCTTGTGCCCTTTATCAAAGTCTGAGAAAAATTAGTCATGCTAAGTACTTCTAAGATAGGTGGGTGAAATTCAGAATGTCACTTGATAACACAGGTGACAAAGTCAGCCATGCCAGGGTGATAGAAAAGGACTGTTGAGTTCATGGTTGTGCCAGTTATGCTGCTGTGGTTTCACTTAAGAGGGATTCCTGGCATAGATCACATCCTCCTACCTACAAACAGATGCTTCGAGGAACATTGCTTGTGGAAACAAGATATAATTTTATGTGTCATAACTTCAGAAGAAGCAGGAGAACTCAGGAAATAAATCTTAAAAACGTGCATTCAAAGAAGTCACTGTAACCTTCATTTCGGTCACTCAAAGATTGCACTAAATACTAGATCACAACGTGGCCATAAGGTTTTTATGAAAGGGATTTTAAAACATAGAGAACCAGATCTAGCCGTTGTATGTGTGGTGATTAGTAATTAATTAGTAATTAGTCCAGAGCTACAGTCTAGCCTTCCAGGTTTGTCTTGCAGAGAGACAAGACCTCTTAGCGTACATATTAGTTTATTAAATTATACTCGCACTGCTGGTGTGGTTATTGTCAATACAGTATGCCAGACAAATCGTAACTTTTAAGGTTTTATTTGCAGGCGGCTCCCTGGTGGCAACCTTTGGTGTTTTAGTGAATGCCCTGAAGATGTGCTGCACTAAATACCGTCATATCAGTGGAGAGGTGGACAGCTGGTTGGACAGAGCCAAGGAAAATTATGGTGGCTGGTACAGCGAGGCGCATGTAAACAACGTGAAGTGCCTCGTAAGATTAATTCCACTCTTTGCCTTTCAGATGTTGTACAGATTCTGCATACTACAGGTAAATCTCTTAAAACAGTCTGAAACAGTTAATAAATTAAAAATAAATCTAACAGCAACGATACTCAAGGGAGATGTAATAATGAACTACCACTATATCTTTGTCCTTCCAAATGACTATGAAATATTTAACAAATTTGCCTGTTTATTCCCCTTTATTGTCTTGTCTTCATCTGACCCTGGTGAATCTACATTTCCCTTTATCATTCTCTTTCCTATTTGGAGAAAATCGAAGCAAAATGAGCGAAGATGGGAACACCTGACTAAATCACGGACAATGGTATCAAGTCCAGCAACATATAGAAAACACAATGGGAAAGTGGGCATATTAATGGGATTAGAGGAAAGAAAAAATGAGGATTGAGGATTTTGAGGCCAGAGTAAAGAATCAGGACTTGCGTGTAAAATAGTAAATAGATGATTCAGAAAATTGGATGGGGGGAAGATATGATACATTTCAGAATTTAGGCCTCTCATCAACATCCCTTAGAGACTACCTTCCAAACCCACGACTTTTTTCCCTGAAAGGAGATAAGCATCAAATGCATGGGGATACCGCCACGTTCCAAGCCACACTCTGGTGGAAATATATCGTCATTCCTTCACTGTTACTGGATCAAAATACTGGAACTCCTTCCCTAACAGTATTGTGGGTACACCTCAGCAGTTGAAGAAGGCAGCTCCCACCACCTTCAAGAGGAAAGTCAGGGATGGGCAATTGAATGCAGGTTCATCCTGCAAAGCCCACATCCTTTGAGTAAATTAAAAAATGATTGAGGAATGTAAATGAAAGTAAATGATGAAACGCAGACAGTAGATGAGCGGAGACATTTATTAATTTGATCACTGAAGGACAAGTTGACAAAGCTTATAAAAATATTGCTGATAGCGTACTAAAGTAATAAGTTAATGCTAACTCTAGAAATCGTTACTGAGCTCATTCCCTCTCTATGTTTTCTTGACCTGGATTTCATACTTTACATTACAATGGTTTTCAAACTTTTTCTTTCCACAAATATACCACTTTAAGTAATCCCTATGCCATCGGTGCTCTGTGATTAGTAAGGGATTGCTTAAGGTGGTGTGTGAGTGGGAAGGGAAGGTTGAGAATCACTCCTCTAGCCCCATTTGTTACTGAAATATTTTGCATGAGAAAAATTGTCATTGGCCCATTTCCTTTGGAGTTCTGAAACCCTGCACATAACGAGTCAATGAGGTATGATTAAAACAGTGGATTTCAAACATTTTCTTTCCAACCACATACCACCTTAAGCAATCCTTCAAACATTTTCTTTCCAACCACATACCACCTTAAGCAATCCCTTACTAATCACAGAGCACCTACAGCATAGGGAATACTTAAAGTGGGATGTGAGTGGAAAGAAAAAGATTGAGAACCACTGATTATAAACAAAATAGAGAGAGTGCAGAGAAGGTTCACGAGAATGTTGACAGGATTTCAAGGTTTGAGTTACAGGGAAAGGTAATGCAGACTAGGGCTTTTTTCTCTGGAGCGTAGAAGATTGAGGGGGGACTTGATAGAGGTGTTTAAGATTTTAAAAGGGACAGACAGAGTAAATGTGGATAGGCTTTTTCAATTAAGAGTGGGGGAGATTCAAACTAGAGAACATGGTTTAAGATTGAAGGGGGAAATTATAGGGGGAACATGAGGGGAAATTTCTTTATGCAAAGGGTGGTAGGGATGTGGAATGAGCTTCCGACAGACATGGTCGAGGCGGGATCATTGGTTACATTTAAGGAAAGACTGGATAGTTACATGGAGAGGAGATGACTGGAGGGGTATGGACCGGGTGCTGGTCAGTGGGACTAGGAGGGTGAGGATTTGTTACAGTATGGACTAGTAGGGCCGAACTGGCCTGTTCTGTGCTGTAAGTGGTTATATGGTTACAAGCTGACTGGGTCATGGTGCAAAAGAGATTGACTAGGATTATCCAGAGGTTATTATAATTATAGTGTGTGAATGAACAAAGGAAAGGTTTCAGACGAGGGATGGTTATGGGATTAGAAAGAATTCAACATGAAGTGAGGTTTCAATAAATAGGGGAAAATGTTTCTACGCTTCACAGAATCTGTAAAAGATCATTATCAAAAATAAAAAGGGTGTGGGGGGAAATAAGTGAATGAATTTACTCAGAGGGTCTTTTGAGAGATTCAGAGAGGCACTGAACAGTTGGTGCAACGCTATTACAGAGCAAGCGAGCTGAGTTAGAATCCAGCACTGCCTGAATGGACATTCTATACATTCTCTCAGTGATCTGCTTGGGTTTTCTCCAGGCGCTCTGGTTTCCTCCCACTCTCTGAAACACACAGGCTCGATTGGCACAGGCCTCAGTGGCTGGTTTGAGCTTCTCCAATGCTGTATCCTTAAAAAAAAATTTTTTTAAAGGGGAAATTGATTCAAAAATAATTTTTTAAAGTAGACCATTATTTGAATATACAAATTTCTAAAAGACTTGGGAAATGGAAAGGCGTTGATACAAAATGGAGAATTACTTCAGCCAGTTGGCAATGAAGAAGCCATTGAAGTTTAATTATTTTTTTTAAATTTAGACATACAGCACGGTAACAGGCCATTTCCGCTCACAAGTCCATGCCCCATTAACCTGCTCCCCGGAATGTTTTGGAGCGAAAATCCATGCAGACACGGGGAGACCGTACAAACTCCTTACAGACAGAATCAGAATTTATTGTCATGAACAAGACATGAAATTCGGTGTTTGGCAGCAGCGTCACAGAGCAAACCTTCATATTATAAACATCTGTCAGCGCGGGATTCGAACCCTGGTCCCGATCGCTGGCACTCTAAAGGCATGGCACTGACCACTACGCCAACCGTGTCGCCGATCTGTTGCAGTTTTATTCTCATGGCAGTGAGGGAGACTGGGCAATAACTTTATACAGGGTTATAAAATAATGAGGGGCATAGATGGGATAGAGGGAATCTTTTTTTCTCAAGGTAGGGGTTTCTTGAAGTGAAGCACAGAAGTCTGCAGATGCTGTGATTGTTGTAGTAGAAACACAGAAGGGCTGAAGGAACTCAGCAGGCAGCATTCAAGGCGGTAAAGATATATAACCAATGTTTTGGGCCTAAGCCCTTCCTCAAGGAATTTCTTGAAGTAGGGGTCATAGATTTAAGATAAAAGGGGAGAATTTTAAAGGAATTTGAGAGGTAAGTTTTTCACACAGAGGGTGATGGTTGCCTGGAACAAGCTGAAGGCACTAACATTTAGGACGGCATGGTTGACATAGCGGTTAATGCAACGGCTTTACAGCGCCAGCTATCAGGTCTGGGGTTCGAATCCCACACTGTCTGTAAGGAGTTGGTACATTCTCCCCATGTCTTTGTGAGTTTTCTCCGGGAGTTCCAGTTTCCTCCCACCGTTCAAGCGTACTGGGGGTGTAAATTGGGCAGCACAGATTTGTGGACCAAAATGGCCTGTTACCATGCTGCATGCCTAAGTTTTAAAAATTAAATTTCAATTTAAATAGCATTTGGACAGGTACTTGGATAGGAAAGGCCAGATGCAGGCAACTAAGATTATTGCCTTGGGCATCAGAATGATTAGTATGAATGAGTGAGGCCCATTTCCGTGTGGCATGATTCTATGCTTAATGACGCGCTGAATACAAGTCTGCAAATTTCACATTTCTGGAAGTAAATTGATGGAGCAAGCCATTCATGATATAAAAACCTTTGGCTACAGTAGTTATGCATTTCAAGTGAAAGGCTTGTCAAGAATCACTGCTAACCTCACAATTTACAAATGCAGATCCCATCGGCTTTCTTCATACAAACAATGCATTCCAACCTGAACCAGAGCGGATTTCTCCTTCCAGTGGCAGCTTTAAACGTAGTGGGCCTCGTTCCTGTCTTGGTTCTGGCGCCTTTGCTGGAATATATTGGAGCTTGTCTGGAGTCTGTTCATAGGGATCCAATCTCACCATTGACACAGATGGGTAGGTATTATGTAGTCAAGTTATCATCAACATTTCCAATTTTTTGGTTTCTATTTTGGACGTCCAGCATCTGCAGCTTTCCTTTCAGTTCCATTGAACCCTGTTGACATTATTCATTCCAGGCGAGAATGAGCTGGAGGTTTACTACAACAGAGAAATTGATCAAATTTATATATCACCTAGCATAATTGAAAAGCAAAGAGCACAGACGCTGGAAATCTGAGAAGAAATAGAGAGAAAAACGGGAAGCCCGCAGTGGGCCCGGCAGCATCTGTTTTTGTCAATATTCTTTTATTTATAGCAATGCTGTAAGATGGCTATAATATGAAATGTCTGCACTAACGACACTGCCTCAAAACACCACATTTCACGACTCGTTCATGACAATAAATTCTGATTTCGATCGGTGGAGGGAGAAACAGAGTTAACTTTCAGGTGGATGATCTTCCTTCAGTGTTACATTGAAAAAAGCAATGGTTCTTGCCCCTCAATGCTGCTATTTTAGAATTAATGCACTGTTCCTAATTGGGGCGATTTTTGCTGAAAGTAATAGTTATTCATCCATCACCTTGTGCTTTTTCTGCGATGAAGATTAATGTCAATGTCCCTTATGGACATTGAGGGCCAATATTAAGCTGCTGCATCCACCCTTGAACAACTTATTTATTCAAAAGATTGATTAGAGGAAAGATTTATTAATCTTGTTTGCTCTGTGTACTAACACTTCCCCACTCCCACTCCAACAACTTCCCCCCACCCCTCCTCTGAGATGTTGTATTTGAAAACAAAGAGAAAAATAACAAACTAACAATCAAACAAGAAAAGTAACATCCAATTTTTAAGGGATTGTTTGAGGAAGAGGGTTAATGTGTGAGAAATCACATGAAGTGCCCTACATTCGTTTTTCAAGAGACTTGCAGTAAATTGCTTCCAAAAGATCACCAAGGCCAGGAGGAATCCAGGCAAAGGAAGTGTCTGGATAAGGGAGAAGGAAATGATGTTAGAGTGAAGGGCGATCTGTGTGGAGGGAAGGGGCTGCGATGCTGGAGGTACGAGGCAAATTCACATCTAACACAGCTCTGTAGCTCAGTGGTAGGGCACTGGTCTTGCAAACCAAAGGTCGCGAGTTTGTTCCTCATTTCTGCGAGGGGTGCTGGACAGAGTGGCAACTCTCTGCCTTCCTTACAGTAGACAAAGTTAAAGAATTTAACATTTAATAATGTAGTATGACGTGACAATAAGGTGACCTTTACCTATTGCTGGGAGAAAGTGAATGGTTAAATCAGATTCAGTCAAAGTTGAATATAAACAAGGCTAACTTCAGTGGGGGAAATGGATGTAATTTACAACTGGTAATGTACAAGCAGTGGAATCAGGAGTAGTTGATGGTAAATTTGCCAATTACATCATCTTGACAAGACAAGCACACAATTATCAAATTGGCTAACACCTTGCAGTTTACAGAACACTTTTCCTTTCCTTTTTTAAAAAATATTTTTATTGATTTGGAAGAGAGACTACATATTATTGTACAAATCAATAAATATTATTGTCTACATATCAGTTACATAATGTCTTATATACAATGAGCGAATAAAATGGAAATTCCCTTATAAAAGCTTCACCTCATATTCTAATATTCATTGTTGGTTATCTAATTGGCTCATCTTGTAAATGAAAGTTGAAAAAAAGAAAAAAAGTCCCATCCCCATTCTAATCCTACCCCTCCCACTAAACACGGTCTCAGCTCCCAGACATCGGACAGGAAACGCCCAGAGCACCATCATCTATGTATTCAAATGATGATGGTAGTCCATAAATGGGCCTCATATCTTATCAAATTCAATCTTGGCGAGGTGTGAATGTTGTAACAATGGCAAACACAGTGGGCACAGCAAGCTCCCACAAACAGTTGGCAAGTAAATATTTTGAAGCTTTGGTCTGGTCACCACATTGGCTGAAGGAAGCATAAACCTCCAATTCATTCAGGAGCCCGATTACAAGAAGGGAGAACATGGACCTGAAATATTTGGCAGTTTGCGTAGCATTTCTGAAGCACAATTCATGAGAAATTGGGCAAACTAGCAGCAAAGATTGTGGGATTACATGCGTGAATTACAGTTCCAGATAAATCGGGTTTCTACAAACTTTTCAAGATGAAACAAGATCCACAAAAGTAGTTATTCCCAACCCCCACCCCTGCATTTCTCTAGTCAAATTACCAATACTAGATTCTGCCAATTAAGTTCACTCGCAGGCTTTTCAAGAGGTTATTAAAATGAATTATTAGGCATTAAGAAACTAATAGCATGACGTGGCAAATGGTCTGTAGAATTTTTAAAGTGATTTTCAGTCATTTAAAATCAGACTCGTCACAGATGATAGATTAGACACTGATAAAAATTGTTTATGTTTTGAGATAAACCCATTTTAATCTTCATTAATAAAAGTGCATTGGCTTTTCATTTTTAAAAATAATGAGGAACATCTTAATTTTTGAAGAGCTTGCATTCTTTAATGAAACCTGCCTACTTTGGACTGTGGAAATTTTACAGTATGCAAGTTTCAGCAGAAACATGAGGGTAATATATAGATCCATAGAATGCTACAGGCCAGTCAGCCCTTCTAGTCTGTGCTGACCATCATTTTGCTACCCCTATTGACCTGTTCCCATTCCATAACCCTCCAGGCCTCTCCCATCCATCTATCTATCCAATTTATTCTTAAAACACATGATCACGCCCGCATTCACCACATCATTCCACACTCCCACCACTCTCTGTGAAGAATTTTCTCCTAATGTTCCCCCTAAACCTTTCCCCTTTCAGCTTAAAACTACGACCGCTCGTATTTATCTCCCCCAATCTAAGTGGAAAAAGCCTATTTCACATCCACTCTGTCTTTAGCTCTCATAATCTTGTTAACTATCAAATCTCCCCTCGTTCTTCTTCGCTCCAAGGAATAAAGTCCTAACCTGCTAAATCTTTCCCTGTAACTCAACTCCTGAAGACCCGGCCAAATCCTATTAACTCTTCTCTGCACTCTTTCAATTTTATGGATATCTTTCCTGTACTTGGATGCCCAGAACTGCCCACAATATTCCAAATTTGGCCTCACCAATGTCTTGAACAACTTCAACATAACATCCCAACTCCTATACTCATTACTTTGATTTATAAAGGCTTTCTTCACAACCCTGTCCACCTGCGACGCCACCTTCAGGGAACAAGTACCTGTATTCCCACTTTCCATTCTCCTAAGTGCTCTATCATTTACTGTGTATGACCTACCTTGGTTTGCCCTTCCAAGTAACCATATATAACCATATAAACAATTACAGTACGGAAGCAGGCCATATCGGCCATTCTAGTCCACACCGATTTAAGCGAACTCCACTAGTTCCACCTACCTGCTCCTTGCCCATAACCTCCAACCCCCCCTCACATCCATGGACTCATCCAACCTCCTCTTAAATGACAGAATTAACCCTGCTGTAACCACCTCTTCCGAAGGTCATTCCATTCAGCCACCACTCTCTGAGTGAAGAAGCTCCCTCTCATGTTATTCCTAAAATTTTGCCCCCTAACCCTTAACTCATTCCAATCTCTACTACCCTCAAGGGGAAGAGCCTATTCACGCTCACTCTATCTATTCCCCTCATAATTTTGTATACCTCTATCGAATCCCCTCTCAACCATCTACACTCCAATGAATAAAGACCCAGTCGACTCAATCTTTCTCTGCATATTCCTCAAAAGTAAGCGTGAAATTCCAAATAGAAAATTCAGGCCAAAATCACTTTCTTTATCTGTATTCAGCAGAAACAACATAATGATGAGCACATGGCCTGAACATAATGACCTGCAGCTGCAATGGATCTTGTCATTCACTCATTTGTTTTATTTTATTCAGTTACCGGTCATCTCTGTGCAACTTTGTCCATGGTGGTGGCTGGGATATCAGAGGTGCACAGGAGGAATTTTCTCTTGGTGGAGCAGATGCTGTCTGGAAAGCTGCTCCTTGTGTCTTCAATGCCCTGTCTTCAGCTCACTCCTCAGTACTTTTTACTCGGAGTTGCTGAGGCACTGGTCACACCTGCTTGTAAGTATGTGGGCGCTCGGATTATTGGCTCATTTCTGAAGGTAGAGTGAGATGATCAAGTTACATTCACTGACTGGAGAGAGCACCTCATTAACTCTGATAAAATTCTGATGGGATTGGACAGGCTAGATGCGGAAAGGATTTCCCCGGTGAGGGGAAATACAGAACATTAGGTTTGTTATTCAACCCATTCAAGCCATTTAGGGCTGAGACGAGGAGAATTTATTTTCACTCGAAGTGTGGGAAACTTACAGAATTGTCTCATGAAGGGGTCAGTTAAGGCCAAATCATTAAATATATCCAAGATATGGTTAGCTATAGCTTTCAAGGATAAAGAGAGCAGGGGATATGGGAAGAAACCTGGAGTATAGGGGACACAATTGGGATGGCATATTGAGTAGGTGGGAGAGGCTCAAAGGGACGTGTAGCCTTCCAATTTACTCAATGGTTTTTTGAAAGTATCTCCCAAAAATGATACTTATGCAAATGTATACATTTTCTGTAACTGAACATGCATCAATTGTCTTCATTGTGATTTTAGGCCGAGACTCACAAAAGCAGGACTCATTCATCTTGCTCTTTATAAAGAGATTGCTCTAAAATCAAAGACCAATTGTCAATATTTTGCCATAAGTTATCTTCCAAAAAAGTGGCAAAGCTTCAAAAGGAAGCAATAACAGTGGTGCTTGATCCAAAAGGAGCTGGAGAATTCAACTGGTACTTTGAGAACTGCTTCCTTGACCTCCATAACCTTGCTCTTCCTGACCCCAAATTGAACAAGAACAGCTTGAGAGTCCCACCAAGTCCAAGTAGAAACTGTCTTTCTGGTCCAAACTACAGGATTTTACCATCTAATACTATAGTAAGAGTATCATAAAGAAGGTTTCCTATCTCCTTCTCAAAAAGGACAATAAGTGCTCGCGCATACTTAATTCCAACAAATATAGAGTCACGTCTGTCAATAGAAATAATGTGGGATAAAGGTCAATGCTCATGTTCAAGTTCGTTTATTGTCATGTGTGCAAAGACCCAGTGAGAAAGTTTGTCTTGTGTGCAATCCAGCCAATCAACCCATACATGATAAAGCGGTAAAAAACACAGTGCAGATTTGGAGTTAACGAGCGAGATCAATGAGAACAGAGCAAAGGCAATGTTGTTATAGTAGTGTCAAATTCATTCATGAGTCTGATAACAGTGGGGAAGACACTGCCCTTGAATCTGGTTCACTCTTGTGAACCTTCTTGCCAATAGGAGAGTTGAAAAGAGGGCGTGGCTGGGGTGGGATGAATCTCTTAATATGTTGCCCACTTTTCTGAGGCAGTGGGAAGCGTAGACTCAATGGAGGCCATTATGATTTTGAACGAGGATGGAACCATTAAACCCATATAATATTAGGGTCAATTTTCCGTTAACTAAGTTAGTTTTCCCCAACAGATACTAAAGAAATGCAAGGTCCTTGCTGTTGAAAATGCAAGGTCCTTGATGTTCTATAGAAATGCAAGGTCCTTGCTGTCGGCACAAGCTCTGTCACATTCTGACTGTAAGATGAATTTGTGCACCTTTCATGCATGTTGTCAACCCCATTATAATTCCCATTTGTTAGCAACAAAATTACTGATAGTTCCGACCAAAACTAAAATGTTTCATGTGGTAGCTTCCGCCTACAATTTTAATTTCTGCAGAGATTCGACATCTTGTCCTAAAATGTTGGCTGGTTCTTATTTGAAGCAATTAATTGAATTAAAACACAAATGTTTATTGCAAGAATCTGCGTCAGCAGAAAAAAAATGAAATGCAACTTTCCATTTGCATTGTAACATTAGGCACTCCAGAAGTTAATTTATTGGTTAAATTGTTGAATCTTATGCTTGTGTTTGTTTATAGATACGCTGATTACATTTAGACTCTCCCCAAGGAGCAGTCAAGGAATTGCAATGCATTTTATCAGTTTATTCAATTGTTTGGGCAGCTTTGTGGGAGCAATTATAATTCAAAGCATCTACCAAATATCTGGAGGTAGGTGCAATTAATTTAAGGATGTACTCTTTAACAAAAAATCCATGGTTTCATTTTGAACGTAGGCAAAAAGCGTAATTTAGAGAATCCTCTGATATAATCAGAACTGATGGGAAACAGAAGCTGGAGAGTCAGTCTTACATTGGCCCATTGAGTTTGCAGTGCCAAGCTGGTCGAGGTTCAGAGCTGTGCTGAATTCTGAGGTCACGGTCCTTTCTCACTATTTATTCTAATAGGATGACTTGGAAATCTTTTTCATGCAACTGGAAACCTTTGCGGTTCAAACAGCGCAATCGAACATTCGGATGAAAAGTCCCAGGAATCACAGGGCAAAACTGCTGAATTCTTAAAGTGCCAAGGGCATTCTTTTTTTTCTCAACTTCTTCCCAACCCTTCCGCAATGAACCTTCCCTCCCCGATGCCATCCAAAGTAGGCCTGATCAAATACCAGCTCACAGATCAGCTGAATTAATGCACTGAATGATCCTGATACCACCTGCAATCAAATACCTCTTAGAAATGGAGCCTTACTTGCCAGGCTAACCAGGAACATTTATTTGAGAAACATTTATTAATAAATTCTGTGCAAAACCTCTGTATAAACTAAGCTGTAAATAACTTCTCACCTGCACATGGATAATGAATGCCTTTAATTCCAGGTTCTGCCAGGGGATCAGGGACCTCAGTAGGAGTCCAGGGCATTTAATTGTTCATGACTGTTGCATTTTACTGTTTATTATTTACTGCTCCAAAATTAATAGACCACAAAATTAGAAAAAATAAGACACAAAATTAAAGCCACGGTTTACATTGCAATGTAAGAAAGTAATCTTGTTTTTGGTGGCGCTGGTTAGCAGAGGTTGACAAGGGAATTTGGAGGGTTATTTGTTCATCAGTAAATTGTTATCTGACCCACAGCAGGTAGGAGCAGATACAGCAAAACCACATTAGTGCAACGGTGAAGCCGGAACCTGAATCATGAGACCTGGTGTTCTGGTTCAACAAACTTAGAGGCATGGAGGGAGGACTTTCACCAGGTTAAAATTCCAGTTCTCATTCCTTACCTGACATGTCTGTTCATGGCCCCAAGCACTGCCAAACTGAGACCACCCATAAATTGGAATAACGACAACTCCTCATCTTCTGTCTGGCGCCCTCCAACCAGATGGCATTAACGTCAACCTCCGTTTTCTGTAAAACTCCCCCCCTCTTCCCCCTGCCACCTTTCCCCCAGCTCTCTCCCCCCCCCCCTCCCCTTTTCCCTCTGTCTCCCTTCACAGAGCCAAAATTTATTCTCACCTTTCCTTCTATCAAATCCAATTAACACCTTTTGTCAGTCTGGGCTCCTCCCCCGACCAGTCTTTATTCTGATGCCTTTCTGTTCTTCACTTACTCCTTGAGGAAGGGCTCAGGCCCAAAACGTCAGTAATATATCTTTACCTGACCAGTTGAGTTCCTCCAGCATCTCTGTGTTTTTTTTACAACAACCATAGCATTTTCAGACTTTTTGTGTTTCCCTCTTTTGATAACAATTCAGTTATGTGGCCCAGTGCGGCACTAGAGGACAGGAGCAGAGACGTGGGCTCATTCCTGACTCCAATGCTGTTTGTATGGAATTTATACATTACACAGTTTCTTCCAGGCATTCTTGTTTACATATAAGAGCATATGGAGCAGGAGTGGGCCATCTGGCCCATTAAGCTTGGTCCGCCATTCAATAAGATCATGGCTGATCCGGCTATGGACTTACTGACTGTTCCCCTACTACTAAAAAATCTATCTATCTATCTATCTATCTATGAGCCTCATTGGGAAGAGAATTCCACTAATTCTCCAGGAAGAAGCAGCTCCTCTTTATCTCTATCTTAAATCTACATCCCCAACTTATGAGGCTATGTTTCCCAGTTCTGCTCTCATCTGCCTCTGGAAATAGTCTCTGCTCTATTTCTTCATAATGTTTATGTCTTATTAGATCCCCTCTTGTCATTCTAAAACCCTAGGCTACTCAATCTCTCCTTCACAATCTCACCCCCTCATTTTGAGAATCAATCTAGTGAACCTCCTCGGCAACACCTCCAAAGCCAGTGTATCAGACCACCAGAACTGCATGCAGAACTCTAGGTGCTGCCTCACCATGCCTGAATGGGTGCTGCAGAACCTCCTTGCTCTTAAATTGAATCTCTCTAGCAATGAAAACTATCATCCATTTATCTTCCCGATTAACCCGCTGAACCTACAAATGGTTTGCGATTCAAATATGAGTATTCCCTGGTCTTGGCACAACAGCATGCCGCAATTTTTCACCATTTAAATAATAATGCAATTTACTATTTTTCCTTCCCGAGTGGAGGTCCTCACATTTTCCCTTGCTGTACTCCAGTTGCCAGAAACCTTGCCCACTCACATATATCTCTTTGCTCTCTGTGTGATGTTTCTTTTATTGTAATAAAGATTGAGTTATTTTAAAACAACTATACTTCATTAGCGAAAGTGTACACTCAGGCATCCATTTTGAATCCAACAAACTAGTCTCCAACTCCCTCTCATGGTCAGGGGTGTCACTAGCACTTTATACCTAATCCCTTTTCCAACATGGCATACTAATACAGTATTCATTTAAATTTAAAGTTCAACGCAAATGTAAACACACACTTTTAAGGCTCCAGTTCTTTTTCTTTCAGAGATTCCATCTGTCAGGTGTTTTGATAACGTGTGTGGATCTTCTTAACACAGGTGCTTGTGTTGGCTCTGCTGGTCCATTACTGTCTCCTCTGTTGCAGGCTGGATCTCCTGCATTTGTCTGTTTACTGCAGTGTCTCTTGCATTGTCAGCAGGATCTTTCGATTCCTCCCCCTCCCTCTGTTCTGACAGTGTAGGATCTTGGACTTACATCCTCCAAAACAGTGGGCCTTTCTGTCCCAAGTGTTGGAATCTCTGAGTCTCACTGTATCATGTTGTGCCAGTAGCCGTAAGCTTCTTGCTAACTTGTCATAGTTTGCTTTTTGTCTCCATTGCAGACGGTTTTGTTTCCCTTTGACATCTCTGTCCTGGTTTGGGTCTGCAGTGTAGAGAAGTGTGGTGGGTAGTTTACTTCCCAACAGAAGCTCAGCGGGTGACATGCCATGTTCAAGTGGCAAAGCTCTGTAATTCAATAGAGCTAGATACGGATCTGAGCCACTGTCTAGTGCTTTCTTGAGTAGCTGTTTAACTATGTGAACTCCTTCCTCTGCTTTACCTTTTGACTGTGGATGCAGAGGACTTGAGGCCACATATCAAAAATTATACTCTTCTTAAAGCTCTGGGATTCTCCCCAGCTGTAGCGTGGTCCGTTGTCACAGTAAATAATTTGAGGAATTCCATGTCTTGCAAAGATCGATTTCATATACTTAATCACACAAGCAGCAGACATGCTAGGAGACGGCACAATCTCCAGATAGTTTGATAGATAATCAATAACCAGGAAGGAGTTCTTTCCATTTATATGGAACAGATCAGTCCTAACTTTCTGCCGTGGTTCTGCTGGTTCGTCAATTATTATCATATGGGTTCCTTTGTCTGCTTTGCATGATGTTTCAAAGAGGTCTCACAACTGGAAACCATCCGGTCAGTGTCAGCATTTATCCCTGGCCAATCAACAACAGTTCTCGCCCACCTCTTGTATTTTTCCCTTCCACCCTTTTCATCATCTCTTGTCTCAGTGATTGGGGAATGATAATTCTGCTCTATCTGAGTAGAAGTCCATTGACAACACTCAGCTCAGCTCTAATGCTGTAGTATGGCTGACATTCACCTCTAGACCATCCTTCATTCAGACTCTTGATGACCTTCTGTAGAACTGTGTCCTTTTCTGTTTCATCTGCTACCTGCTTGGATTTCATGCCAGACAGATGCAGGAAGAGATTCAGTGATCCGATTCATGTGGAAATTCACATCTGTTTCTGTGGAACTCTCATTGTGTGCTTCACTCTGCATTGTTGCCCTAGACAATGCATCAGCTAACACAATAGGTGTCCCTAGTGTGTACACCCTCTTGACTAGGTTTAAATTTTCACATGCTGTGTCACCAAGCGGTAATTCATATCCATGTGGGACAACTGCAAGCCTGAGGTGGTGCCTTTATCTTTAACTTTCACCTTGAATTTACATGTACCTTTTGTGTCGATACTCTGTCCATTGTATGATTTGAGCTTCACAGGATTTGCATGGATGTATGGCTTTATCTTCATTGCCTTGATATTCCGTTCATAGATCAAATTGGCCTTTGGCCCTGTGTTCAGCTTGAAAGGAATATTTGTTCCATTTGTATCCAATTACACAGTCCACTTGTCCTGTTCAACTCTGTTCACGTTTGGCTGTTTAGTGTTTGTTGGTTTATAATCTTCCTGCACTACCAGGCCAATGAAAACTGTATCACTGGGGGAAGTTTCTTCTATAGTGTGTACAGTATGAACACTTCCCCTTTGGAAAAATGTTGCTTTGCACAGTCATTCTGCCCTTTGCTCTTATTACAGACTTTTCCATAGACTGGGCATTGTTTTGGTGCATGTTGAGCACCACCTCATTTACAAATGAATGCCTCTCCTTTTTGTTGTTTCCTCTGCTTTGTTTTTTTGTTTATTTTTGTGGCTACACGCTGTGTCTATGACTATGCCTTCGTTTTCACTGGCTTTTGCACACTCATCAAACCTTTTTTGCGTACTACAGAGCTAATTCACTGGCGTGACATATCTTCACAGCTCCAGCTAAGGTAAGCTCTGTCTCTCGCACTTTCTTATCAATAATCCTAAACACAATTTGATCATTGACTCTTGCAGTGATCCAAAATTACATGTTCTTGGTTTTACTTTCAAGTCCATTTTTAAAAGAAAGTATCAAAGCTCCCTGCACCTGCATTCGTGAGCAAAACATGTACCTCTTGAACATTTCTTTTTTCTTTGGTGAACAGTGTTCATCAAACATCTCAATAACCTTGTCAAACTCGCCCTGGTCTGCCTCCTCGGCAAAAACAAATGTGTTGAAAATATCTAGTGCTTGAGGTCCCACCACAATATATAGCAGTGCAATCTTCCATGCATTAAGTTTGCTATCGAGTCCAATGGCTTGCAGGTACACCACAAATCTTTGAACAACCTCCACTCATGGTTGGCATTTCCAGTCTAATTTACAGCATCAGAATTCTTCAAACTTTCTATTTCTCTGCTGCTATGGACTGATACACACTCTGCACATTCCTGGTGTTTCTTCCACTCCTGGTACCATGTGATGTTTCTTTTATTGTAATAAATAAATTTGGATTCTTGTAAAACAACTATACTTTATTAGCTAAATACAAGCTCAGGACCATGTGCAGGCATCCATCTTGAATCCAACTGAGCCATGACAATCTAGTCCCCAACTCCCTCTAGTGGTGAGAGTATCACTAGCACTCTATCACTACACTGCTCCCATATCTCAAGGGTAAGCAGGTTGCAAGGTTAATTGGCCACTACAAACTGCCTCAAGTCTATCAGTGAGTGGAAGAAACTTGGGAAAAATTGAGAATGTGGCAAAAATAAAAGATTGGTTTAAATGGCTGGTTCAATGGGCCAAAGGGCCTGTTTCTGCACTGTATGACTCCATGACATAATGTGAAAGGAATTCAGACAAATTATTCCAGTAGCCATCTTCTCGCATGCACACTTTTTCCTATTTCAAAATGAACTAATATAATCCTCGGTCTTAAGTGTGGAATGGAATACTGGCCTTCTTCATAGCTGGTAGATTTCCCATCTCAGCTCAGAGCAGTTACCTTTTTTTGAATTATTTCCAGTGCTCCAACATCTTTTCAAAAGTAGAGATTCAGTTCTCTCATGGTTTTACTAATGACTTTTATGAAGGGTCAACAAACCACTTTCTAGGATTTATATTCTTGGTGCTTGCTTCAATACCTCGACATTGCTTCAATCTTTGAAATAGCTGCCATGCCCTGTGAAAATAATTTTGCAGCTTAGCCAAATATTACATTTAGGTCATGATATTTATTGATATGGAGATCACTTAGGGAATTACAGTATTTAATTAACTCCCTTCTGTAATCATTTACTACTTTAGAGGAAATTGTGATAGTTTCTTCCGTATTAAATCCTTCTTCTGATGGGATCTGCCATGAGTGCATTCTCTTTATCCCTTCTCCCAGATCTTTCCTACACAAAATTTAGTCCCTTTTATTCTTAATTCTAATTTGTGATCATTTATAAATATTCTGTAAGCTTTAGGGCGATCATTTATAAATATTCTGTAAGCTTTAGGGGCCTCAGAAGTTACCCCTGGAGAATTTGCTCATCAAAATTTTCCAATTGGAATTGGCATACTGTCCACGCCCCTTTATCAAAGGGATTGTTATCCCATTTATCAAAGAAGCCCTATTTAAAACAGTCGGAAATACTGTGAGAAGATGAATATCCAGATATTTTAAAACGTTTTTGAATAATCTAATTTTTAAACATGTCATTTCATTTTTCAGATGAAATGTCTGTTAATGAGCATCTTGTTAATGGGAACATTCATTTAGAGAGAACATTTATTCAGACCTTGATTCATTTCCCACAATCTTCACTGAATTTGCTTAATACGAATATGGTTAAAGGGAATGTTTTGCTTGTGGTATTTTCATTATTCAAAGGTTTCTACTGAATCATTCGTTTTCTTCACCTTTAATTATTCTCAGCTGGTCATGTCTTGTGAATCATGTGGAAGTTGCCTAATAATGACGCCTTTTGATGGAGGCATTGTGCAAGGCATTGATTCCTGTTTATTTGGTTGCAGTCATGAGTCATTATTTCTTCATTAGGTCATTGGTTTCCAGATGATCTGAACGTTGGGAATTTGGACAAGTTCTTTTTCATCATAGCTACATTTATGCTTCTAAATCTTCTGGGCTTTTGGCAAATTTCGCACAGGTATTTATGTCGGGAGGACAATTGTTGATCCATTGTATTCGGTTTCAGTCACGTAACAGCTTTGCCTTGTTGCACAGGTACAGAGACCTTCGCCAAGAAGAGGACTGGTGTGTTAAAGGAAGTCTCGTGGATAAACTGATTGAACATGAAAAGTCTCTAAAATTCTATGACAGTGTTCTGGAAAGTTCCCCCACCTTCTATCCTGTGGAGATGGATCTTTGAGTATTTCCAAAGTAGGTAGTGCTGATATTGCCATTTGAAATTATGTTTAGCTTATTATAACATTAGAGCCACACAGAACAGTAATGGGGCCCTTCAAACCACTGAGTCTATTTTGACCATCAAGCACTCATTTCACTCATCCTGCTTTATTCTCCCCTCATTCCCAATTATTTCCATGGGGCCAGAAGGATAATTGATTATTTTGGTTGACGTTAGGGTGTTGACCACAAATCATTCTCCATCATTCTGCCTCTACAGCTGGTGAGCCTGCTGACTTGCTGAGTTACTCCAGCGGTGCGTTTTTGCTCCAGATTCCAGTATCTTCAGTCCCCAATGCCTCTGTGCTCTCATCAACCTGCTCCAGATTCGATCGGTCACCTGCACACCGGGTGCAATTTACAACAGCCGTTTAACCTCCCAACGCACATGCCTATGGGATGCGGAAGGAAGCCAGAGCACCTGAAGGGAACCCACACATGGTCACGGGGGGGTGGGGGGGGGGGGGGGTGGAAATGAGCAAACTCTGTGCAGCCAGCAGCAGAGGTGAAGATTGAACCTATGTCACTGGAACTAAGAGGCAGTTAGCACCTTCAACCTGGTATTATACTGCATTGTTATAAAATGAGCCAAGTAACAGTTGATTCATGTTTTTGTATCTACTTTGTCACCTACCTGCAAAACACACTGGACAACAAATTTTTTCAGAAGATTTGCTTCCTGGACTTCCTGCTGCCATTGACGGATTTGCAGCCTTTTGAAATCACTCCAACTTACCATTTCCAACCTTTTTAAGACCTTATTCTTAATCTTCATATTACTTACTGAATTTATTTGGATTAACAACTGTAACTGTCTTTAACATGACTACTACAAGGAGTGCTAAATGTACTAGAAGAGGACTATCATGGAATTGCATAGACTCCTCTGTTGAATTACAACAATTCAGAAATGAATTTAAGCAGATGGATGCAAAAATTTGTTTACTTTCAAAAAAACCTTAGAAGAACATAATAAAAGTATTCAAGATAATGAAGCCATCATGACTGTTGTGGATGGAAGAGTCAATGATATACAAAAGCTCTGTAAAAAGCTATCAAAGACTATTGGAAAATCAATGGGGAAGTAGAAGAAATAACATGAATTCTGGGCTTGGAAGAGTCAACTGAGGGTTAAATTCTTTGGACCTGGACTTTTGCTAACTCTCCCTGCAATAGATCATGTACGCAGATCGCTGGCTTCCAAACCAGCTCCCTGGTCAGGGACCTCGATCGGTTATAGTGTGTTTTCATGAATTTCAACCTAAGGATCTTTTAAGACACGAATCTCATCGCAGAGGAATGATTGAATACAAAGGTCAGAAAAATGAGGATCGTCGAGGATCACACTGAAGGACGATTCCAAGAAGTGGTTCCATTCCATTAAAGAAGCCCAGAATTTTTTGGAAGAAGATCTGCCATCTATCATCTCTCCATCTGAGTAACTCTTCCTCTAATTTTTTGTGGCTGATTCACTTCTTGAATCTTTTAGTGTTTAATTAATAGAAAGAGGTCTTTTTGGACATTTTTTTAGTCATTTAGCATAAAATGTTTTTTTAAATTCTGATTTAACTATTTAAATTAATATTTTAATATTTGTGTATTCTTTACTTTAAGGTTTTCCCCTTATTTATAATGATTAAAGTGTGTCATTAAAATGGTTATAATGATCATCTCTGTTTCTGTCCTTGGCATTAGCTGCAGTAGCTGTGTTTTGACTTGTCTGAAACACATTCAAGGTTTCATTATATAATATTGGAGTTTTGTCAGCAAACGATTTTGAGGATATGCAAATTAATTAGTAGCATGCCGACTGTTTATTGGTCAGTTTTCTGGTATTGGGTGGAGGGGGGGGGGGTTAACATTTCTTTGGAAGCTGCTTTGGCTTTGCAAAGCCACATCTGTTTTCGATGATCTTATTTTCAATCCCTATTGGTTATCACTGGAATAAGTTCCTTATTTGCTTGCCTCTTACTTTCTTTTAAATAGTTAAAACTGATCAAATTATTAATTTACTTAGTTTTAACATTCAAGGGTTAAATCACCCTGTCAGACAAAATAAGATTTTTGCTTACCTTAAAAAAATTGAAGGTCCCAATTATATTTTTGCAAGAAATGCATGTATGCAGTAGCGACAACACATCTTTTTAGATGGTGGAACAGGTTGCATTTTCATTCTACATTTCAAGGTAAATCCAGAGGGGTATTTAATTTTTATTTATCATACAATTTTCTTTGTTCAACATAATGTGTCAGATAAAAATGGTCATTTTGTAATCATGACAGGGAAATGATATAATAATTTGATGGTGCTTGCTCATGTTTATGCTCCGAATGTGGATGACCTTGGGTTTTTTAAACTACAGCAGGGCCACCACATTTTGCCTCTGAGAGTCCCACCTCAAATATTTTGAATCAAGCCACATAACGAGTTTGAAATGCTTCAATGTTTAAACATTCTTTGAAGTTTTGTTCAGATTCAGATTTCAGACTTTGTGAGTACTTACATCCAACCCTGAGATTTCTTTTACCTGTGGGCGTGGCAGAATTACCACTAAATGGTTGTGCAAAAAAGTAAACTCTCCACAGTGTAACCATGTAAACAATTAAAGAACAGTAAACAAATTGACTATGCAACAGAGAACAAAAAGAAAATCAATGAAATGCACAAGAGTCTCTGATTGAGTTTGTCGTTGAGGAGTCTGATGGTGGAGGAAGTCACATGATGGAGTAGTGACCAGTAAGAAAATACCAGCCCTCTCCAGAAAAGTTTTTAAAAAAGTAAAGAAAAAGCAAAGCTACAAACACAGAGACCATAACAAATTAAAAATTGGCAGCAAAGAAAGAAAAACCAAAAACAACGGGAAGAAAAGAAGAAAGAAAGACGTTGGAAGAGAAAGGTGAAGGCCTTACCTGAATGAGGAGGCCCGCCTTGGAGAGAGAAGCCCGCTCCCTGAGGTCAGTGCAAACCCTGAACTCAGGACTACAAAAATGGCTCACGGAGCCAAACAAAAGTGCACAACTGCACATGTGTGAATCCTCGCGCATGCGTGATGCACAAGACAAAAACAACACCAACGGGAGGGGGGGGGACCAGCTGAGGAGTAAATCTCCACAGCTGAAACAGACAAGAATAACACAACAGCAAGGCTCTCAACAGGAAAAGAGAAAATAACGGGAACAAGAAGGAAGAGAATAAAAATAGGAAATCAGAGAAACAGCAGATGACCAACCCAGAGGAAGAAGACCAACACCAAGACACTTCTAATAAAAATAATAAAATTATAAATACCCAACAAAATAAAATAAACAACCCAACAAGAAAACCAGAAGAGACAGAGGTAAAAGACACAGATCCTGGAGTGGACTCAGAAGAAGAGGAGGAAGAACACAGAGAAATGGAAGATGAAGGGAAGGGCAAGTAATGGATATATTTTTTTTTAAAGAATATATGGAAACAGTAAAAGAATGGCAGACACAAGAATTCAGTGAAATAAAAAGAAGAATAAAAAGTACAGAGGAAAAAGTGAATAGATTAGAGATGATCATGACAGATATAGGAAAAAGAGTAGAGAAGGTGGAAGAACGAGAAACAGCCATAGAAATGGAAGTAGAGGACTTAAAAAAGAAATTAGAAGAATCTGATAAAAAAGTTAAAGAAACACAGGAGCTGTTAGCTCAGAAGATAGATATAATGGATAACTGTAATAGGAGAAACAATATAAAGATAGTGGGCCTTAAGGAAGATGAAGAAGGCAAAAATATGAAAGAATTTATAAAAGAATGGATCCCCAGAGTCCTAGCAATGCCAGAATTACAGGAAGGAATGGATCCATTCTAGTAAAATTCCTAAAATATCCGACAAGAGAAAATATATTGGAGAAGGCAATGAAAAAAATAAGAGAAGACAAAAAACCACTGCAATACAAGGGTCAAAATTTTTTTTCTATCGAGACATAAGTTTTGAACTCCTGAAGAAGAGGAAGGAGTTTAACGCAGCAAAATCGACCCTATGGAAAAAAGGTTATAAATTTATGTTAAAATATCCAGCGATACTTAAAATAGTTATCCTGGGGCAGCAAAGCAAACTTTTCTCGGATCCGGAAAAAGCACGAAAATTTGCAGAACACCTACAAAACAGACAGAGAGATAAAGAGATGTAAAAAGAACAAAAATGACAACAAACTAGAATAAAGTATAAGTAAGAACTAAGAAGAGAAAGAAAGGGAAGAAAGGAAGCAAGGAGGGAATTAAGAAAGTGAGCTTTGTTAATATGAAGATTAAAATCTTTTCTGTGGGGGGCTGGGTGGGGAAGAATAACAGTCACTGTGAAATCAGTTGACGCTTGCGAGTGGATTCGCAAATCCAAATGGAGAGGGGAGATATGGTTGCCCGACGAGGGACAAAGGGCAACTCAGAGAGGGGAGGGACTATTGGGGTTAAAGGAATTTTAGATATGGGAATAGTGGAAATATTTTATGTTTTAGAAATGTTGTCTTACAATGTGTTCAAAAAAAGAGAACAGAAATAGATAAGAAGGGAAGGTGGTGATGAGGAAACGGAAAAGAAAGATAAACAAAGTATGAAATGGCCATGTTGAACTATATGACTTTAAATATAAATGGAATACATAACCAAATCAAAAGGAAGAAACTGTTAAATTTACTGAAGAAAGAAAAAATTGATATAGCATTCATGCAAGAAACACATCTAACTGAAGTGGAACACAAGAAATTAAAGAGAGATTGGATAGGACATGTAACAGCAGCATCATATAATTCAAAAGCCAGAGGAGTAGCTATATTAATCAATAAAAATGTACCAATCAAAATAGAAGAGGAAATAATAGATCCAGCAGGGAGGTACGTAATGATCAAATGTCAGATATATTCAGAATTTTGGAATTTACTCAATGTATACGCACCTAATGAAGAAGATCAAAAATTTATGCAAGATATCTTTGTGAAGATAGCAGACACGCAAGGGAACATACTAATAGGAGGGGATTTTAACCTTAATTTGGACTCAAACATGGATAAAACTGGAAAAAAGACTAACAGAAAGAACAAAGTAACCAAATTTATAATTAAATCGATGCAGGAAATGCAACTTTTGGATATATGGAGGAAACAACACCCAAAGGAAAAGGAGTATTCATATTATTCGGGTAGACATAAAACATACTCAAGGATAGACCTATTCCTGTTATCAGCCCACATTCAAGAAAGAGTTAAGAGTTAAGAGGACATCCCACCAAGAATGTATAAATGGAAATTAAACTCCATGCTACTTAAAAGACAGGATTTTAGAGAATTAATTGAGCGACAAATTAAAATGTACTTTGAAATAAATACGGAATCAGTGAAAAATAACTTTATACTATGGGATGCAATGAAAACATTCATCAGAGGACAGATAATAAGTTATGTAACTAAGATGAAGAAGGACTACAATCGAGAAACAGAACAGTTGGAAAGGGAAATAACAAATACAGAAAAAGAATTAGCAATAAAGGAAGATACAACTAAAAGAAAAGAATTGACAGACAAGAAAATAAAATATGAAATACTACAAACATATGAGGTGGAGAAGAACATAATGAAAACAAAACAGAAATATTATGAGCTAGGAGAAAAAACCCACAAAATACTAGCGTGGCAGCTTAAGACAGAACAAACTAAAAGAACGGTATTGGCATTAAGGAAAAAGGACAAACAAATTACATATAACCCAACGAAGATCAACAAAAACTTCAGGGAATTCTACGAACAACTATATCAAACTGAAAACGAAGGGAAAGAAGACAAAATAGATGAATTTCTAACTAAAATTGAACTACCAAAATTACAAACAGAGGAGCAAAATAAATTAATAAAACCATTTGAAATAGAAGAAATACAGGAGATATTTAAAAAACTACCAAACAATAAAACAGCGGGAGAGGATGGACTCCCAATAGAATTCTATAAAACATTTAAAGACTTATTAATTCCTCCTCTCCTTCAAGTAATGAACCAGATTGAAAAAACACAAAACATACCAGATTCATGCAAAACAGCAATAATTACAGTAATAATTACAGACGGGGAAAGGTCCACTAACACCAGCATTGTATAGACCAATATCTCTACTTAACACAGATTATAAGATAATAGCTAAACTATTAGCAAACAGATTAGCTGACTGTGTACCAAAAATAGTAAATCTAGACCAAACTGGATTTATTAAAGAAAGACGAACAACGGACAATATCTGTAAATTCATTAACTTAATCCATGCAGTACAAGGAAAAAAAAACTCCACAGTAGCAGTTGCTTTAGACGCAGAGAAAGCCTTTGACAGAGTAGAATGGAATTATTTATTCAAAGTACTACAAAAATTCAACCTACCAGAGAAATATATTAATTGGATTAAAGCATTATATAAGGGACCAATGGCAAAAGTGACAGTAAATGGATATATATCAAAACAATTTAACTTAAGCAGATCAACAAGGCAGGGATGTCCACTATCTCCCTCACTATTTGTGTTAGCTATAGAACCACTAGCAGAACTGATAAGCACAGAAAATAAAATAAGAGGGATAAAAATAAAAGCGAAGAAATATAAAATCAGTCTATTTGCAGATGACATCATAGTATACTTAACAGAACCAGAATTATCAATAAAAGAATTACATAAGAAATTGAAGGAATATGGAGAAGTATCGGGGTACAAGATCAACGCAAATAAAAGTGAAACAATGCCAATGAATAATGCAGATTTCACAAAGTTTAAGAAAGAATCACCATTTAAATGGCAAACACAAGCAATCCGATACCTAGGTATTTAACTAGATAATAATCTAGGCCATCTATACAAATTAAATTATCAACCATTAATGAAGAAATTACAAGACGACTTAGAACATTGGAAAGATTTACCACTAACACTGATAGGAAGGGTAAATTGCATTAAAATGAACATTTTCCCAAGGATACAATACCTATTCCAATCGTTACCAATTCACCTAACAAGAGAAATTCTTCAAGGAGCTAAAGAAAATAATAAGGAAATTCTTAAGGAAAGGGGGGAAACCGAGGATAACGCTAGATAAATTAACAGAATGGTACAAACAAGGAGGCTTACAACTACCAAACTTTAAGAATTATTATAGAGCAGCACAATGAAGATACCTATCAGATTTTTATCAAACAAGGGAAAATCCAGATTGGACCAGATTAGAACTAGATAAAATAGGGGAGAAGATACCTGAACATATACTATACAAATGGGATGATAAATTGGTGCAATGTAGGAATTCACCAGTATTGCACCATCTGCTCAACATTTGGAAGAAGATTCACGTAGAAAGGAATAAAATAAATTATCAACTACCAAAATTAATATTGACACAAAATCAACTAATCCCTATCACAATAAATAACCTTTCCTTTAGAGAATGGGAGAGAAAAGGGATCAAAAGAATAGAAAATTGTTTTTCAGGAAATAAACTATTATCTTTTGAACAAATGAAGGACAAATATAATATAACTCATGATACAATGTTTGCATACCACCAACTGAAAATCTACTTGAAGGACAGTCTGAGGTTACCAGAAGGAAGCAATTTTGAATATGTGATTACAGACACAATGATAATTTAAAAATTTATAACAAACATGTACATCAAACTGCAAGAAAAGGAGAACGAGGAAACAAACTGTAAACCTAAACAAAAATGGGAACAAGATCTAAACATAAAGATAAAGAATGAAACATGGGAAAAGCTATGCTCTGGAACTATGAGAAATATAATAAACATGAGGTTACGCATGATACAATATAATTGGTTACACAGGCTATACATCACACCCCAAAAGTTAAATAAATGGGACCCAACAGTATCAGACAGATGTTTTCGCTGTAAAAAGGAAACGGGAACAATTCATGCAATTTGGACATGTGAGAAAGTGAAAAAATTTTGGGAAGATCTAAACCAGATATTAATTAAAATCACAAAAAGCAACATACCAAAAAATCCAGAGATCTTCCTTCTAAGTAATATAAGAAATAAAGAATTTGGACTTGATTTAGATGGAGCACAAAAAAGATTTATTATGATAGCCTTAGCTGTAGCAAAAAAATGTATTATGTCAACCTGGAAATTAGAAGATAACTTGAGAATACAACAATGGTACATAGAAATAAATAAATGTATTCCATTAGAAAAAATAACATAATTTAAGAAATAACATCACAATATTCGAACAAATATGGGAACCATACATGAAACACAATAGAGAAATCCTACCATGGACTTCCACTACCTAAAATGACAGAAGGAGAAGACAACGAAATGAACTGACTCAGTATATAAAACTAAAAGACAAAAATTTCTGTTTATTTTTATTAAGTGACGACATTGTTTAACGGGTTTAATGTATCTTATAGATTGAACTTTAAATAAATAGGAAGGGGGGGGGAAGGGGAGAAAATGACACTATATATTCAAGAGAAAAAATGTCTATGTATTTTGGTCAGTATGGTTTATAGTGTGAAAAATTTTTAAAAATTAAAAAAGGAGTCTGATGGTGGAGGGGTAGCAACTGTTGCTGAACCTGGTGGGTGCGAGTCTTGTGGCACGTATACCACACCACAATGCAGCCAGTCAGCACACTTTCCACTACATATCTGTAAAAATTTGCCAGGGTTTCTGATGTCATACCAAATCTCTGGAAACCCTGGAGGAAGTAGAGGTGCTGACACCTTCCTTCATGATGCCATTGGTGTGTTGGGTCCAGGAAAGATCTTCTGAGATAATGACTCTAAAGAACTTAAATTTGTTCACCCTCTCCACCTCTGATCCCCCAGTGATCTTTGGATTGTAAACCTTTGGCTTTCCTTTCCTGAAGTCAACAATCAGCTCCTTAGTTTTGGTGACACTAAGTTCAAGGTTGTTGTTGATGCATCATTCAGACAAGTTTTCAATCTCCATCCTTTATGGTGACTTAACCCCATCCTTTATATAACCCACTACTGTAGTAATGTCAGCAAATTTATATATGGTGTTATTGTCATTCCAAACCACACAGTCATAGGTGTAAAGGGTGTAGAGCAAGGGGCTAAGAAGACAGCCCTGTGGTGCTCCGGTACGGATGGAGATTGTGGAGGAGAAGTTCTTACCAATCCTCACTGATTGTGGTCTGGAGCTGAGGAAGTCCATGATCCAATTACACAGTGTTACACAGTCCCAGATCTTGGAGCTTGCTGATCAGTTTTGGGGAGATTATGCCGAACTGCTAGGGTGGAGATCAATGCTGAGACAAAAGCACCTCACTTTAGAAATGCAATCTGAATTGTCAGGAATTCATGGCAATGTGAGCTCTCTTCAATCAGAACTCATTCCATTTAAAGCTCTCCATTTCTGTCACAAGCTGGGTCTTTGAGTGAGATTGCTACTTTGTGTGATTTTCTCATGCCTTGAAGGAATTTTGTACAGGAAGGCTACATCAGGCTAAGTGACCTTCATGCCAACCCTTTCTCTCATTAGAAACTGTTAATACTAAAGTTGTGCTGGATTTCACCACCTTGACATTTTTATGATGAAGATGCCAAATCAGTGAATGGAACATTGCCTTACATTCCATTCAGTGGAATTATTTTCCTTTCAATGTTAATTGAAGGAACTATTCATTATCTCAAAATATTATTAATCTCAAATATGGTACAGGTTGAAAACTGAAATAAAAATGACATTTCCTGAATCGAATATCTGTTGAAGCAGTGTTTCACATTAAATTCTTCAGATGGAAAATCTAATTTATTTTAAAAAGTATAATCTTAAATAAAATATAAAATGAGCTCAGAATGGAGCCTTAATGCTGAATACTAATGAAAGTATGTTGTACTCAACAATTATTTGTCATTTTATGCTGATTTCCATCACAAGTAAAGCATTTTGTCTGAATTTTGCCAACATTTACATGGCTAATAATTAGTAAGTTAAGCAGATATGTAAATAAAATAATGATTGGTACTCTCCTCAGTACACGGAGAAGGAGAAGTAATTACTCCAGGATGTATTTCCAGTAGTTTCTGGGCTTTTCTTTTCTTAGTTTCCACTATTCTACTTGTTCAATCCAAGGACATTTTGTAAAGTGCATTGCAGGCGAGTAATTTTAAAATTTCAACTCTCAAAATATCTTGGCTTAGAGCCTATGACCATTTATTTTTTAAGACTGCAATGGCGGGAAAACGGTGGAGAGAAAAAAAAAACATAATTGCTGCCCATGCAGTCGTCCCCACTGGGTGCCTTTTCAGACTGCAAGTACCTGGATGCAACAGTCCCCAGTAGTTGGACGTGCAGTAGAGTGGGTGACCGATTTACGCTGCAGGCTCTCTCCAAAAAGGGATTCTGCAGGTTGAATCGTGGTGTTGGAATTGACTCAAAATTGCGCCATTATATGCCTATAGTCTACAAACCATAATCCAGGATAAATGGAAGTGAAGTAGGATCTTCAACTATAAAGAGAGAGAACCATGAAAGTCTGTGATTTTACTACAGTCATAAAAATGTTGGAGGAACTCAGCAAGTACGCAGCGTCCATGGGATGTTATATCTTTACCTCCTGGGGAGGCTGCATGACCTTCTAGTTCCTCCCGCACTTTTGTTGTTTCTCCAACTCTTAAAAACCTGTTCCCTCGTTCACTTACATGGAATTGATCTCTACCTCACTGCACCTACTAAGCCCTTACCTAGTTTAAAAAAATATACTGAGACACCTTCAAACAAGGCAGATGCCAGCGATCTGAAATGAAGTAATGCAATTACTGAAGTCATTTCACAGGTCAGGCAGCATGAAGTCATGCAGCACAGAACAGGCCCTTCAGCCATAATTCTTCCATGCTGACCAAGTTGCCGTTATGAGCTAGTCCCCTTTGACTGCATTTGTCCCACATCCTGCTGAACTCTCCTCATCCATATATTTGTCCAAATGTCTGTTGATCATCAACATTGCACCCGTTTCTTTAGCTTCCTCTGGCAGCTCATTTCGGATACGAATTACCCTGAGTTTTCCCCCTCAGGACCTTCTCTCCTTAAATCTGTGTCTTCTTGTTTGAGAATAGTTCATCCTGGAGGAAAGACTATAACTTTATGATCTTTTATATACATCTATAAAGTCACCTCCCAACCTCCTTCACTCTGAGGAATAAAGATTCAGCCTTTCCACCTCCCACAATCTCAACCCTTTAAGCTCTGATAAATCATGGTGAAACTCTTCTGTATCTTGTCCAATTTAATGGCATCCTTCCCATCACCAGGAACTGCACGCTGTGCTCCAAGTTTGGTCTCACCAGCGACTTGTACATTTGCCACGTGATATCTCAACTCTTGTGCTCAGTGCCCTGAAGGCAAACATGACAAATCCCTTCTTCACTACCTTGCCCACAATGTAACCACTTTCAGGAAACTATGTAGCTCTACTTTTCATTCTTACTATTCTGCACTCTACTGTCTAAGTCCTGCCCTAGTTTTGACTTAGCAAAGTGCATCTCTT
Source organism: Narcine bancroftii (assembly GCF_036971445.1). Classification (NCBI taxonomy): domain Eukaryota; kingdom Metazoa; phylum Chordata; class Chondrichthyes; order Torpediniformes; family Narcinidae; genus Narcine; species Narcine bancroftii. Next base: position 32,476,081 of record NC_091481.1, read on the forward strand.
TATGCTTCCCAGAGCTAAATTCCACTTCGCCCGCCTTCCCAACTGACGCAGCTCCTTTTGTAAACCTTGATATCCTTTTAAGGTGCGATCTTCTGAGGAGTGAGATACTGGGTTTACTTTTCAGCCAAGTAACTATTTAGCAAGAAGTCATTTCTATCATCAGTTTATATATCTAGTAATGTAATATGGTGTTATTCCTTTACAGTCTTTAGAGAAGCTTTGCAGCTCAGCTTCAATCAACAACCTGAATTTGGAGAGTGCCAATTATCTCTGCAATAGATTCATTTTGTTCAGCTGTATTTATTCTTCAGGATGTGTAAGTGCAATTGATGATGTTATTTTTACAAGCTAGAAAGATCTAGAACTGAGAATGTTAGAGCACAGTACAGACCCTCCAGCCCACAATATTGTGTCAACCTACTGCACAATATAATCCCTCACTCCCTCCCTCACCCTTTTGTTTTTGTTACATCCATGTGCCTATCTAAGAATCTTTCAAATGTCCCTATCGCAGATCTCAGTCCTAGATCTTTCCACCACCAAAATGTATTTTTAAAAAAAACAACTTACCTCTGACATCTCCCCTAAACTTTCCCCTTGTCAAATATGATTTGGAAGTACCCTTAATTATATTAACTATAAAGTTGTTTGTTGATATGAATGTTAAAGAACATTCCTAATAATCCTTAAAAAAAAGGAGTGTTGCTATTGAGTACCATTTAGAAGAATTCTGCAGAATTATATGGCTGTTTTTAAAAATTATTTTATATTTAAAAAATAAAATCTTTTATAATAAATTAGAAAAGGGGTCAAAGTTTCTCTCATTTGGTTTTCCATTCATGTTCATCAGGGGAATTCCGCTCTTCCCATTGGGAACACAAAATGCCATCATTTTAATGGCACCCAACCATTAAAATAAATGAAAGAAATCCTGCAGGCTGGACATCCAGTTTTCTGGGATGAGCTGCCTGTGAAGACTATTAAGATTTGTTAGGATAGCCCTAGCTGTAGCAAAAAAAATGTATTATGTTAACCTGGAAATTAGAAGATAATTTGAGAATACAACAATGGTATATAGAAATGAATAAATGTATTCCATTAGAAAAAACATACAATTTAAGAAATAACATTACAATATTTGAACAAATATGGGAGCCATACATGAAATACAATAGAGAAAACCTACCAGGGACATCTACCACCTAAAATGACAGAAGGAGAAGAGAATGAAAAGAACTGACTCAGTGGAATTTCTTGTTTATTTTTATTGAGTGACAACATTGTTTAAAGGGTTTAATGTATCTTATATTCTGAACTTTAAATAAGTGGGAGGGGAGGTGAGGGTGGGAGGGAGGGGAGGATGGAAGGGGGGAGAAAATGACACTGTATATATTTGAAAAGAAAAATGTATGTATCTTGATCAATATGGTTTATAGTGTGAAAAATTAAAAAATTTAAAAAAAACATTTAGGGTGATGAAACCTATAGTTTTAAAAAAATTCTAAGTCAATACATTAGAAGCAAACAGATATGACACCTTAATAGTGTGGAATGTGGAGATTGAGGATGAGATGATACAGGGCAGTGTAGTTGAAAATGCCAGAGGAAGAGAGGTTTTTAATTATGTGGGATTTTCATCCCTTAAGTCCTGAACCAGGGCTTCGAGCTGAAATGTCGACTGTCCATTTCCCTCCGTGGATGCTTCCTGTGTTTCTCCAGCAGTTGGTCTTTTTTTTGCTCATCTGCAGGCACCTGTGGTCTCAGGATTTTCATTTTAACATAAAACATCAAATACATTTTAGACATACAGCACACATAAAACAGGCCCTTTCAGCCGGTGCCACCCAATTGAACTATAACCACCCCCCTCTCCCTGTACATTTTGAAGGGTGGGAGGAAACCGGAGTACCTGGAGGAAACCCACGCAGACACAGGGAGAACGGAAAAACACTTTACAGACAGCAGGGGATGTGAATCCAGGTCCCAGTCACTGGTACTTATAACAGCATTGTGGTAACCGCTTTGCTAACTGTACGGCCCTAAAAAAAATTGTTGTTTAGAGAATAGATGAGGCTACAATTGGATTGTTGTCCATAGCTCTCAGTTCTCCACGATAAACCTTTGGATGAAAATAAGATACGTGAGAATGGTATCAGAAATGAAATGTTGCAATTATGGAGAAAGCCTTGAAATATGGAGCAACTTTCACTTGAATAAAGATTAGAGAGCTAATCTACACAAGTATTTCAAAATTAAGATAAACTTTAAGAGGATCATTTGGGTTTGTTTCCATTAAGCGACAAGGGAACATTCACTTGAGTCTAATTAATAAGCAACTCCAACTTGAAGAGTTAACTCTAACAAGTGCAAATTGAAGCTCATGATTAGATGCAATGATAGAGTTTGATTTGCAAGACCAGTTAGACATCTCTTTATAGTGCCATGGGTTCAAATCCCATCCTGCCTACAAGTTGGTCCCTTCTGTGTCTGTGTGCATTTACTCCAGTTTACTCCCGCTGTTTGAAACATACCAGGGGTGTAGGTTAATTGGTTGTAAATTGGGCGGCACAGACTCGTGGGCCAAAATGGCCAGTTACCATGCTGGATGGATGTACCTCATGCATAGTACAAGTAAGAGAGTACAGAAGTAACATGCACATGATTTCTGTGGTTTGTTAAATAAAACAGATAGCACATCTTTGCACTCATGAGTTTAAATTCATTCCCTGAGAATTATTCTGGCATTTTATTTGAAGATGGTGTGGAATTTTAATTTCCACAATAAAAAATTGTAATGTTGAGCAGAAATGACACCTTAAGGCTAGTAAGAGACGGGGCTCCCATGGTAACTCCTCAATTTCTAAGGCAGAAAGTGGGTGTTTTGTTAGATCTCTGCCTGAGGATTCCAGCCATTTAGGCAATGTCTCTCGCCTTTTGTTCATCTACAATATTTCTCTACTTACCACCTGTAACAAGCCCAGGCTGGTGAGCTTGAGGCCCCTCCCAGACTACTAAGAGGAATTTTGTTTTGCTGGAAACAAATTTAAACTGTTTTATCATTAACATTAATCTTCATCAAGCTACCACTACCACAAACAAATGCTCAGAAATATCAATTTAGTCTATTTTCTACTGTTGCTTTCTGGTCCCTGCTCCATCCTGATCTTCATCATTTTGTAGGTAGATTAACAGGCAATAGACTCATTTCTCGCTTTTTAACAAATAACAATGATCTCAAAAACTTCCAGCTCACTTTTACACCTAATTTCTCACGTTTTAGGGTGAACTCTCCAAGGTTACTGAGTTCACAAGACTTGGGCTCTGTCTGGAAGCTAAGCGGTCTTGTCACCACGACGTGTTGTGTAAATTCAAAAGCAGATGGCTTCATTCACACCAGCAGTACACCTCGGTAGGAGCTCACTTCAGGGTTCCAAAATGGGCAGCTGTCTATGCACTGTGGTCTGGTTACATCTCCTGCTAGGTCATTACAGGTTAGCTGATCCATGAAGGGCCAACAATCTACTCCCCTGTTCTCTGTATCCAGGATGGGGAAAGAGTCGAACAGCAACTCAGTGGTGGTGCAACCACAGCTGTCCCTTGCAGTGTCTTGCTTGCAGCTTGATAGGGTCAGAAGCACATCCAGTAAAGAAAAGAGTGCACAATATTTGGCCACCCAGGAATCCAAATTTCACTTTGAACACTGGAGCCAAGTCCTGTTGTTTACAACAGTTGTTCCTTCAAAAAAAAACTTTATTCACAATGAGGAATAGACAAAGGATAACAGGCTGTTTTTTTTTTTATTATTCTTAATGTCATATAGCCATTTATGCATGTTTTGTAATCGTACCTTGTTGTTTTTGCCAATCACTATTCTATATAGCAAATGAGGAACCTTGGGGTCAAGTCATCTTTGTTGTTGTTCATATCATGCTTGCAGGACCACAGAGCATACTGACACAAATATAGGTTAGAATAGAAGTTAAACACATTAAAATATTAACACATATACAGTAACAATCCACAGTACCCAATCCACATCTGATCCGGGAATTCAGGAGTCTAATGGCTTGTGGAAAAAAGCTTTTGCCCAATCTGGACCTAAGGGCCTGAGTGCTGCGATACCTCCTACAAGATGGCAGAAGGGAGAACAATTTACATGAGCGGTGTGTGGAGTCCTTCACAATGCTTATTGCCTTTCGCCTGCATCGAGTGCTATAGATGCCCTTCATGGTGGGAAGAGAGCCCCCAGTGATCTTTTTCCACTGATTTCACTATCTTCTGCAGGGTCTTGCAGTCTGAGGTGGTGCAATTGCACAGGATGCTCTTGATACATCCTCTGTAGGAAATAGTGAGGATGGAGGGTGGGAGATTAATTTTCCTCAGCCTTCGCAGGAAGTAGAGGCGTTGCTGGACATTCTTGGCTATGGAGCTTGTGTTAAGGGGTCATGTTAGTTTCTCTACCAAGTGCATTCCAAAGAACTTGATACGCTTGATGACTTCAATGGTGGAGCTATCCATGGTCAGCAGAGCGTGGTCCCCCAGGGCCTCTTGAAGCCGACCATGTTTTATTTGTCATTCAGATACAGGTTGTTGATCATGCAACAGTCTGTTAGCAATTGCACTTCATTTCTGCACGCTGACTTGTCATTCTTACTGATCAAGCCCACCGTGGTCATGTCATCAGCAAACTTGATGATGTGGTTCGAGCTGTGTTTAGCTGCCGTCGTGGGTCAGCAGAATGAATAGCAGTGGACTCCGATCTGGTCTGTCTGAGGTCTCCTCGACAAGAAATTAAGAATCCGAGGAGTCACGTGATGGAGTAGTGGCCGGTAGGAGAATACCAGCGCTCTCCATAAAAGAAGAAATAAAGTGAAGAAAACACAAAGTTCAAGAAACACAAAACACAACAAATAAAAGATAAAGTTATGGACAAAAGAAAGAAAATGGCACCCAAGAAGGAAAAAGCAAAAACGGGAAAAAAGGAAGATGCCAGAAGAGAAAGAAGAAGGCCTTACCTGCATGAAGAAACAGGGAGCCGTCATGGAGAAAAGAGCCCGTTCCCTGAGGTTGGTGATGACCCCGCAGTGTCGCGACCCCACCCCCCCCAACCGCTGGACTGCAAAATAGCTCTCTGAGCCAAACAGAAGTGCATAACTGTGCATGCGCAAGGAGTTGCGCATGTGCAAAGCGCACGCTAAGGAAAAAAAACGGGAGGGGGGCCCAGCTGAGGAGCGAACTAACAGCGCAACCAGCTGAGGTGCCTGAGAGCAGGGCTCTCAGCTGGAAGAGGAAAGCGACAGGAAAGGGAGTGATAGAAAAGAACAGCAACAGGAGGCCCAACAGAGAACTAACCCAGAAGAGGGCCAACAGCAAGAAACCATGCAAAAAAAACACCCAGCAAACTGAGACAAGCAGCTCAAGAAAGTCAGGAGACACAGATACAAGGAAGAAAAGTATAAGACATAAATACAGGTGCAGACACAGAAGAGGAAGATGACCAAGCTCTGCACAGAGGAATAGAGGGTAAAATAGATGGACAGTATCTAGATTTTAAAAATTTCAAGAACAAATGAAAGCATTAAAAGAATGGTTGACATTAGAATTTAGTGAAATGAAAAGAAAAATGAAAAGTACAGAAGAAAAAGTGAGTAGAATAGAGCTGGTCATGACAAAAATTGGGAAAAGATTGGAAAATGTGGAAGAACGAGAAATGGCTGTAGAAATGGAAGTGAATGACTTAAGACAACAAGAAATTAAGAATCCAATTGCAGAGGAAGGTGTTTAGACAACCTCAGGGAGGTCCTGTATCCTTCAGATGTTTTGAAGGGCTTCTAGTCTCAGCCCCTCAATTTCCACTAACAAAAGGACCCCAATCTGTGATCCTTCCCTGCCAAGCCTCAGTACATACCACAGTAGGTACTGTTGCAGTGTTGGATGTGCCAATCCACAGTATCCTCTCAGACAGTTCACTGTGCTAGAAAGAGCAACAAGTTTTGGGCCGGCCAAAGAGCACCTTTCACGGAGTTGACGATCTTCCAGCCGCACTGGATGCCTGTCTCTGCAAATGCCCCTGGGGGGATCAGCCCATACATCACTGCTCCTGCTGACAAAGGATGAGATCAATCGGCCCATACACTCTTTATGTGAGCATGGTGCATTTCACTAGTATAGCACCTTTGGCTTTTTATGGACCATCACACAAATCTACCTCCTTTATCAGATTTAAACTTGCACATGGTCTTCCCAGCCAATGGCCTCCTGTAGCAAACTAATTGTTGAAGACTCAGATTGCTGCCAACTTCAGGGACAATGATTTGGATAAACTTGAACAAAGCACCACAGAGGATTACCATTCAAGCCAAAAAGAAACTAAGATTTTTCAATTTTTAAAATCTCTTTCCCACTTTTTCCCTCTCCATCCTGAAATCTTTTTCTTCCCAGACTCAATACCTAATACCTAACCTGCAGTTTGGTTTTATTGCCGTGTCTGCCAAATTAAGGAAAGATAAAACTGTTTATTGACAATAGTGAAAACTTTTGTTTTGCATTCTATCCAGGCAAGTGTGACGTGCTGAATTTCAGAAAAAATAACTAAAATAGGATATATGCAGTTAAGGGGAGGGCATTGAGATACACAGAGGATCAGAGGGATCTTAGAGTTATGGTACAGAGTTCATTGAAGGTGGATTCCCACGTAGACAGGGTGGTTAAGAAGGCATATGATACGCTGGCCTTCATAAATCATTGTATAGGAGCTGGGAAATGATGCTCCGGCTGTTTAAGGCATTGGTGAGGCCAGGTTTGGAGTATTGTGTTCAGTTCTGGTCTCCAAATTATAATTATAATATAGATAAAGTGGAGAGGGTGCAGAGAAGATTCACAACGATGTTGGCTGGCTTACAGCATCTCGAGTACAAAGATTAAGGAGACTTGGACTTTATTCATTGGAACGTTGATGGTTGAGAGGGTATTTGATAGAGGTGTTTAAAATTATGAAGGGAATAGCTAGACTAGATGCAAGTAAACTCTTTCCCGAGGGCTGGGGAGGTTAGAACAAGAGGGAATAATTTAAGAATAAGGGGGCAAAAATTTAGGAGAAATGTTAAGAGGATGCTTTTTCACTCAGAGAGTGATGGCAGAACAGAATGATCTTCCAGAAGAGATAGCTACGGCAGGGTCCCTTCTGTAATTTAAGAGAAGGTTGGATGCGTACATGGATGTGAGGGGGTTGGAGGGTTATGGGCAGAGAGCGAGAGGGGAGAGCTAGTGGAGTTGTTCAAGTGAACCGGCGCGGACTTGAAGGGCCGACATGGCCTGTTTCCGCGCTGTAAATGGTTATGTCGACCCCCAATTTACACTAGGTAGTGAAACAAAATAAAGTGCAGAGTGGTATTAGAGAAAATATTCAGCTAAAATGGTGAGGGGCCATTATACTACTCATATGAAGTCTGATGACAGTGGGGAAGGAACTACATCTTCTCAACTGGCGGTACTTTTTTCCAAGTTCATCTACTACCCCACAGGAGAGAGATTGTGACCACAGTGGCATGGGTCTCTTCATTGCAAGGTTTTCAGTTTAAAACTGAACAGATGTGAAGGATTAATAAGATTCTCCCATATTTTATGTTCGGCAGATCAATAACAATCATCAAGATGTAGCAGCCGTGTAGCGGGCCAGGCGGGTGCACAGCGCAGTATCGTCAACTGTTGATGGCACGGTTCTGCAGGCGTGTGGAACCACAATATGGCCAGCTGAATACTCACCTAATGGACCGCTCGCGAGCGGTGCTGCGTGCCAAGGAACGGCACATTGACCTGTGGAGTCTTCTGCTAAAAGGCAAGGGATATTCACAGGGCTTAATTTAAACCTGCCGGTCCAGTGGATCAGTAGCAAACTCATAGTGATGTCCCACCTTGTCCCATGGGGTATATAAAATCTTGTAAAATCCGAATCAATCAGTCTTGTGTTGATTTATCTGGTGTGTGTGTGCACATTGCTTTAGTAGCCACAACAATAAACCACTTTCCTTGTAGACACATCTCTTTGTTTTCTCTTGAAACAAGAAAATACACAGACGTTGGGGTCAAGTGCAATATACAAAACATGCCTGAGAAACTCAGCAGGTCATGCAGCCTTGATGAAGGGCCCGGGCCTGAAGCATTGTTACCCTTTACTTCCTATGGATGCGTGTGACCTGCTGAGTTTCTCAGTCTGCAGCTCACAAATTTGATTCAGCTGGTTGTAAATCACTGTCTGTTTATATTTTGTATGCCTCTCAACAAGTGGTTAATGGTTCTTAAGTGCTCTACATTATTAATGATCAGAAATTAAAATGGTCTCAGATACATGACAGGACCGTAAATTAAAGAATGAGATCTTCCCACATTTTTCAATCAGCAAGATTTCAAACAAGCAGACAAATTGGAAAGAGTATTGACTCAAGTGTGAAGGCTTTTAATATTTTTGGATCTAAACGAATTGCTTTAATTTCTAAGCATTTGAAGCTTAGAGATGAAGCTGGAGATGTTTCTGCAAGAGCAGTTTCTGGGCCAGAAGCATAATTGAGAAGAGGAGAGGTTTCAATAAGAGCCAGCCAATTTACAACTCTAGCTCATGGCCACAAAGCAGCTGGTCTTTGTCCTCTGTTTACAGCAATGGATTTCAAATTGTCCCCTAAACTCGTATTCCAACAGAAGCAATCCCTATGCCATAAGTGCTCTGTGATTGGTAAGGGATTGCTTAAGGTGGGATGGGAAGATTGAGAATCACTGCTCCAGACCCAATTGTTACTGAAATATTTTGCTTGAGAAAAATTATCATTGGCCCAATTCCTTTGGAGTTCTGAAACCGAGCACATAATGAGTCAATTAGATAGGATTAAAACAGTGGTTTTCAAACTTCTTTCCACTCACAAACTACCTTAAGCAATCCCTTACTAATCTGAACACCTATGATATAGTGATTGCTTAAGGTAGAATTTGAGTTTTAGTTGCCCACCCATGGGCTACACGTTAGACAATTTCCTAACACGGGAAAATAGGAACTAGAGTAGGTCACCTGGCCCCTCCAGCCAGCCCCATCATCTTGTACAATCATGGATGTTCCACTTCAGGCCTTAATGCCTCTTCTGTAAAATTCCCAAATCCTTCAAAAGTTTCCCACCATTTAAATTGATGGTGGACTTTTCTTAATCCCCACCAAAAAACTGATGGTTTAGGTTAAATGATGTACCACAGATAAAGTTTAGAATTGGAACTTTCACAGAAGAAAGGCTCACTAGGAAACCCTAACTACAACGTACACAATCTGTGCACTTGCTTAATAGGGAAAGCCTGGAATCAACTAGAAATCATTGCACAATGCAATGGATTTAATTAAAGTTCACTTTATCCCCATGGGTGATTTGGATTCCTTGTCCAAAGGTGCAGATTTTTTGATCATGAAAGCCTTTTCATGCTTCAGTGATCTGCAGGAGCACTCAGTGGCTCTGTGCTGGGTTATCAATACCACCCACACCTTGGCTGAAGCAGACAGCTCCTGATATATCTTGCCAAGCTTTCACTACCACTGAAGTATGTTGCAAGAAAAATCCACATCTGATCAAAACAAAACTGAAACGGTGGATTCCTCTTCTGACATCTCCAGAAAGCTGTTGGTCAACCATCAAGTGGTTTTTGTACTGAATGAGTCATGGTCACAGCCAAGAGGAGCCTTCAGCAATGCAATTTATGGGTTGCTAGATAATCAACTGTCAGGTCATTTGTACTCACAGCCAAAAGAAAATGTCCCCGAGATTGAACAGTAATATAGAATGGGGAGCACAGCGCTGAGAGCTTCTGGGTCACAGCACTGGAAGTTGGTTCAATCCAGACCTCAAGTGTTGTCTATGTGGAGTTTCTACATTCTCTATTAGTCTGGGATCACATTAGGAATGGCTGATGGGACAGAGTGGAACTGCTTTTCTTCTCATGTTCCACAGGAGTGCTGCATCAACACAGTAGTCAAAAGAGCAAAGATGATCCTCACCTGTACTGAATACTCAGATTGGGGATAGTTTGTTGTCACTGAAGATTATCCAAGAAAAAAATTATTTTTCATCATTTGACACTGGGATACAAATCCAGCCTGATGCAATTTAACTTCTAATTCAGAATATGCCCAGTGCACACCAATTTAAACAGGGTATTTTTTTTAACTCCCAGATTCTAATTGCTTTCACTAATTGTCCTTTCTCTCTTATCAGCAGTTATATACCTGCAATTTCATTAAATGTTGGAACACAATGTGCAGTTCTGGTAATCAAGCTATAGGCAGGATGAGATTGCAGAGCAGATTCACTCGAGGTTGCCTGAATTGGATAAACAACATTTGTTTTCCTTGCAATGGAAGGAGCCAAGATGGGAGTTGATGGAGGCATGCCAATTATAAAAGAGCATGAATATAGTAATGTATTCCATGGTGGAGTCTCTGTGCAACTCTGAGAGCAACTGGATATGCACGAATGATAGCAAAATAGTGGAAGCGGTCAGCTGCTCAGACAAAGTGCTCCCATGAGAGGAGCCGAGTGATGTTTCAAGTCAAGGACACTTCAGCTTGAACTGGGAAAGTGCGTCCTCAGTTGAGATGGATGAGGAGTCCGAAAAAATCCTTTCGCAATGGCAAAAGCCAAGGGGTGGGAAAGATGAGGTCTGGGGCTGGAATCCTGTGGAAGGGTACAAAAATTACAGAGGACGTCCCATCATCAGCGGGCATTCACATTGCCAACTTGGATGAAAGTTACTGAGGCACCTGGGAGATGGTTGAGCTAGGACACTGCATTGAGCAAACTCTGCAACAATGTCCTGGGCGAGGTAGAGTTCAAGATGTAGCAACCATATCATTTAACTTTATGGTATGATTCCAGTTAGTGAAGTGTTTTCGCCCCAATTCATATTGGTTTCAATTATACCTCGACTATTTTTTTTTTAAATTTAAAGATAAAGTACATAATACAAGCCCATGCCACCAAAATACACTCGTGCCTCAAACAGCAAATACTCCCTTAATAACCTGATAAACCTAACCCGGAAAAAGGCAAGTTCTGATGTCACTACAATGAGAGCTCAAAAAATTTAAAGAAAACCTCATTACATTTGGGCATTTTCATTTTTATTAATCTTTGAAAAATCATCATTTATTGATATTTGTAACTTTGATTAATAGGATTTATGCTACAGAACTAACTATAGGGTCATGATGTCTCCTAAAAAAGATGCAATAACTCCAGCTCCAACTATTGGGCAAACTGGTCTCCAAATAGAGCAAAAAGACTGACACACAGTGATGCCGTCTGTAATTTTAGCAAAGAAGCTTGCCTGACAGAAACAGGATCAGAATTCACGTTGACGCCCTACTTCTCTAACCCACTGCTGCACGTGTATAATGCTGATCAAAATAAACGTTTTTTACCAGAATGATTTGCCACTTATAGCATTTGGATTTTGAGACAAACCTTTCACTCACCCAACAAGAATATTTTTAGAAAATATGCATTATAAATTAACAAAGTGTAAATTTCTTGAACCTCATTTGCTGAAAGTATGTCAACAGATTAATTATTTTTGCATTCTGGCCAGTTTTGTTCAGAACGTGGCCATGTGAAAAAGTGGCCAAAACTAGAGCAAAACCTGTGCTTTAACATTGCCACAGAAATGCTGTCAAAGCTCCACCAAAAGAATGATTCAGCCATGAGGGATCGATTCAGGGAATGAGAATCCAGGACCATTTCTGACTGGCAGTAATGCATGCTCCTTTAAGCCATTGGCAATTCATAACCAGCTGCATACCTTCCGGTCACATGATGATAGATCTAAAGAAAAATTAAACACAATTCAGCAAGAGGTGAGCAGGATTAAGCAGTCAATGTAAATTCTCAGCAGGTACAAGAAATTACCAAACAATCAGCATTGCAAAAGAAGTTACTGGAATCCTAACCTGTCTTTCAATGTCACAAAGTAAAGAACTAGCACCCAATCGGAAAAGTTCGGAGTCCAGCCAGCAATAACCCAGCTCTTCTTTGATCAGTGTCAGCCAGCTCAGTGCATCCTTCGCTGTGCGAATGCCACCTGCCGGTTTAAACCCAACCTGCAAAGCAAAATAGGATTGTGAGGGAACGCTATCCAAAGTGTGATCTCGCACGCAAGCCTCGGATTTCAAAATGGTGCTTGCCATTGGAGCCTGTTCTGCCATTCAGTAAAAATATTTACCCCGTTACAGCAATCCTTGACCACTTTAACCCTCTATTTTGACCATTGTTTTACAACATAACCACTAATGCTTTGTGTTACAAGCAGTCAGTGTGGCAAATTTTGGTTGCTGCAAGCAAGTCCAAATTGTATTCATCACATAGTCCTGTGAGGTCACTTTCAACTGCTTTTTATCTAAGCTGTGCTCCAGCCCAAGTCACTGACCAGCTAAATGAGGAGAAAGAAAAACTCCAATTGTTCAAAGGACATAACATGCAGAATAGTAACCAAAAATAATTTGAGATGAGTGAAATTACTGAAGGCTGTATAAAAATTTTCAGATTTTGCAACAGTTATCACCAAATATCCTTTCAGGAAATTCCAGTTTTATGACATTACAAGTACCCAGTGGCTCTTACACACACACAGACACAAAATTGTTATGAGAGGAAAATAAGACTAACTTAAATATGCCCTGGGCCCCATTGAGAATGGCTTCACTAGGACACAGAGATCTTTCTGAACTTTGTTCATTTAGTCTTTCTCAATTTAGATAATCCATCACTGATTCTTATCAGTGCAAGACTAAACTCCATTTGTCATGTTTTCATCCAATCACGATCAACATCCTGTTGCTTCGTTGAATAATCGAATAAGTTTTTTTCAAATAAGAACAATGCACAGATGTGAAAGCCTCATTGCCTCAGCTTCCCAGTTACAAATACAGGTACACGATCCTTTATCTGGAACCCTTGGGGGGAACAGTGTGTTCCAAATTTTGGATTTTTCTGTATTTCAGAAACCCCACCTGAATTGTGCTGCTGTATCCACCCCAACCCCCTTCCAGTCGCCCGGCCGCCTCCCTCAACTGCCGGCTGCCTCTCTCCCCACTTACCGAATTTTGGAGCTTTTCGGATTTTAGATGTCCGGATAAAGGATCATGTACCTGTACGTAGGCTTTCTTACAATTGTACAGCACTATGTCAGCAAGGCTGCACCTGGAATACTGTACATAGCTTTGTTCCCTTTGCTTAACAAAAGAATACAGTAGCATTGGTAGTAGTTCAAAGGAGATTCATCAGGCAAACAGCTTGGAATAGTATTTCTTGGGAGTTTAGGATAATGAGCATTCACTTTATTCAAGAGATTATGTGCCTGATGTGATGGAGGTCAGATCGTGAGAAATATTTACGGTCGTGTAAATGATAAATATTTGAAAGATTGAGGAATTGAGAGCTATGGGGAACTGCCACAAAAGAGGAGTCAAAATCAGTGTAGGTCATCAAGATCTTAATGAATGGCAGGACAGGCTTGTGGAATCTAGTGGTCTACACCAATTTTTTGATGTTATTAATTCTAGCATGGTAAACTCATAACACAAACCTGAACGTGTGGATCTGAAATGCTTATATTTAAATTATGGGATTCACATAAAACTGCAGAAAAATGTTAATCATTAATAATTAGTACATCTGTGGTCATGTCTCTGAGGGCGAAGCACATGAAGTATAGTAAAATCCCCATTATTTCGCACTCAAGCAACCAGCGAACACATCAAGGAAATCAGTAAATAAATAAAGTTTTAAATAAAACTTTACAATTGTAAAAGTAAATGTTCTTTGAACACACAACCTCTTCATGCCCATGAGAGCAAAGATTTAGACAGTGAAGCACCCTGGTCATGCCCCGCCCACAGCAGCTGTTTAAATAAAGTTGTGTTTGAATAAAATGGCAGCACCCAGTATGAAGAGCCAGCCCATGCCCCTTGCTGCTGGGTTGACTCTCCCAAAGTGGATCCCCATCCCTGCCTAATATATTGTACTAATAAAAATAAAAACTCCTGTTAAGTACATTGGTAAGGCTTTACCTGTAAGCTTAAGGAAGGGGGTCTTAATTATGACAGTGGGAATGGTTAGCTTAGTAGCTAATGCAACACTGTTATATAGAAACATAGAAGATAGGAGCAGGAGTAGGTCATTCGACGCTTCGAGCCTGCTCCGCCATTCAACGAGATCATAGCTGATCTTAAAGTTCAGTACCCCGTTCCCGCCTTCTCTCCGTAACCTTTAATACCCTTATACTGAAGAAATATATCTAATTCCCTCTTAAATAGATTTAGAACCTGCCTCCACTGCCCTCTGTGGCAATGAATTCCACAGATTCACCACCCTCTGGGTATAGAAATTCCTCCTCATCTCGGTCCTAAATGGTTTGCCTATTATCCTCAAACCATGGCCCCGGGTTCTGGATTTTCCCATCCTTGGAAACATCCCATCTGCATCCATTCTGTCCAGTCCTGCCAGAATTTTATACGTCTCTATGAGATCCCCTCTCAATCTTCTAAACTCCAGCGAGTACAATCCCAATTTGCGCAATCTTTCCTCATAAGTCATTCCTGCCATTCCAGGTATCAGCCTGGTGAATCGCCTCTGCACTCCCTCCATTGCAAGAACATCCTTCCTTAGATAAGGTGACCAAAACTGCACACAATACTCCAGGTGGGGTCTCACCAAGGCCCTGTACAGCTGCAGTAAGGTATCCTTGTTCCTCTACTCAAACCCTCTTGATATGAAGGCCAACATACCATTTGCCTTTTTTAACCGCCTGCTGTACCTGCATGCTCGCCTTCAGAGACTGATGTACAAGTACCCCTAGGTCTCTCTGCACTTCCCCATCTCTTAATCTATTGCCATTCAAATAGTAATCTGCCCTCCAGTTTGTATTACCAAAGTGGATAACCTCACATTTATCCACATTGTAGTGCATTTGCCATGTATCTGCCCAGTCCCTCAATTTATCTAAATCACACTGGAGCTTCCTGACCCCCTCTTCCGTGCAGTGTCTAGGGTTCGAATTCAAAGGAAGCTGCACCAAGGGTCTGTCTGGGACACTGGCGTAAAGGTGAGTTGGGTTGTCACTGTGAGGGGTTTAATTATTATGGCAGCACGTTTAGTGTAGCAGTTACTGCAACGCTGTTTCTACAAATTTTGCAAGTCACAGGAATTAGCTGATTAAAGTGATTTTTACACAAGACTACAAAACTGATTCTTTTTCCAAATAACTTTACAGTTTACACTGTCTTTTGAACAATGTATTCCTAATGTAGGTAGGAAAAAAAGCAAATGTAAAGACAGATTCTCCATAAAAGGTCAGAAGGCAAATGGACTGCTCGAATATGCTCCAGCTTCCATCTGCCGGGTTTGGGGGGGGGGGGGGGGAGGAAAGGGGGTACACTTAGCAGTGGAGTGAAATCGCTCTACCTCCTCCATAAAATGAATGGCACTGAAAGTCTATGATCCAGGAGCCACCACTCAGGGATCCCACGGTGATCAATACAACCTGATGAGCTGCTAATTATGGAGGGGCCAAGGCCCATCGCATGTGTCCCCCACCACGGAGCTCAGTCTTGGTCACATCACGAAGTGCCGAAGCAGCTTGGTGAGGCGCCAGAGTGGTGCTGCACCACTCACCCCACCTCCATCAGCTTGGGAAGCCGGTCGCTGACTCAACTGTGCATAGAGGGGATGTGGGATCAGCCTTATAGATCGTCATAAAAGGTGAATTTAAAAAACAGTGTTTTACCATAAAAAGGCCTTTAGTTAAGCTTTGGAGGAGTGAGACTCAGTCAGGCAGAAAATTTGCATATCCCCTTAGGTGCCAGATAATTGAGATTTTACTATACTTGGAATCTGGTTGACCAAGTCATATTTGAAACTATAGTTGCAAATACTTCCTTCATTGTGGTTGTACCTTGTAACCAGTCTTCCAGAAATAATCTCTGATGGCCCGCACCATCACCAGGGCCACAGGTAAAGTGGCGTTCACTCCTTCCTTTCCAGTGGAGGTTTTTATAAAATCAGAACCTTAAAATAGAGAAGGAAATGATCATTCACTATTATCCTTGAAGCTAATAAATGGCATCGCTTTGAAGAGAATTATTGTTGGATCCAATTCAGCATGATCATTTATAGAACAAGTTTCCGAACATAATTCAGTTGGAGGTAACTCTTTTGATGAAGGTTTTTATCTTTAGATTTCAGCAAATAATCTTGCCTGTTACACACGTGCGCTAATTCTCTTCTTATAGATGCATCAAAGATGTTAAACCAAGGACCTGGCTGCACTGCAAATAACGTCAAAAATACTGTTGACAATAGAGAAATGAGGCTTCCCTTCCAGAACACTGAATATGTAATCAAAATGAGCTATTGTATTTTGCCTGCCTCTGGAGGACAGAGAGCCCTCTCAGCACCTAGCATTTGCCCATCAACCACACTATTAGAATTTAAGTATTGGATCTTGCTGTGCTTAAATCTACTGCTACAATTAACTGCAACAATTCCCATCCTTCGAAGTAAAGACTGAACGTGAAGCACTTTGGGAGAACATGAGGATCTACTGAGATTTTGACAGAAAGCAACAAACGACATTTTTTTTTAATTTTGCAAAGTGCAAAATTTTTTTGGCAATAGATTTGCCCAGTTCTCATCAAATCATTTATGTGCAAATCCAGGGTAAAATTACTCTACATAGATCATTCATATTGAACCAATAAGATCCACCTTCCAGAAAAACAGCAATACAGCCCATTGTTTGCACTAAACTGTGTATTAAGTAATTTAAAAATAAACAGGCACCTTGGATGATATACACTGTTGGCCTTGTCCATGCTGGAGACATAAAAGCATTAGTCTCATGAAATATTTTCAACTGGATCAAAATATAGCCCAGCAAAAATCCATACATCATTTTTAGAGACATCAAATTTCTATGAAGTATTCTGGACAAGATCCTAAAGCAGCATTTCAGAGTTCAAAATGCAATATGTTATTGGGACCCCACCCCACTGGAGTGTCAAACTCTGACTCAGCATGCCGAAATGAGTGCAAAGTGACAGTTTTTAGTGTGTACAATCAAGGTCACAAGAAGCCATCTGCTCAAAAGGAAGCATACGTCTGCCTTGTAGAAGATGAAACTTCCATTGGTGCTGGGCTATTACACTTCCTAAGTACTTTCATAAGTCTCCATACATTGGATGCCATCCAACAGACGGTCCCTCTGTAGGAGTCTGGTTGGTCACAATGGTTGCCAAGTAAAGTAAGACTTGGGCATGATCGCTGGAGAATAAAACTGGAGAGTAAAATTACGTTGGTTTGGCCACAAACAGACTTCAGAATAAGCCTTCAAACATACTGCAATGAGTTTCTTTGAAGGAGGACATGCAGGAGAAAGTGAAATGAAGTGAAAAGGCCAACAAGCTGGACGAACTAACATGCAACATTTGCAATTGGGTTCATGACATTTGAGAAGAAAGAATTGCTGAAGGAACTCAGTAGGTCAGACAGCATCCCTGGGTAAAAATGGTTAGTCAACACTGAGTCATAACCCTTTTATGAAGATATTTTGAGGGTCTGCAGACCTTGACAAGCTGACAGCAGGTTGTGCCCTCCAATGTTCGCTTACAGAAAATAGCAGAGATGCTCTCACCCCCACCAATTAGTCTTCACTCCACAGATAACCGACATGGAAATTGTTTGTGACCTCTTCCAGCTGTACTTTTTTTTGGGGTGGTCGGGAGTCTAGTCAACTTTATTGTCATCTGAACCAGCATTCTCCAGTCATGCAGACACACAACCAGACATAACACATGCGACAAACAACGCACATGCAGGGACATGTATTCATATATACAAATAAATATACACAACTAAATAAATAGTTTCGTAAATACAAGAGTCTGGGATGGTTAGTGAGAGCAGTCCCTTTGGTCATTCAGCGTTCTCACTGCCTATGGGAAGAAGCTGTTCCTCAGCCTGGTGGTCCTGGGTCTGATCCTCCTGAATCTCTTTCCCAACAATAGCAGCTGATGCAATGTAGGGGGTGGAAGGGGTCCCCAAATGATTTTGTGCATCTTCTTCAGACGTTCCTGGTAGATCACGTTGATGTGGGAAGGGAGTAAACTTGCAGTCACTCCATAAAAGTGTCATAGTGAATAATGTAACCAGATTTCCACGCCAGGAAGTAGAAAAACTCAAAAGTAGTATTGCTTCAGATTTGTCAGAGTACATACAACCCTGAGGTTCTTTTTTCTGCAGGTCAGGCAGAATTTTCACTTATTAGTAGGGCAAGAAAATTGTATATAAATATATATATATATATATATATATATATATATATATTCAGAGCCAGCTCTTCAGCGCTTGACGTCCTGTTTTGCGGAAACTGCCAAAATGTTTGGCCTGGAAGTCAGCCTGAAGAAAACTGAGGTCCTCCATCAGCCAGCTCCCCACCATGACTACCAGCCCCCCCACATCTCCATCGGGCACACAAAACTCAAAACGGTCAACCAGTTTACCTATCTCGGCTGCACCATTTCATCAGATGCAAGGATCGACAATGAGATAGACAACAGACTCGCCAAGGCAAATAGCGCCTTTGGAAGACTACACAAAAGAGTCTGGAAAAACAACCAACTGAAAAACCTCACAAAGATAAGCGTATACAGAGCCGTTGTCATACCCACACTCCTGTTCGGCTCCGAATCATGGGTCCTCTACCGGCACCACCTACGGCTCCTAGAACGCTTCCACCAGCGTTGTCTCCGCTCCATCCTCAACATCCATTGGAGCGCTTACACCCCTAACGTCGAAGTACTCGAGATGGCAGAGGTCGACAGCATCGAGTCCACGCTGCTGAAGATCCAGCTGCGCTGGATGGGTCACGTCTCCAGAATGGAGGACCATCGCCTTCCCAAGATCGTGTTATATGGCGAGCTCTCCACTGGCCACCGTGACAGAGGTGCACCAAAGAAAAGGTACAAGGACTGCCTAAAGAAATCTCTTGGTGCCTGCCACATTGACCACCGCCAGTGGGCTGATAACGCCTCAAACCGTGCATCTTGGCGCCTCACAGTTTGGCGGGCAGCAACCTCCTTTGAAGAAGACCGCAGAGCCCACCTCACTGACAAAAGGCAAAGGAGGAAAAACCCAACACCCAACCCCAACCAACAAATTTTCCCTTGCAACCGCTGCAATCGTGTCTGCCTGTCCCGCATCGGACTTGTCAGCCACAAACGAGCCTGCAGCTGACGTGGACTTTTTACCCCCTCCATAAATCTTCGTCCGCGAAGCCAAGCCAAAGAAGAAATATAAATGTAAACCAATAAAGGACTGTAAAAAAAGTAATGAATATAAACAAACTGTGCAACACAAAGAGAATTTTTTTTAAAAGTGTACAAATAAGAGTTCTTAAATGAGTGTTTGTTGTTGAGGAGTCTGAGGGTGGAGAGGTAGCAAATGTTCCTGAACCTGGTGGTGCGAGTCTTGCAGCACCTATACTTCTTTCCTGATAGCAGCAGTGAAAACAGCGTGTGCTGGGTGGTGTGGATCCTTGATGATTGCTGCTGCTCTCCAACAACAGCATTCCCTGAAGATGTTCTCGAAAGTGGGGAGGGTTTTGCCTGTGATGCCCTGGGTTGCATCCATTACCTTTCAGAAGGCCTTACAATCAGGGGCATTGGTGTCCTCACACCAGACTGTGATGTAGCCAATCAGCACCCTTTCCTCCACACTTCTTGAAATTTGCCAGGGTTTCTGGTGTCATACCAAACCTCCACAAACTCCTGAGAAAGTAGTCGCACTGATGAGCTTTCTTCATGATGCCATTGGTGTGTTGGGTCCGGAAAGATCCTCTAAGATAGTGACTCCCAAGAACTTAAAATTTGCTCACCCTCTCCACCTCTGATCTCCCAATGATCACTGGATTGTACACCTCTGGTTTTCACTTCCTGAAATCAACAAATCAGTTCTTTAGTTTGGGCGACATTTGAGTGCAAGGTTGTTGTTGGTCCACCATTCAGCCAAGTTTTCATTCTCCATCCTGTATGCTGTCTCATCTCCTTCCTTTATACAACCCACTACCATGGTATAGTCGGCAAATTTGTAGATGGTGTTATTGTCGTACCGAGCCACACAGTCATATGTATAAAATGAGTAGAGCAGGGCTAAGAACACAGCTCTGTGGTGCTCCAGTACTGATGGAGATTGTGGAGGAGAAGTTCTTACCAATCCTCACTAATTGTGATCTGGAGGTGAGGAAATTCATGATCCAATTACACAGTAAGGTGTAGAGTCCAAGGTCTTGGAGTTTGCTGATCAATTTTGAGGGGGATGATGTTAAATGGCAAATTGTAGTCGATAAAGAACATCCTGATATATGAATCTTTACAGTCCAGACGTTTCAGGGCTTTGGGATAGCCAGTGAGATGGCATCCGCCATAGATCTTCTGCTCCGATAAGCAACCTGGAACTTATCGATGTTGCTGCTCAGTCAGGAGATAATTTGCTTCAACACCAGCTTTTCAAAGGACCATCACTGTTGATTTAAGTGCTACTGGTCGTTAGTTATTATGGCAGGTTACTATGCATTTATTGGGTACTGGTATGACTGATACCTATTTGAAGCAGGTGGGTACCACACACTGCCAGTGAGATGTTGAAGATATCCATGAATACATTGGTAAGTTTGTCAGCACAGATTTTTTAAATTCGGCCAGGTACTCTGTCCAGGCCAGATGTTTTACCCAGATTTACTGAAGTTTTAGGGCGAAGATAAATATTTAAACTGTCCAGAATACCTCTGCTTGCTGGCTGGCATGTTGGGCAAAACTATTGTTAGCCCCCCCCCAACCACCGTTCAAATCTGTTCCCCACCCCATGTCTCAGATGGAATCATTACTCCAAGAATTAGCAACTGGAATATTGAATCTTTGGAATCTTCTGAACAAGGGAGCAGGCAAAGTTCAAGGCAAGGATTGATCAATTTTAGAGTCTTAATGGAAGGAAGGAGGGAGGGATATGCCATTAGTGAAGGTAAATGTTGATGACTCACAGTGCTGGCACAAGAGGCCATCCAGCGAGATTTAGATGCATTTATTGCTGGCACATCTCTCAAGAGAAAGAAAAACTAGCAGAGACTCCATGTTCCAGCACAATCTTGCTAAGAATAAAAGAGAAACAGCCCCCACAGAGGCAGTGAGTGCCTACTCCTACATTCCATTTCTTATTTTAAACTGATTCAAGATTCAATTTATTGTCATGCAATAAAGACAGTGTAATATTACATTAAACTGGTTTTCTGCTAAGGCAGACAGAAATTGCCTGAAGCACATCTTACAGTCAAGAGAAAGACGAGCAAAAGAGTGTTTTCAGAATATCTTCCAGCACTCTTGCAGCCCCTTAGTCCAGTCCAAACCATCAGCACCCTGAGCTCCAGATCCAAACCTCCGACAAGATCAGGAAACCTTCAGCATCCTCAGCCCCCTCTTGCATCCCAATTCCAATACCTGGTACCCTCTTCAGCCAGTCTCCAACAGCCTAGTGCGAGACCCTGGAGTCTGCAGCCTGCATGGGTGCCTCACCTCAAAAAATGACATAGTCCAACATAAAGCATGGGAATTCAGAGATGAGATCATCTATCCCATTGAATGGGGGAAAAAAGGCTACTTTTTAAAAATAGTGAGATTGACATTCATTAGTGTTGAGAGGGAAATGGGTGTCATTGCACATCACTGAAACAAAGCATGCAGATCCAACAAGCAATTAGGAAGGCAAACAATATGTTAGCCTTTATTACAGGTGGGGTTAAATGCAAGTATAGAGAAATTTTGTTCCAATTATATGTAGCCCAGAGAGATCATATTTGGAATATTGTGTACAGATCTGGTCTCTGTACCAAAAGAGGGATCTACTTGAAGAGATAATGCATCTGATGCAAAGGTTTAGAAGAATAAGGGAGGGAGCAATAGGCTCAGTGAAATGTAAAATTCTTAAGGGGTTTACAGGTTAGACTTGGACCTAACATTTCCTGTGGCTTGGAGGTTTAGAACCAGCATTCAAAGATGAGAAAATATTTCTGCACCTTTGAAAGTCTATTGAAGAGGGCTGCAAAGGTTCAATGGATGACAATATTCAAGATGGAGACCGATAATTTTCTTAATAAATAAATATACTAAAATGGGGGATGACTGCAGGGTCGTGGTGCTGAGGTGAAAGATCAACCCTGATCATTTTGAATGGTGGAGCAGGGTACAAAAGTTATAATTGACTACTTCCACACCATTTCTTATTCTCTTATGTTCAGCAGTGAATGAATACTTTTTTTTTTAAATCACTGAAAATTACTCTTCTAAACCAATTTTTCCTCACTCAATTTACAGAATATTAAAACTGCGTGTCTTGGCCTTTTGACATGGCATCCAACTTTTAAATTGGTAAATGAAAGTCTCTGTTAAAATATATTTCTGTCGGCGTTTGTAGCTGAAAATTATACAATGACTTTTTGTGAGAGGCTTTTTACTTAATTTTATCATGGGCAAATTCATCTCAAGATTGTTTAATGCAGCCCACTACCAGACCTTTTACTTTTGACATTTAATAATCAGCTTTTGATGAAATAGATAGATAACAATGTGTCTTAATTACATCCACTACCAAATTCATTTGCTTCCAATTCTCCAAGGGTTTTGGCTGCAATTCTGCACCTCATCACTAAACAGGACAAGATTAACATTTTTCAGTTCATTCAAGAGACGTTCTGTGCATTATTTCCTTTGTACTCATCTTTCTTAATTATCACGTAATGGCTAATGCTTTTTAAAATACATTTTTTGAGAATTAAAACACAATTCATTTGCAAACCAAAGACTGTGAAGGGTGATATAAAAATTACCGACTCCGAAGATTAATCTATCAAATTATTACTCTAATTTTAAAATTCTAAGTCACGAATTATTTAACAAAAGAACAGATGAAAAAAATCCATTTGTAAGAAAGTTAAATTAATTTCCAAAGTAGATCAGTACGCAATTAGTTATAATCAAGCTTTAACTGCAATTATGATAAAATGACAAATTATTCATCAGCCCTTTGAGGACTAGCTTTCCTTTTCATAACTGATTCCAAAAATGTAATTCTGGTCTCACGCAACTGGAGAGCAGCAGTTTCTCCAATGAGAACATTCCTATTCAACAGTGCTGAAGGCGTGGGTGGGAAAGAGGTATTAGAAGGGGGAAGAACATTTTCAAAAATATCCGAAGCAAATTCAATATTATAAGTTTTTAATCCCTTATGGTAAAAATTGAATACAAGATCATCAGGATCCAATTAAAAGCAACTGTCTTAGCGATTTAGCAGACGATTAAGAATCAAAAATAAGAGATCATTAAACTCTGGTACATGATTTTTATTAAACCACTGCAAATTATTATCAATATTTGACTTAATTTAGATGTTCTTGAGAAAGCAAAGAGCATCCCCACCAAATCATTCAGGGTTTACCCCAAACAGAAGCCCTGGATGAACATTGAAATACAGAACCTGCTGATAGCTGGATCACAGACATTTAACCGTGGAGAGCCATGCCACTACAGAAGGAGCAGGTTGGACCTTCGGAAAGCCATCTCCCAAGCAAAGTGGATATCCGACAGCTGGGGCAGGGCCTAAATGACATATCCTGCTGCAGGACCAAATCCAGAGCAGTCGGATATGGCAAAGCTTCTCTCCCAGATGAGCTCAACGCCTTCTACATCAGATTCAACAGGAAAAATGAGGAAGAACCACCACTGTGCTCTCCCATGTCCCTTTATGATCCTTTCCTGTCCCTATACGAAGATGACATACCTTCAGGAGAGCAAATCCAAGGAAAGCATCCGACCCAGTTGGAGCACCCGGCCAAGTATTAAAAATCTGTGCTGACCAACTTGCCGATGTAGCCACTGAGATCTTCAACATCTCACTCCTTTAAAATAATAAATATTCAAAAAATCTCACTCCAGCAGGGTGTGGTACCCATTTGTTTCAAGCAGGCGTCAATCATACTGGTGCCCAAGAGTATGATAACCTGCTTAAATTACTATCGACCAACAGCACTTGCACCAACAGTGATAAAGTGTTTTTAAAGGCTGGTTTTGAAGCATATCAGTGCCCATCTGAGTGGTGTCATGGAGGCATTCCAATTCACCTATCAAAGCAATAGGTCTACCACAGATAATGTGGTACCTCACTGGCTCTACACAAAGCCTTGAAACAGCTGGTCAGCAAAGATGCATACATCAGGATGCTCTTTTTTGACTACAGTTCAGCATTTAACACCATCATCCCCTTAAACCTGATCAGAAAACTCCAAGGTATGGGACTCAACACCTCATCATGTAATTGGATCCTGGATTTACTCACCTCCAGACCATAATCAGAGAGGATTGGTAAAAACATCTCCACAATCTCCATCAATACAGGAGCACCTCAGGGCTGTGTTCGTAGTCCCCTTCTCTATGTGCTATATACCTATGATTGTATGGTTTGGTAGGACAACAATACCATCTACAAATTCACTGGCAAAACCACAATAGTGTGTTGTATAAAAATGGACAATGAGCCAGCACACAGGAGGGAGAGTGAAAACGTGGCTGAATGATGTACTAATAACAACCTTGCATTCCAGGTCTCCAAAACCAAGGATCTGATCGTTGACTTCAGGAAGGGAAAACCAGAGGTGTACTGTCCAGTGATCGGAGGGAATCAGAGGTGGAGAGGATGAGCAAATTTGAGTCAGGATCTCAGAGGACCTTTCCTGGACCCAACACACCAATGGCATCATGAAGAAAGCACGTGAGCACCTCGAGTTCCTCAGGACTTTGCGGAGATTCGGTAGGACATCAGAAACCCTGGCAAATATGTGGTGGAAAGTGTACGGATTGGCTGGATCACAGTCTAGTATGAGGACACCAGTACCCTGGAGCACAATACCCTGCAAAAAGTAGAGGACACAGTCCAGGACATTACATTAAAAACTCTCCTCACTATTGAGCACATCTACAGGGAACACTGCCATCAGAGAGCAGCAGCAATCATCAAAATCCACATCACCCAGCGCACGCTCTGTTCTCGCTGCTGCCATCAGTATAGGTGCCTCAAGACTCGCACCACCAGCTTCAGGAACAGCTGCTACCCCTTTTCCATCAGACTCCTCAACAACAAACTCAATCAGGGGCTTATTTTTGCACTACTGATTTTTTTTTCCTATCTCTGTATTGCAGTTAATTTGCTTACATTTTTTTAGTTGTTTACATGGGTAAGTTGAATCAGTTTTCAGTTGGACTGCCAATTAGTGGTAATTCTGCATGCCCATAGGAAAAAAAGAATCTCAGTGTTGAATGTGATGTCATGTATGTACTTTGGAAACATATGAAAAATAATTAGTCATTTTAAGTAAAAGCAAAACAGACATTATCTATAATTTTACCATTCAGATTACATTTACTTGGAGGATAAACTAATGCAAGAGATTCACTCCAGATTACCTAAAGTACATCAAATGTAATTGAAGTTATCGTCAACTCTCGGCACAATCTGCTGATTATTTTCAAAACGTGCATCAAAAAGATATTTTTCCCAGAGATGGAACACAATCTAAGAATGAAGGTAAATAATCCGCCCTAGAATTGTTCCTTCTTCCCCACCACCCCTCCCACCTTTAAAAGCTGTGAACATATGTTGTTTATGGCCACCACAATCTCCATCTCTCAGGACAAGAATAAACTCCATAGGGTTGTTAAATCAGCCTGCAACATCACAGGCACCAGACTCCACTCCATTGAAGACATCTACATGAGGTGGTGCTTTAAAAAAAAAAGCAGCCTCTATCCTCAAAATGGATCACTATTACCCTATTGGTGGGAACAACAGTAGAAGCACATCTCTTGATAATTAAAAGGGCCTGAACTGAAGAAAGCAAGAAAGAGCAAGGACTAGAGACAATAGTTCCTTCAGTGAACTGACAGTTATAATGGGTCAAATAGGACAAAAGAAATTCTGATTTTACAGCAAACCATACACATCTGCATGGACGTTCTCTTACAATAACAATTTCTCATTTTCTCCCCTTCTTTGATGGAGCCTTGGTTTTCTATTCAATGTTTTTTTGGAAGTTGCTCAGTGTATGTCATACTCAGTGTAAGTCATACCAGGAAAGATCAACAGACTCTCCCTCAGGTTTATCACACCATTTTCTAGTATTGCTGGGATCTTCTTTTGTGCCTTTTCCCATCAATGTCATTACATATCACCAATACTTAATGGATATTCAATATTATGAAGCACTTTGACAGAGAAAATATTCCCACTGGGAGGAGAATCAGAAATCAGAGGGGACAAGATTAAGATAAATGGTGGAAGAGATGAGAATCTATTCATGAGCCCCACTTCCAACTGAAAAGGAAGAAGATTCAAATGTAAGCTTTATAAATTACAAATTGTTGAAAAAGAATAAAAATCTCAGGGCTAATTGAAAACCGTGGTGAAGTTAGTTAAAATGAATAGGACTATCAGATATGTTTTTTTTTAAAATCAACTTTGCATGATTTTACAGTCTGAAGAATGTCCAACGTGCCCACATCGGTTGTTCACACACGAATGACCAAAACTCCAAATCAGTTTCTTTACGCGAGTTTAGACAGCATACCGGAGTGCAGCAAGAGGCGGGAATTGCAACGCCACTGCAGTGATGTCCTATTCATTCGCCCGTTGTTCACGGAATGCCTGCAGTTCACTTTAGGCTGCTAGCGTTCCGGGAAATTGACAAGGGATCTCGGAGGTAAAATGTCAGAACAGGTATGGCACATTCATTCCCGTTCCATGCTTTTTACACAGCATGTGTTCCGGGAAAATCTTCCTGGAATGCAGCGGCTGTGTTAAAAAACATGAGGCACAATGATTTACTTCAACATCTTGCTTCTATTTCTGTACAGCAAAACAGGTCAGAGCTCTTCCTCGCTGTCTGGTTCAGCTCGCATTCTAATGTCAACATTATACTCACAGCTCATGTAAATTTCTGTTCTTTCCCATCACTCTTTTTTTTAAATTTAAAATCACACCTTTCTGTGCAAAATGTCAAGGACTTGAAAAATCCTCCTGAGCCTCTGGCAATGTAGAATGAGCAAACCCCTCAGAATTTCAGGCCCAGCCAAATTATTTCTCTCACTTCTCAGAAAAGACACATTGCTTCACTGAAAGGTTCAGACATGGAACTGGATGCAAAATTAACGATTCTGTTTTGTTAATGTGTGACAGCTCATCAGCATTTTAAATTCATTGCAAACATGTTTTTACATTCTTGAAGAAATTTTGCTAAAGTAGTGAACTTTCATGAAAAATTCACATTGTGTTACTTTAGTTTGAAAATTCCTTCAGAAAGCTTGATGAACAATGATGTCTACCAGAGTCAACATGGAGACAGTAGGATCATGCAAACCTAAACCACAATTTTTATGATTTTTGCTGTAAAAATATTAATCAGTGCAGTGACAAAATAATTTGCTGATTTCAAATTAAACCCACATGATGTATAGTGACTGGAACCAAGACTAGTTCTAGATTTAACTCTCATCCAAATGTTGAGAATACAATTCTCCCTCTGCTAACATCAATTAACGAGTTGAAACATCAATTATGTTTTCAACGTCAAGAGACTTTATGCAAACATTGAATGGAAATTCATGTTACCTGCCATCATGGCAACCAGACTTGCTTTGTAGACATTTGTCAAAGATCCCAGTTCTCCTGTTCCAAGTATGGTTTTCATGTACACATTTTCACAAGCCTCTCGACATTCCTGAATTTCCTTGTACAATTCTAAAGTGTCAAACAAGAACATAAAATGCATAAAACACAATCAGGGAACTGATGCCAACTTCAAAAGTTTTAAACACAAGAAACACTGAATATGGTTAGGCCTTGGTAAACCAGGTGTTACTGTTTTGTTGACATTATATACTGAGAAACTTCTTGAACAAACTTTGAAATATGAAGTTTAATCTTGTCATAATATTTAAAAATTGCATCAGTTTAATTCAGTTTTTAATTCATCCCACATGTGATCTAATTAATACGCACATGGCCCCACTGACAACATTTGCAAACAACGCTCAAATTTACTGGAAAAATTCACCTTCCCTTTTTTATTTTATGCATCAGGGAAATTAGCTTTCCTTTGCTCCAATCAATATCCCATTTAATTCAATGCGATGGAATGACAGGAAATTTTGTGGTAGGTGAGGTATGATTTTCTTGTGTGCTCACCACAGTAAAGCTTAGCATCAAAACTAGTATTTTCAAAAGATCTGGTCTCAGTGCGGACACCATTTAAGATAAAGAACCTAAAAAAAAAGCTATCTCCTTTTTATGAAGCCTGGCTCAGAACATTGATAGACTATCACAGGAACACAAAATATATATTTTTAAAACTAATTACACCATCTAATCAGTTGTTACTTATTTATAAAGGAACAGCCCTCACCTTCCCATTCACCCTTCAGTACCAAAGTTCTGTTAATGACAATATCAATTTCTGTAGCACCATCTTTCAACGCCATCGTAATCTCCTGCAAACGTACAGATAGTGGTGTCTGTCCAGCAGGAAAGCCAGTTGCCACTGTTGGATATATTTTTTTTTTAAAAATGGTTTTAGTTTTCACAAAGAAACAAGTTGTCTTCCCCTTGGTCAGGAGCGTACTTCAGATGACTAAACAATCAAAACCACAAAAGAGGATCTGGAATTAATTGAAAACTAGGCAGAGAATGACTGAGGGCAAGATCACAGCTAAGAGAATTCCAGTGGTGGCGGCGAGAAGGCAGTGAAATCTCGTTTTAGAGAAGCAGGAAGGATAGATACAGGAGATGAAACACGATGGGCTGCAGATGTTGTGATTGCAGTCAACACACCAGAATGCTGGAGAGGCTCAGTTGGTCTTTTTAGCCTTTAAAGGAGATGATATATTGCCGACATTTCAGGTCTGAGCCCTTCTTCGGGGGGGGGGGGGGGGGGTTGGAAGAGAGAGGGGGGGAAAATAAAAAAATCAGAAAAGGCAACCTTGAAGAGCTCAGGCCCGAAACATCTTTGTCTCCTTTTGATGCTGAAAAGACTGGCCGAGTTCCTCTAGCATTTCAGTGTGCATACAGGAGCTGTCTGGCAGCAGATGAATACGGCAGGGAAAGAACCAAGCCTTCTGATTTGATATCAGGCACAAGCGAAAATTAACTCTGCAGGGAGACTTGAAGCTGGAGAAGATGAAGGAGGAAGAAAGAACTTACTACAGGGAAAGACGCATAGAGATAGACCTTTCAGTAAGATGTTACCCAAGGATGGCTGCAGAGGGAATCAAACAAGTCCTGAGTTAATGACAGGCTGCATTAGCGGCTCAGAAAAAAGTCTGAATGGTGGAGATAGAAATTCCTGCGTTGGAGAATGTAATGTTTAGTAATGCTGAGCAGGATGTGGAACTAGATGAAGTGATTTAATGCCAACACCCTAACATACACCCATCATTTCCATTGAACAGATTGTTACCATCATACCGGAGGCAACAGGAATATTGCAGTGTATATTCCTCAGTACTTGTACTGCGTCAGCCACTCTTGATGGATAAACACACACTGCACCAACAGTAATACCTATAAACAAAACAAAAACACTTTGAAGGGTAATTCCTTGAAAATAAACTCTGCCTACATTACAGGGAAAGCCTGTGTTAAGCGAAGCACTGCAAATTCTTCACACCACCTTGTGCCACATACTTTGATCTGCAGGTTATAAATCCTGACAAGGCCTCCTTGTTCAGACAATTTTCCTTCACTTGCCCTTTCTTGCATATTGTTTCATCCCATTAACAAATTCATTGGACTGAATGTATTAAAATCTGCAGAGACTTAAGATTATCTCTGACCAATGTTGTAAAAGGACCTTCAAAACTAAAAGCTTGAGCTCCCCTACAAAACAAGTTCTGGGTTCACACAGACCTTGCATTGCTTCCTGAATGCTCTACTTTTTGTAGGGGACACAAGGATCAAGGTGGAATAACAGAAACACAAGACTATTCATGTTCTGTATTTTAGTTTGGATTCCAGAACTGCCAAGTCAGAATCTTCACTCAATGTTGAGTTTACTTTGGAATGGGCAGAATGTTTTAAAAGGTGGCCAGAGGGTTTAAGAGGCATTCAAGAGGTCATATTTTTTTTAAATTTAAACTCACAGCCTTTCCGGCCCACAAACCCATGCCGCCCTAATACCCTAATTAACTTACAACCCCTGTACATTTTTAAGAGTGGGAAAGAACCCATGAAGACACGGGGAGAACGCACAAACTCCTTACAGACAGCGCCAGATTCAAACCCCAGTCGCTAATGCTGTAACAGAGTTGCACTAACTGCCATGCTAATGGGGCCACCTTAATATAAACAGATTAAAGGTTTTAGTGATTGACATGAATACCAAAATAGTTAGTTGATGCGTTTTATGCATCATTTATATTTGACACAAAGGATTCAGAAGAAAAAAAGATGGGATCAATACAAATATAAAACTCTTTAGGTATTATAACTTTGTTAATTCTAAAAAGGATGTACATCAGCCTACTGAATATGGCAGAAACAAATCTCATTCTCTGTCATGTCCATAAACTATGAAACAAGAACTCCTGCAAGAAGCTACAAACTTCAGTGGCTAATTTTGGAAAATGATTGAAAATTGTGTGACCTCCAAAGAGGTGCAAGCTCTAAGGGAGACAATGATCTCTCGTGTATCACGAGACACAACTTGCCCTCTCTGAAGAAGACTAATGCAATACACACTGGGTTGTGAACGGGGCTCAGGCTATCACCCAACTCACTTCCCTCCATTGACTTCATCTACAACTCCTGCTGCCTTGGAAAAGCAGCCAACATATTAAAAGACTCATCCCAGCCCAGCCACTCTCCATTCACTTCGCATCAGGAAGAGGAGTCACCATTAACAGACACCATTAAAGCGCTACAGCACAGAAAACAGGCCATTCAGCCCTCGAGTCTGTGCCAATCATCTCCCATTCCATAACCCTCCAGGCCTCTCCCATCCATGTACATATCCAATTTATTCTTAAAATACACGATTGAGCGGACACTCACATCATCAGATGGCAGCTCATTCCACACTCCCACCACTCTCTGAGTGAAGAACTTCCCCCTAATGTTCCTCCTCAACCTTTCCCCTTTCAGCTTAATCTCGTATTTCTCTCCATCAATCCATGAAAAAAGCCTATTCAATACATCCTGTCTCAACCTCTCAAAATCTTGTAAACCTCTCTCCAATCTCCCCTCATTCTTCTTCGCTCCAAAGAATAAAGTCCCAACCGGTTTAATCTTTCCCCGTAACTCAACTCCTGAAGACCCGGCAATATCCTAGTTAATCTCTGTACTTTTTCCCAATCTTTCGGATATCCTTCCTGCAGTTAGGCACTAAGAACTGCACACAACATTCCAAATTTGGCCTCACCAATGTCTTAAACAACCAACATAACATCCCAACTCCTATACTCAATACTCTGATTTATAAAGGCTAAGATGCAAAAAGTTTTCTTTACCACCCTGTCCACATTCAACGCCACCTTCAGGGAATAATATATTTGTATTCACAGATCTCTCTGCTCCTCCACACTCTTCAGTGCCCTAACATCTAGGTTTGCCCTTTCAAAATGCATCACCTTACACTCCATCTGCCATTTTTTGGCCCATTCTCCAAGCTGGTCCAGATCCCTCTGCAAGCTTTGAAAATCTTCCTCACTGTTCATAACACCTATCTTTGTGTCATCACCAAACCTGCTGATCCAATTCACCACATTATCATCCAGATCAATGATATATACAACAAACAATAATGGTCCCAACATGGGATCCCCTGAGGCACACCACTAGCCACAGGCCTCCAAACTGAGAAGCAACCATCCACTACCACCCTGTCTTCTCCCACACAGCCAATTTCAAATCCAGTTTATAACCCTCCTTGAATATCTAGTGTCATAACCTCCTGAACTAACTTCCTATGTGGGACCTTGTCGAAGGCTTTACTGAAGTCCAAGAAGATAACATCCACAACCCTTCCTTCATCTACCTTCTTGGTAACCTCAAAACTCTGCAAGATTCACTAAACACGACCCATCACGCACAAACTCATGCTGACTATCCTTAATCAGCCCACGACTGTCCAAATACCTACTTATCCTGCCTCTCAGAACTCCTTCCAACAATTTACCCACTACTGGCTCAAGGCTCACCGGCCTAGAAGTACCTGGCTTATTTTTAGAGCCCTTTCTAAACAACGGGACAACACGAGCTACCTTCCAATCCTCTGGAACCTCACCCGTGGCCAAGGACATTTTGAATACATCAGCCAGGGCCCCTGAAATTTCTACCCTACTCTCCCTCAAGGTCCAAGAGAATAATTATGATGCCTTTGATTATCAACTGATCTTTGTAGCTCTGCACTTTTGTACTGAGTCTTACTTGCTACACTATATTTATTGGTTTACTAACAACTTCTATCATTGCTTCTTGGTACATGCAACAATCATCATAATCTGACAATTCCTTATTCAAAAAGATAAGAGGTTATTTAATTGAAAACAACTAGGACCAGAGTCCATTAAACATTGTTCCAGCCCACATACCTTCATCCTGCATGTTTAAATGCTTCAGCAGGTCTTCCCTGATGGGGTGCTTGGCTTTGTAGCAGAGCCTCTGAATATTCGAAGGTGTGTCATCACCAGAGAGCGTGGTGAGGTCAATACAGGTGACGGCCTTCAAAAGCCATGCAGCCTACAAAATGACAAAAGGGGTACTGGACTAATATTGATGTGGATTACACAAAGAGAAAACCTGAGTGACAAAATACATTGCAGGGGAGAGTACTGCAGTACTCATTTTCTGCCACTAGATAGAGATCCCTCATTTATAACCAGCACCGTAAGCTTTACAACAGTAAAAACACAATGCGGGAAATACTTGAAGCCCAAAACATTCGTTATGCATCTTTACCTTTACAACATAAAGCACACGGTTTCTCCAGCATTGTGTTTTTACTTCAACAATGGTGTCTGCAGATATTCCTGCTTTACTTTTAGACTCCTGTTTGGCTCCGAATCATGGGTCCTCTACCGGCATCACCTACGGCTCCTAGAACGCTTCCACCAGCGTTGTCTCCGCTCCATCCTCAACATTCATTGGAGCAACTTAATCCCTAACATCGAAGTACTCGACATGGCAGAGGCCGACAGCATCGAATCCACGCTGTTGAAGATCCAACTGCGCTGGGTAGGTCACGTCTCCAGAATGGAGGACCATCGCCTTCCCAAGATTGTGTTATATGCGAGCTCTCCACTGGCCATCGTGTCAGAGGTGCACCAAAGAAGAGGTACAAGGACTGCCTAAAGAAATCTCTTGGTGCCTGCCCCATTGATCACCGCCAGTGGGCTGATATCGCCTCAAACCGTGCATCTTGGCGCCTCACAGTTCGGCGGGCAGCAACCTCCTTTGAAGAAGACTGCAGAGCCCACCTCACTGTCAAAAGACAAAGGAGGAAAAACCCAACACCCAACCCAACCAACTAATTTTCCCCTGCAACCGTGTCTGCCTGTCCCACATCGGACTTGTCAGCCACAAACGAGCCTGCAGCTGACGTGAACATTTACCCCTCCATAAGTCTTCGTCCGCGAAGCCAAGCCAAAGAAAGAAAGACAATAGTCCTGCTTGCTGCATTCCAGGTCCAATGTGTTTTTTAGTCCTCTCTGACCAAGATTATTACAGCATCACTGAAATAGGCTTCTGTTTTGAATAGTAAGAGCACATTTTTATGGTGCCAGTCCAATTCTCATTCAAACTATTAGATGTTGAAAGGATGTGTAAATATCCTATTATAGGCTAAAACAAGCCTTTACAGCTTGTAACACAGAGCATTTTAATTCTCGAACTACAATGTAGTTGGTAATCAAGTATTCTCAAAAGCAACTAAAGGATTAAATGCTAGCTCTCAGTCATTCAATCCATTTGATCCATCTTTTCAACACTGCATAAAATGACCAAAGATGGCCAATGTATACAATGGTAGCAAACACTGGATACTGTAAATCAAAAATAAATTTGAAACATCTTCCACAGGTCTGTTCACTAAAGTTATTAGAAGAGTGTGCTCAAGGAAGGGTCCACACATATCCTCACCTATCATCTTCTGAAACAATTAGCAAAATTGTGCAAGAAAAAAAAAGATAAAAATTTCAACTGAAATTTCTACATAAATGCACAAACATCTTCATTCTATAGTTATTGAATAGATATCTGTAGCAATTCTTTGACTGAACAATTTCCTATTCTACCCACCCTATGTTAGCCCTGGAAATATCTCCAATTACCTCTTTTTTTTAAAAAAGTCACCATGCATATGCATTTACCACTCCTACAGGTGTGTTGAAGGCCAGATCATCAGGTTGCTGGATATATAGTACTCTTGGTCTATAAAACAGTTTCTTCTGAAAACCATTCTCAGTGGAGGGTTTCTCTGCATTTCTTCACTGAGAACTATCCTTTCACCTTGACTGTTCCAAGGAGGATAATTCCAATTTCTCAATCTTCTTCAAATATTAGTTTTAAGTGTTCAAAATCTCCTCTGCACCCTCTCCAAGGTTTTGACATACTTCCCAAAAATTATTGGCTGGAAAATAATCTAACTAGCCATAAATAACGGTTCAGCACAACATCCTTGCTTTCAAACTAGTCTTTTCTTTTTAAAAATAAAGAATTATGTTGTTAGTTAAGGGTTTTTTTTAAGTTTGGGTCTCAATTATAATGAAGGAATGGTGATAGATTTCCACATTAATTTGGTTTGTGACTCAAAAGCCCAGCTTGCTTTCTGGTTTTCACTAGTTGTCAGAATAAAAGTCCTGAGAAAGATGCTTTCGTGACAGCACCTCTTGTAGTTAACACCACCACCAAAATGCATATTTAACAGATTTCTACATTAAACTTCATTTTGTGTGTTTCAGTTGATTTCAATCGTCCATCCATAAACTACTTGCCTGTGACATTGCTTAGCAAAGTTCCATCTTCAGACTGCAACATTCGATTCTCGTATCAAATATAGAGATCATTAAGTTACCAAACACACCAACGTTAGGAAAGTCTTTTGCTGGACTAAGTTTCTTCCCTCCAATGTGGAGATCAACAACTTCCCATTAAATTTGTCTTCCATTTCATAGCAAATTTCACATCCACATAGCTCTAACTCTGAGTTTCAACATCACCAACAAAACCATCATGGATAAAAGCCTACTTAAATACATACCTGCCATTCCTTAGACAAACACCTCCGTGTCTGAAGATGATCGGCACACCTCAGAACAGCAGGTTGATTCACCCGAATTCTGGAGATCCAGCCCAAATCTGAAAAGGCAGTTAGAAGATAAAAACTTGTCCTTCACAAGCCCATAAAACAATGCAAAATCAACAGGGTTTTATTGATGTAATCTTTAAAAGTGTTGAACATTTTCACAAGCATATCAACATGAAAACTGTTCTTCCATTTTAGATACTGGCCGAATGATTCACTTACCAAAAACCTGAACAATGTGCCTAAATGTCACAATATAGTTATCTGGAATTCAAGCAACCAGCCAAAAAAAAGAAGAAACAAACAAACAAATAAATAAGAATGATAAAGAATAAATAAAAGTTTTAAATTGTAAATGTTCTCCAAAGCAATACACAACCCTTTGGTGAAGATGGAGGAAAACATTCAGCCAGTGGAGCACTTTGGTCAAGCCCTGCCCACAGCAGCTCTTTGAATAAATTTGTGTTTGAATAAAATGGCAGCACCCAGGATGAAGAACTTGCCAATGCCACTTGGGCAATTCTCCCAAAGCATCTCCCTATCCCTGCCTAGTAAGACTCTTATTAGTAATAACATTAATTATATTAGCAAGGCTTTATCAGTTAAAATGGGGTGGGATTAAGTATGACAGAGACACTGTTAGTGCAATGCTATTATAGCACCCAAGGTTCTCATTTAAATTTTGTTATGGGAAACACCTGAATAAAGTGAACTTTACACGTGATTTTTTTTCCCCCCACAAAATTACTTCATATTTTGTACTTTTGTCTTTTAAACGGTTTATTTTTAATGCAGGTGTATTAATTAGGCATTGTAAGAGTGAGTCTCAGGCAACCAGACGATTCACATTTCCAGCATCCACATTAACCGTAGATGCCGTATACCAGGGGCTTTGCTGTACTGGCATTTACACACAATACATCGGTGCAAAAAAATCTTCCACTTCATACCAATTCTTAGGCAGCTTTGAGGTAATAAAAGGATGATTTGCTCCCACTTCAGTTTAGTGGATTGGGATGAGCCAAATATGGAAATCTCATCCTTCCACAAAGTTGGTGTGAGGGCCAGACAGTTGGGTTGACTGAGAAGTGGAGTGTTCCTTCCATGATTTAAACAATATTTCTCGGTATTGAGCAACACTGTTTGAAACACAGTTGTTGCAATACTACTAATGCACACAGGAGGGAGATTCCACAAGATGTTCAGGTTTCATTTTATGGCACTAATATTGGTTCCTTGTTAAAAATAACAACCTCAAACAATGCAATTAATTTCAGTCTATAAACTCACCACAGAACTTAGAAATAAATCTTCTTTTTCCCTTCCATGCTCATACCAAATTCAAAATTCCACTTTGTTAAGCTTGCATCAAAACAAAGACTCAAGTCTTATGTCAATTCACTAGTTGCCCAAAATTACAGGACCTTTTATTCAATCATGGTGAAACACAAACCTTTTCTCAGTAAGGAACCACTGCACAAATGGTGTACTTTAGTTAAAGTTCGTTTATAGACCAGAACAAGCTTCAGTTTAAAATGTCATTAAATCGAAACAAATGAGAGAAGGGCCATAAATACCTTTCTCCTTGCCAAACTAGGTTTTGATCAGATGTTAAATTTCAAATTAAGCTTCAAACTTTTACAGATTTTAGTTTACATACACCATTAAAAATGTATGTGGTCTCAAACATGCTGGACACTTATACCATGCCAACAACTTTTATTGCCAACTTCCCAAAAGCTTGCCACAAAGATTTATTTGCCTTTTATTTTTAATTCTCAGTTATCTCTGCTGCAGATGGCTGCTTGTTATGGTCCAATTTGCAGATATATACAATTGCAAATATCATTCGAACCACTTCAAAAAATTTAACAACTGATCCACAAATCTTTTGCGACCTAAATTTCACCAGTTAGCAATAGAATCTCTCAAAATTTGCTTCGAATATACTTAATTTATAAGCCCAACAGTCCAATGGTCTGTTTTGTTGTTGGGGAGTAATTATTCTATACCATCACCAACAAAGAAATCTCAAATGCTCTTTGATAACCATAATTATATTTGGCATCCACTAAACGTACAGACTAAACAAGGAGATTTAATATGACGCACAATGCTCATCAACATCAACTCTCAGGCAGAATTTCCATTTATATTTCAGAAAAAAAACACTCAAGTCACTTTTAAGATGTCTCAAATATTGATTAATGTAGACACTATTGCAGAAAGAAACTAATCTGTAAACACAAAAGTGCTTGACTACTTTTATGTATTTTCTACATCTACAGACTTTCACAGCAACCAATCTGTGCAGGACAAGCTACAAAATACTATGCAGTAATGATCAAGCTTGGGATGTTTGCTCAGGAATAATGGACAGGATTGAAGCTGGGTCACTGGAGCAACCTGCTGCACCACTGTACACGCAAGGTTTTTATTTCAGTAACTTCAGGGTTATCATGTTTGAGATTTTTTGTACTTATTAAAATTAATTAACTGAAGTTGATTCTCTCAGCCACAAGATTTGCTTACTTCCCTTCAAATCATAATTCCAAACCTTTGGTTTACCAGTCCAGTAATATGATCAACAAGATCTCTGAACATTTAACAATACAGCATTGTACAACTGGTCCTTCAGCCCTCAATGCTGCGCTGAACCATATATTCCTTTAAAAAAACAAATACTAAACCCTCATAAGCTTCTATTTTTCTTCCATCCATGTGCCTCTCTAAAATGTCCCAAATGTTTCAACCTCCACCATCATCCTTGCCAAGGAATTCAAGGCACCCACAACTATGAGTAAAAAAAAACTTTCCAATTATATATTTTTTTAAAAAACATAAATAACGTTATTTTTCCGAAAACAGCAGTTCAGTTTAGACAGCAGGCAGTCCACAATAACATCTAGGGGTGTCTCAGGTAAAATTTCGGAGCGGGAATGAGGGACTTATTCCCGTTCTGATCTTTTGACACAGACTGCGTTCACAGAATTTGGGAACCCTTCCCCCTCAGCGCGCCCCTTCCCCCTCAGCGCGCCCCTTCCCCCTCAGCGCGCCCCTTCCCCCTCAGCGCGCCCCTTCCCCCTCAGCGCGCCCCTTCCCCCTCAGCGCGCCCCTTCCCCCTCAGCGCGCCCCTTCCCCCTCAGCGCGCCCCTTCCCCCTCAGCGCGCCCCTTCCCCCTCAGCGCGCCCCTTCCCCCTCAGCGCGCCCCTTCCCCCTCAGCGCGCCCCTTCCCCCTCAGCGCGCCCCTTCCCCCTCAGCGCGCCCCTTCCCCCTCAGCGCGCCCCTTCCCCCTCAGCGCGCCCCTTCCCCCTCAGCGCGCCCCTTCCCCCTCAGCGCGCCCCTTCCCCCTCAGCGCGCCCCTTCCCCCTCAGCGCGCCCCTTCCCCCTCAGCGCGCCCCTTCCCCCTCAGCGCGCCCCTTCCCCCTCAGCGCGCCCCTTCCCCCTCAGCGCGCCCCTTCCCCCTCAGCGCGCCCCTTCCCCCTCAGCGCGCCCCTTCCCCCTCAGCGCGCCCCTTCCCCCTCAGCGCGCCCCTTCCCCCTCAGCGCGCCCCTTCCCCCTCAGCGCGCCCCTTCCCCCTCAGCGCGCCCCTTCCCCCTCAGCGCGCCCCTTCCCCCTCAGCGCGCCCCTTCCCCCTCAGCGCGCCCCTTCCCCCTCAGCGCGCCCCTTCCCCCTCAGCGCGCCCCTTCCCCCTCAGCGCGCCCCTTCCCCCTCAGCGCGCCCCTTCCCCCTCAGCGCGCCCCTTCCCCCTCAGCGCGCCCCTTCCCCCTCAGCGCGCCCCTTCCCCCTCAGCGCGCCCCTTCCCCCTCAGCGCGCCCCTTCCCCCTCAGCGCGCCCCTTCCCCCTCAGCGCGCCCCTTCCCCCTCAGCGCGCCCCTTCCCCCTCAGCGCGCCCCTTCCCCCTCAGCGCGCCCCTTCCCCCTCAGCGCGCCCCTTCCCCCTCAGCGCGCCCCTTCCCCCTCAGCGCGCCCCTTCCCCCTCAGCGCGCCCCTTCCCCCTCAGCGCGCCCCTTCCCCCTCAGCGCGCCCCTTCCCCCTCAGCGCGCCAGTGTCCTCATCAGGCTCTCAGTGCTCCTTCCTTTAAATTCAAACCCCGTTTGCCAGCACCGCAACATCATTGCATGAGCCACTACACTTAAGACTGTGCCGCCTTCATAACTAACACCCCTTCCCCAAATTTACAGTTAAAAGCTTCATAATATACCAATGAAGACGTACCAGGCAGGGATTGGGAAACGTTTTGGGAGAGTTGCCCCCACAGTGAACAACACCAGTCATCTCTTCATCCTGTACGCCGCCATTTTATGCAATCACAACTTTATTCAAACAGCAGTTGCTGGCAAGGCACCACTGGCTGAATGTTTGCTCCCAATGGTTAGGGTGTTGCTTTGAAGAACATTTACTTTTACAATTTTAAACTTTTACTTCAAACTTTACTTATTTATTGCATTTTACTATTCATTTCCTCAATGTTTCAGTTTCCAGTTGATTGAATACAGGATAATGGTGATTTTACCGTATGTAGCAAATGTAGCATACAACATATATAAGCTAAGAACTCTCAGGCAATGGACTGACTTTAAGCTCTGATGACTCCAACATTCCCAACCTCTCTGATGATGGGTCCAGCTCGAATGCTTAAAAAGAGGGGGAAAACAGCTGGAGAATTCCTACCAACATTCAGTCAGAAATTCCAAATAGTTGATCCAGCTTTCTTTCAGGATCCCCACCATCACATAAAGCAGGCTCTAGCCAATTTGATTAACTCCTTGTGATGTCAGGAAACAGTGAGCGTTGGATGTCACGAAGATAATGGGGCCAGCTAAAAAATCCCCAATATTACTAATCAGAGCCAGCTGTTCCTTTAACTAAGTTGTTGCAGTTCATTTACAACACTGCCAATGCACTTGACATTGAGGGCAAATCCAAACATCATGCTCACAAGGTGGAGAAATGAAAACTAGCTAATTATTGCCAATTCTCCTCCTCATTAAAAGATAAGTGATGGTGGCCATCATCAACAATGCAATTAAGCAGTGTTACCAATGTCTAATCTAGATTCCACCAGGACATTTGGCTTCAAATAGGGACCAAAGAGCCAAATTGAAGATGAAAGTGACAGCCCTTGACATCAGTGGTAAAACTGAAGTCAACGGGCCTCAAATAATAATTGCACGAAGGAAGGTGGTTGTCATCGTCAGAAGTCAGTCATTTCAGCCCGAGAACACCCATGCAGGAACTCCTCAGGGCAGTGATCTACTCCCAAAGTCTTCAGCCAATTAATAAGTGACCTTCCTTTCATCAGGTCATAAGCAGTGAAGTTAGCCGACGATTGCACGATTGGCAGCTTCTCACCAAATACAATGGTCCATGGTTTCATGAAGCAAGAACTAGAGTTTATTTAGGATTGGGCTGATTAAGAACAAGGGTGCCACAATTCTTCAACAAGAGAAAGTTTAACCACCTCTCCTTGTATTAAAGTTTGCTTTTCAATCTGAGAAAAAATTTCAGGACCACATTATTAAGAGTACCACTTTATTCGTTCTGCAAGACTTGCAAACTCAGTTAACACAGGGTGCCCTGATATCAAACAGCTGGACCTCCAGTGAGTGAGTCTGCTTGTATCCTGTCTTTATAACTTCAGTTATATTTTTCCCAGGTATTGGCTTTGTAAGTCACGTGATCGGGAGAACTCCAGGCTAGTGGAAGTTTACGAGCTCAGAGAGGGTTGCATGAGGCCCATCGCTTCTCTTAAAAGTATTTCCAACCCTCACAGCATTCTTTCACAAAGTAGGAAGGCACATTAATCAACCTGCATCAGTTCTGCACCACACAAGTGACGCACTTGAACATCTAAAGATATTACGATCAACATCTTGATATTAATCAAGAAGCTCAACTGGGCCAGCCTCCTAAACACAAAGTCTCAGCATTTCAATATCCCTCGGATACTGCAAAAGCTTTGCATTACTTGCACAAGACGAGTTCAATAGACATGAATGAGTACAACTTCAACAACTCATTAAACCCTGGAAGAATTCAGCTGACCCAGCAGTACCAATGGGAGAAAAACAAGTTGAGGCTGGATCACCTCATCACCCAGTCTCCATGAAGGGTTCTGACCAAACACAGTGACAACTATTTCCCCGCCACCACCCCCCCCCCCCCTCCTCCACTCCACTCCACTCCCACTCCCTTTATCATTGCTTCCTGGAGATGCCGTGTGGCCTGCTGAGAGCCTCCAGCACTTTGGTTGAATTGCACTGCAACCCCCGCGGGCCTCCCTGTTTATTGACAATTATTTTGCTGCTCTCTCGTAACTTGGCTACAGCCCTTTATTTCCTCTCGTCCTAACACGTTGACCATTATTCTCTCTTCCCCCCCCCCCCCCGCCCCCCCTTGGCTTCCTCTGCGCGGGTTGCTCCAGCACTTTCGTGCATTGCCCTGCCACCCCGGCGACTGCACACTCCCCTCCTCTTTTAGCCCGGACCTTCACCAAGTCCAGCCTCTCTCACTGTGGGCCCGCGCCTCCTTTTTGCATGGACTCCAACTTGGGGCCGGCCTGCAGACGCCCTCCCCCCTCCCTCCCTCCTTCCTTTCCCCCAGCCTGCAGACGTCCCCCTCCCCCCCCTTCCCCCGGCCTGCAGACGCCTCCCTCCTTTCTCCTGGCCTGCAGACGCCCCCCTCCCTCCTTTCCCCCGGCAAACAGACGCCCCCTCCCTCCTTTCCCCCGGCCTACAGACGCCTCCCTCCCTCCTTTCCCCCGGCCTACAGACGCCTCCCTCCCTCCTTTCCCCCGGCCTACAGACGCCTCCCTCCCTCCTTTCCCCCGGCCTGCAGACGCCCCCCTCCCTCCCTCCTTTCCCCGTCCTGCAGTCGCCCCCCTCCCTCCTTTCCCCCGGCCTGCAGACGTCCCCC
The DNA here is from genome assembly GCF_036971445.1 of Narcine bancroftii. Taxonomy (NCBI): domain Eukaryota; kingdom Metazoa; phylum Chordata; class Chondrichthyes; order Torpediniformes; family Narcinidae; genus Narcine; species Narcine bancroftii. Next base: position 32,518,463 of record NC_091481.1, read on the forward strand.
TCCCCCCCCGGCCTGCAGACGCCCCCCTCCTTTCCCCCGGCCTACTGACGCCTCCCTCCCTCCTTTCCCCCGGCCTGCAGGCGCCCCCCTCCTTTCCCCCGGCCTGCAGGCGCCCCCCTCCTTTCCCCCGGCCTGCAGGCGCCCCCCTCCTTTCCCCCGGCCTGCAGGCGCCCCCCTCCTTTCCCCCGGCCTGCAGGCGCCCCCCTCCTTTCCCCCGGCCTGCAGGCGCCCCCCTCCTTTCCCCCGGCCTGCAGGCGCCCCCCTCCCTCCTTCCTTTCCCCCGGCCTGCAGACGCCCCCCTCCCTCCCTCCTTTCCCCGTCCTGCAGTCGCCCCCTTCCCTCCCTCCCTCCCTCCCTTCCCCGGCCTGCAGACGCCCCCCCTCCCTCCCTTCCCCGGCCTGCAGACGCCCCCCCCTCCCTCCCTTCCCCGGCCTGCAGACGCCCCCCCTCCCTCCCTCTTCCCCGGCCTGCAGACGCCCCCCCCCCCTCCCTCCCTTCCCCGGCCTGCAGACGCCCCCCCCTCCCTCCCTCCCTCCCTCCTTCCTTTCCCCGGCCTGCAGTCACCCCCCTTCCTCCTTTCCCCGGCCTGCAGACGCCCCCCTCCCTCCCTCCTTTCCCCGGCCTGCAGACGCCCCCCTCCCCATGCCCACTCTAACCGGCTTCTTACCCAGTGGAACGCCGGCATTTCTTGCTGCCATGATGCTCGACCCGAATCGCCACCTCCCTCTCGTCACTGCCGGCCACCTCGGGGCAAAAGACCCAATCACTGCAAACCCTCCCCCACACACACACACACAAAATTCCCTCTGGCGCGGCTAACGCGACAATTGACCTGAGGAGCGACCAATCACAGCAGCCCACCCCCGAACGTACACACACCCAATCGCAGAAGAGCAGCTGGGCTGCCCCTTCCCGGCACAGTCCAATCACGGGAGCTCCCGAGGACGGCCCCCGGCACAGCCAATCACAGCACCCCGTTGTCCTCTTCCCCTCTACCACCCTGCAGAACACCAGTCAGTCATCCCTCTGTCTGCCTCCGAGATGCTGCAGCTCCAAGCGCTATGTTCCTCCACCAGTTCAGTTTGGCTCGAGGGAAGGTGTTTGTAATGCAGCCCATATATCACCACCCCAGCCAACATGCTCCTCAAATCCCTCTTGGACGTGATTTATTTGCTATCGTATCCAATTAACACCCCTTGATGGTCAAGACTCCTTCCCCAGCCAGCATTGTCTGTATTGTTTTTCACTCATTCTGCTTATTCCTTGAAGAAACGTCTGCAATTTGTCTCCTAAAAGACCAGTTGATTTCCTCTGTTTTTACTACAATCACAGTGTCTGCAGACTTTCAATGTTTTCCTTATTTGCAAAGTGATCCATCTGATTTTAAGTTCCCCTAATCGATGGATTTCTCGTTCTAATAATAGTTCCATCTACATTACAACGCGTCTCCTATCCAACTCTCACTTGTTTATCGTCTAATACCTGCACATCTGCCCTGGCCCTCTCTATCCCCACCAGCCTCCATGTCCAGGTATCCATCCACTTTCTCCCTCCCCACCCTTGTGACCGCAGGAGGTGTTCTACTTGCACCCACATCTCTGCCATCACCATCATTCGGGGCCCCAAACAGCCCTCCCCTCCCCTCCCTCCCCCCCCCCCCCAAGTTAAACATTTCACTTCTGAATCCACAGGAATAATCCAGTGCTCCCATTGTAGTGGTATCCTCTACATTAGAGACTGGAAGATGGCTTTTTTTTCTGAGTTTATCTGAGCATCTCACTCTACCACAATCGCATGGTTCTCCCTGTGACCACCTATTTCCATTCCCTTGCTGACATGTCTGCCCATGGACTCATGCACTGCCAGACTCAGACCACCTGCCAAGTGGAAGAATAACACCATCTTCTGTGAGCACTCTCCAACCAGGTGGCATTAACATTTGAATTCTCCCATTTAACCCTGCCCTTTTTTCCCTTCCAGAAAAATCAATTCTTCAGTTTGACACCTTCCTCTTTTCTTATTCCTTGAAGAAGGGCTCAGGCATGAAACGTCAGTATTATATCATTACCTCCTATGGATGCTGAGACCGATTGAGGTCCTCAGATGGAGGAACATTACCCCACAAGATCACGCAAAATGGCTATGCAAGGTCATGTCATGTTTAAACTTTTTTTTAAATTAGATACTTAATTTCCAATTTGAATGTAATTTTTCAAACACTGTGGAGACCCTTTTTAAATTACTTTTATAAACTTTGATTTGTTATGGTAGAAGAATTGACTAAAAAGATGATTTATCACTGATAAGAATTGTCTTCCTTTTGTTTTTTTTATAGCTAAACAGCTTCTTTCTTGGTAATGGGTGTAGATTTTCCTTTTTTTTTAAGTAAAATATCAATACCATAGAATCTGTTTGATTAAACTGTGGAATACCTTGGATGAAGTTCCACAAGTGCAAAGTATCCTTTTGAATTTTAACATATCCACAATTTCAAAGTTAATAAAAATATTGAAAAAGCTTTATCAATTTAAGATAAAACATGCAAAATTATATTTCTTAAACTGCAATCTCTCTAATTTTCTTGCATTGTATGGTACAATCCCATGCCACCTCACATTCGTGATTTTTATTCTATGGAATTCACTCAAAACAAGGTTGCCCAAAGCAGACACTCTCAACCTCTTTCTTCCAGTTATGTCCTCCTTAGGATAGCACTAAATTTAGGGGTCCTTGTCCCTGTGAAGCAGTAAAGTTTTGGTTTCTTCCATGGCCACCCATTTCAATCACCCTTTCTGACCAACGACATAAAAATATTTTTTAAAAATTATGGTACACCAGGTGAAGAGAAAATAAAAGGCTTTTACTTAAAAGTGTTGTGGTCGCTAGCGGCCCTCATTGAGAATGGCTAGCCCAAACTAAAACAAAAATTCAATTTGACTTCCAAAAGATGAATAGAGAATGGAGAGGGGGTGTGAAAAATTAATGAGTCCCATGACTAAAGCTGTATTTGAGCCTTTTCCCACTGGAAGGCTTGTTTAAAATTTAAAGCTTCATTGGCAAACATATGATAATAATTACCAACTTGTATAGACAATAAACCAATGTATGCAGCAATCTTTACAATCGAAAAAGTTAATGGTTTGTGAATCTGGTTTGCTATTCATGTTGAAACAATGACTATAGGCTGTAACTTTAAAAGTAAAATTCAGATCTTGACCCACCAATTTATCAACATATTTTAAGAATTTTATAACAACAAAAATCAGTGTTCTGAAGAATGCCTTGAACAAGGCCTTCAACATTGCTCCAGATATCATTTATGCAAATTGTTCCAAATGGTGACAAATTGCAGATAACTTGAAATGAATGACAAATTGAACCAGTTTAACTGTAAATCAAAATTTAGCTCTGAACTTTTATGAATAAGCTTCTCAGGGACCACCAACCTTTATACCATGACAGATTTACAGCAAAAAAAAAACTGGGTGAAACTCAAGATTACATGTAAAGATCTGATAAAGATGCACATGATTTAAATTCACTGTAACTATCATTATAAAACCCTCGAACACATCTCAATACTCCAAAGCCAGTTCAGGCTTAGGGAAAAAATGATAGGTGTGCAGCCAACCATTCTAGAAATACATTTTCAACGACTTGACCATTAGGAACCAAATATGTAATGTTGGACACAAAAGGTCAGATGAGGTTGGATTCACCAGCCATCCCCATGCAATTACTGTAATTAATTACTGTCCCACTTTGAGAAGTCAAAGCAGACTATTTCCAAATCATTATACATCAGAACACCATTTTTTTTAGTTGCAGATATCAAACTATGACAAGGTCAAAGTTTTCAGGAGTACAGCAATGTTAAGGATGCTTTGCTTGATAACCTGCAAGGGCCAGTTCAACATTGCTGCAGATATCATTTATGCAAATTGTTGCAAATGGTGACAAATTGCAGATAACTTAAAATGAATGAAAAACTGAACCAGTTTAACTGTAAATCAAAATTTAGCTCTGAACTTTTATGAATAAACATAAAGGAAAACATTTGAATCCATATTACCACTAAAACCTCTGCACTTTGTGAACAGAAATTTGTTGATACTTATGTACAGATATCATTGAGCAGATTCAATTAAACACCAAGATGCAAAGCAGCTGCACTGAATATGCACAGGTCTACAACTTTACTCGCAGACACCAGGTGCTCATCTTTTATACAGTTAACTAGACGTCTTCAGAGTGAATTATTTGATATAATTCCATTTCGCTGTCTGCATTTGACATAACCATATATAATGGAAAGCATGTCCCTCTGGTTTTCAATTCACAAATTTCTCCACATCCTGCTCCCAAGTTGATAGTTCAAGCTTTTACTTCTGGAGGAGTGCCATAGACAGAATCAGAATTTTCAGACCCAAGCTCCTCTGTAATTCAAAAGACACAGGTGTGAAATATATGCAATTCAATGACAAATTAAATCCAAGTATTTCAGCCGATTTCTCGAATTGTACCCAAAATTTAGAAAATTAAGTGATTCAATGTCACAAGGTGACAGATGCAAGATGCAGTTTAAAAAATATGCACCTAAACACCAATATGTACCTACCGGGAAGTACACATTTCCATAATCCATAGGTTTTTCCAACAGTAGTCTGCCAGAGACGAAGGGTTCCATCTTCAGAACCACTGGCGTACAGCTCTCCATCGGGGCTGAACCTTACACAGTGAACTGGACCAAAATGACCTTTATAGGACTCTGATTTTAAAGAAAAGAAATGTTTATCTTAGAATGATGACAAAGAAATAGTAGCCAACCTACTTAATAACTAATGTATCCAACTATCAGAAGCACAGAGTTTTTATTTTCAGGTCATTATGAACATTGCAGTAATTGGAACTTTAATACTTGTTTGGTGCGAAGCTGTTATCATCAAGCACAAGATAAAATTAAAATCCACAAGTGAAGTGCACTACTGCAGCTAGAGAATTGGAATTAGAAGCAGAGTAATGCTTCTTTTCCTCAGAGAAGGAACAAAATAGTCCCAGAATGCTAGCATGTTTTTTTTTTACATCTAAAACAACATCCATGAACAGCAAAACCACGAAGCTTCCAAATGAGCAGAAACACAAGATTTCCAATGTAAAGATGCAAACAAAAAAGCTATTTAATTTATTCCCTTGCCACTGACTGAGTCACTGTCGAGCCACTGTCGAGTCTCCCAATTCACAGCACTTACTGGGATATGTTCTTACTAAGTGGACCTCAACGACTTTCAAAAAGCATACACAAATAGAAAATTTAAAGGAATTACTAAAGTGGAAGCTTTGAAAACAATTCTGCCTACCAGACACAGTAGTCACTGAGACGCGTTAAACAGAAAAGTCCAGAGATGCTGCAATTGTAGCGCAACACACAGATATGCTTGAAAAACACAGCAGGTCATCAGCATCCATAGGAAGCAAAGGATAACCAACGTTTCAAGGTATAAGTAGCAAAATGGAAAGTGCCTGAATAAAAAAAGAGTGGGGGCAGGGGTGAGGAGAGGAAGGCTCAGGAGCATAGGGCCAGAGGCAAGAGGTCATAGATGGATGTTGGCAGGAGAGCAGAAGACAAAAAGCTGAGAAGTGATACAGGGAGGGAGGTAGCTCTCTGAATGAAGAGGGAAGGGGTGGGCATCTGGGGGAGTAGACAGAGATATAGGGAGAGAGATAGGGGAGGGATCCAACAGCAACTAGAGAAGTTGATATTAATGTCATCTAGTTAGAGAGTAGCTGTTGTTCCTCCAATTTGTGGTAGCCCCATTTTGACAGTGCATGAGACCCTAACCTTTCCCCCGAATGCTATTGTTTTATGTCCCTTATGTGAGAGAGTCTGATTCACTGTGGCGATTTTCCCTTGTTGGCAAATAAAGACTTTTGCTACAAGCATCTGTGTCTTGTTGAACTGTTCCTTAAGTGATGTGAGGGAAATAGTCGCATCGGACGGAACTAATCAATAATTATAAACTGTGCTTTATGTAAATATAATGTGGAGGAAGAGGAAACAACAGTACCCACCTCCCCTCGACTTGGTGCAGGTATGGGACTAGATTAGTTATGTAAAATGATGGTTGGTTAGTGTGCACCCATTACTGACACACATCTTGATATCGATTCTCCAGTATCGGCTCTGAATCGTGACCTGGACTGGAGCTTGGGTTCATTCCTTGGGGAAAAGACAGCGAGCTGCTCCACGTATTATACCCCCCCCCCCCCACTGGTCCAAGTATGCCCAAAATAGGGCAGATAATATCAGTCAGTGGCAAGGTGTTTATTTTTAAAAGGCCAAATACAAGGCAAATGCTCAGCATGGGTGGTCTTGACCTTGAATGACAGATGTTCTGGCTTCTGATCAGGTTCCTGTTGGAGCAATCACATGACCCTCAAAACTGCAGCCCCTTCTAACTAACGTATTTAACAGAAATGAAGACCTACCCAAATCCTCGCCTGTATTGTAGTCAAACTTGTACAATTTGAAGTCATCACCTCCTGCCACAAAAACATCTTTCTCAGGGTGAAGAGAAGCAGAGTTGATTGAAGCTGGTGCGTCAAAAGATTTGATCAGCTCTAGACTGGAAAATAAAAAGCACCAAACCTCAGAATGCACCCATATTTTTGGGACTAATGCAGGTGTTATTCTCCAAACATTTTTAATTTGGAGAAAACTAGATTCCCAAATTTGGCTTGTTTTCACTCTTGTAACTTGCACCTAGAAAGACCACAACTCTTATGGATAATGGAAATTTGGAGGGAGGATAATGGAAGAAGGGAAAATGGGGTATCAGAAATAACCAAAAGGGATAATGGCCCAAAAATATTCTAAGAGCAGAAACTTCTCAATTTGGTGTCAAAAATTGGACTGATCAAGAATCTAATGCAAGATCTTAACCCAAAACATTCACTTACACCCCATGTTTCCAAAAAGTACTGCTTGATCAGCTAAGTTCTTCCAGCATTTTCTGTCCCAATTCAAACATCTACAGTCTCTTCATCTCAGGAAAAAAAACAATGTATGGACTGTTAAATCCTATTTAGAATTAAACTGCAACAAAATTTCAACTCATGATGGTTCAAACATACAATATAGAGGAGCAAAAGGAAATAGGAGTTGACCCTCAAGTCTGCCCCTATCCCTCATTTAATATGATCATATCTGATCCATGCTGACCTCAATGCCTCTTCTATGCCATTTCTCCAATTCAAAATTGATTAATTGCACTAGACATGTGTTAGGTCTGCTTTGTTCATGAATGAGTGAGACAAACACCAGACTGAGTCGAAATCAGGGTTCTTTGTTCTTTATTACCGGATTGTAACACTTGCAACTAACCATGTTAGTCGGAGAATGCATTCTGCCGTTATCAGCAAAATGGTAATTTTTTATACCCTTGGATACATGCTTAGAACATCATCATATCATTACTTGTCCAATGACTAAAACTGTTGCTATCCTTTCCCTGCTAGCTTCCTGCCTCTCAATCCATCAATGTCTCTCTTATCTTGTAAGTACAAGGATGCATTCACATCTTGTTACAGCCCTGTACATTCCCATCTCATGATGTTTTACCTAACAGGAGTACAAGGACACCTCCCCTTCTTGTTACTGCCCTGTACAGGGTAACTCCCTACACATTCCCATCTCATGATGTTTTACCTTACACATGAAAAACAGTATGCTTCAATTGCCAAGAAATAATTCAACTTGCCTGAGTGCATTGTGAAAAGCAATTGTTTTTCCATAGGTTAACACTAGTATCTCGCCATCAGGTATGTATTCTACACTGCTTACAGATGAAGCTACATTCAGAGTCTTCACTTCAGTCATACTAATCCTGTCCCAGAGCCTATAAAAGTTAAAGTTTCAAATTAGATTTACAATTTGCATTTCATTATTTTCTATTCAAGCATTAGAACTTCATGAATCTTGTTACCACAATTTTCCAGCAGAGTAAAAAAGCAATTAAGATGCCAAAATTATTGTATGTTGCACCCTTTTCAAAGATTGCCAAGTTAGGCCTGTTTCGGCACTGTAAACTGTTATATGGTTATAGAATATTCAATAGTTCTAATTATGATAGGAGTGAAGAACCAAATGTATTAATCAGATTCAAAACAGAAGCTTCAGAATTGGAATGTGACATTGATCTAATCAATTTTTCAGAAAGCTATCCATCTCAGTTAGTGCGGCGGGGAGCTGGCTGCAAGGTTCTCCTTAGCGGTTTCCTGGACCAATGCTGGAGTTGACTCAACTCTATCCATATTGAGGAAGGTCAAAAGCAAAGGGATGTCATACCACGAGGCCAGAGACAACAGGGATTCGTTATGAGGCATGGAAAGAAATGCACAGCCGGATATGGGGCAAATATGGGAGATATACAGGCCCCTTGCTGTTGGAAAACATGTGGGAACACAGGTAATAAACAACAGCAGCTACTTGTGCTAGTTAGAGGAAGATACATTGGAAGATGTGGCATGATCCTCAACTACTTTCTGTCTCACAGGGATTTTCTTTCCTTGTTTTTTTGCAAAATAGCATTGGACCATGGGAACTCTTTACTACCTTTGAATGGCATGCAACTTAAAGATTTCCATTATATTTTGGTAGATGTGACAATAATAAATCATTACATCAATAAGAACTAGTCCGTAAATTATTACTTCAACAGAATCTATGCTTGAAGCAGAAAAAATGCAATTCTCAAATCTTTCACTAGTAGGTATGGGAATACACACATTTTATACTTCATATATACAATATTGTGAACATTCCCAGGTATTCCTGGAATATTTAGGTTTTAGAACTTGTATACCACACTTGTATGTTCCAAGTCAAAGATCCCCACTCAACTCCAATGGGCAGGGTAGGGATAGTGAGATTCCTCCAGGGAGGAAAGAATAATTGCAGCGTATCCTTCAAACCACTGGCCCATTACCTCACTTTTACTGGAGCTGACCCAAATGGTATTTTGGGTTGCCTGCTGCAACTTTCTTCTTCTCCCCCTTTATGGCATTAAAGGCATTTTTTTGTACTGCTTTCATCCACACCTATCCATTATCAAATTTCTCCTAAATCTGCTCCAATCTATTTTACCAGGTCTTTGAAATCTAGCCTGATTTACATGAAAAATTCAAAGCACAAGGACAATACTCAAACAGGAAGATAGCAGAAATTGAGCCATATACAGCTGTAAAAGTATACAGATCAATGAAAACTCGTTTGCTACAGGCGACCGATTGACAAAATAACAGTAAAATAATGATGGATAATATCTGAATGAAGCAAACCACACAGTTTTGGAGCAAACCACACAGTTTTGAAGCTGGAATTTTCCTGTTCCTTACCATCTCATTAGAAATATTTAATGCAAAATAACTTTGAAATAGGATATAACATTTTCTCAAAACCACTGAAATATTAATTTTACAGTTTAAATAGTCCATTCTCTGGCCTCATTTCCTGGAAATTTGAATCAGAGTAAACCCTCAATTTCATACACTAAATTGCCCTTGACATTGTAAAATATCTAAATGAGTAGGCCATTTCAAACTTGACCACACTTAAAACTTCTCACCTTACAGTTTTGTCATCAGCTGCCGAAAGTATCTGCTTGTCCCCATTACACCATAGTGCTTTCTTGATACCAGAACTATGGCCAGTGATCTCCACAGGCTCTGTCAGAAGAAGAAGAAAAAATAATTCATTAGAACACCATTTGCAATGACAAACACTTCACAGTTAATATTCAGACACTGACTTTCATGAAGGGTTCAAGCCTGAAACGTCAACTACCTTTTGATTCCTATGGATGTTGCGTGATCTGCTGAGTTTCTCCAGCCCTTTTGTGTATTTGTACTAGACCCCAGCATCTACAGATTTTCTTGTTTACCTCTGGCATCGAACGCTATATTATTCTTTCCATTGCATAACGCTGTTGCAGCACCAGCAATTTGAACTGAGGTTCGAACCCCGCGCTGTCTGTAAGGAGTTTGCATGTTCTCCCTGCATCTGTGTGGCTTTCCTCCAGGGATCCAGTTTCCTCCCAACATTTGAAACGTACTAGGTTGTAGTTTAATTGGGAGTAATTGGACAGCATAGGCTTATGGACTGAAATGGCCTGTTACCGTCCAAATTTTAAAATGCTTCCAGTTTTCCAAATTCAACTTGGACATCTTTTTTTCATCTCATGACTCCCCATCACACCAGCAGTAATTTAACATATTCAATTAAACAACTTTCCCAACCAAAAGCATTAAAACACAGTTCAGTTGCTTAAGGAGTGAAACACGAAAGTCTGCAAACATTGTGATTGTAAAGACTTGCAAGTTCCTAATCAGGTATAACTTTACCAAGTCTAACCATGAACACAAAAATAGCTTCTAAAACACAACTTAACCTGGTACTGTATTTGCACTGTTCTTTCATTAGTGAAAAGGACATTACCTGTCATTTTTAATCTTTTTATTAATTTTCCACAAAAAAGTAAAAACATGGAATAATAATATACAGAAAAAGTAATATACATTGTCCTTGAATATAAACATCAAGTACTTCCAAATTAATTCAAAGTTTTCATAAATTGATAGTTACATTGAGTAAGGAAATAAAGTTAATGCATAAAACAAAAAAACTGAACTCCGATGGGAAAAAAAATTTTAACCCTCCCCCCCCCCAAAAAAAAACAAAAACAACTGGTCAAAATCTATTCTGAAAGTAATTTCTAAATAGAAAAGAGATTCTTCCTGAGTAAATACAACGCACTTGGAGAGAAAAACAAACTGGAAGCAGTTCAATCTTGTTTGTTCGTTGGAGTCGCACGAAAATATTGAAGAAATGGTTGCCAGGTTTTTTTTCCCGAAGTTAAAGCTAGTGTCAAATGGCTGACTTCTAATTTTTTTCTAGATCTAATCATGGAGGAAAGCCATTGAAGTCGGGGGAATTGCAGTCTTTCCATTTGAGTAATATAGGTCTCCTTGCCATCAAAAATGAAAAGGTGCAAAGCCTGATCCTAAAACTGTGATCCCAAAAATAGCTGCAAGTTTGGCTATAAATCTAGGTCCAAAACTTTAGCTAAAGTTTCAAAAACATGACCAGGTTATCATTTTAAACACCATGATGATACTAAATTTAACCTTTTGTAATCCAATAACAGCAGCAGTCACCAAACATTCATGAATTCAACAATGGCAGAATGGGGTTCTTAGAAGTAAAACTTCTCACTACCCACAGGAAATCCTTTCCTCAGCAACAATGCCTTACCTGACTCAGATTTGTTCAAATCATAAATGCGCAAAACTTTATCTTGTCCACCAGTAAGCAAGTTGTTACTATCCTACAAAAATAAAAATCTTGTTAATTATGTTAAAAATAACCATGGGTAAGAATACCAACTAAATTAAAAGCAGATATTACCTGAGTAAAGTCCACAGTTTTGACAATATGTTTGTGGGCCAAAGTGATCATTTCATCACCTGTCACAGCATCCCACACTTTGCTGAGGAAAAAAAAACCAGACTAAATAATTCACTGCAAGAAAAAGTAACAAGTGAAACAAAATTTTCCACATTGTCGATCTTTAATTTGTCAAATCTGTAAACCACATTAAAAATGGCTGAAGTAATATCCTCTCAGTTTCCTTATATTGCAATGCATGTACAGACAAATAAGTCATTAATAGTTATTCGCACTGCCCTAGTATAATACTCACGCTGAAAAATCGGCTGCTGCAGTTGCCGCTCTATTGGCCTCTTTATTTAATGTGGCTCCCCAGACAGCACCTTTGTGACCTAGAAACGTTCCAATCCAATCCCCTGTGTCACCCTGGCGCATCATAGGCTTGCCATCTGAATGGAGAACAAACGTTCCAATGAATTTTAACAAAAAACTCATCCTATTACTTGGTTAGTGGCTTCAGTTTCACAAAGAACAGAGCAAGCTGCAAATAACAAGGAACTCGACTAAAAGCTTGGTCAAAAATGTTGTTTTGAAGAGAATAGCTAAAGTTCTCGCTGCCAAAGTTGGAGAAAGTAAATACCAGATACCTGTTGTAACAATTTTGTAGAACTGAAATTTGGGGGTAGAAATGTTCAAAAAGCAAAAGGAGAGACGAGAAAAAGCAAAGTAAAACATGAAGGTTTGCAGACACCGCGATTGAAGTTTAAAAAAAACCCCACAGTACAGGTGTGCACCCACCCACACTTCATTCAGACCTTGATGAAGGACTCGAGCCTGAAACGTTGGATTTGTATCTTTATCGGCTGAGCTTCTCTAGCATTGTTTTTACTGAGAAAAAGCAAAATCATGAGGGCTATTGAAAAAGACAAGCAGTCTGAAAAACAGGATGTGGAGCCCCCCACCCCCCTGCACCCAGGAACCACCTGGGATTCCAGGTAAGTCAGAATATTTGTCCCTTGACAGACTGATGAATCGAATGAAACCTTTTCCTTCTTTTCTTTTTTTGTCTCTATCTCTTCAATTCTATTGACTATTTCTCTCCCTTTTATGTTGATTTGAAAATATAAATAAATAAACAGGATGTGGAGAAAGAGATCTGAGGTCCATTTTACATGCAATGGGAGGTGCAAGAGTAACAAGAGCATCAAAATATTCAAGTCTTGCAGTAACAAAGCGACAGACTGGCATTTCAGAAGTGAGTCAAGAAAGAACTGCCAGAAAGAAACAGGTAGATCTTCAGAATGGAGTGAAAGCAAAAGTATAGTCAGGTGGTTGCAGGGAAGCAAATACAAAATACAGGAAAGATGTCATGGTACTCAATCATGACATCCACTTGGGAGCACTTGACATGACAACAAATACTGCCAGTCAGGAACTCCAAAATTTACATTGTGACAATTTTTTTTAAAAACATTGCATTTCCAAGTCAGAATTTCAAAGGGTTGACTTGGATAAATTGAAGGTGTTGGTCAGAATCTAGTGTCACGAACAATCACAAAATGTAGTGTTTTGTGGCAGCATCACACAGTGCAAACATTCATATTATGAACTATCTTACAAATTTATATATTATACACACATGTACGTATATATATAATATAAAAATAGTAGTGCACGAAAAGTAAGGTAGTGACTTTGGTTCAATTATTCAGGAATCTGATGGCAGCGGGGAAGAAGCTGTCCCTGTGCCACTGAGTGTTCATATTTAAGCTCCTGTACCCTTTTCCCTGATGGTAGCAGAGTGAAAAGGTCATGGGCTGGGTGGTGGGGGGTCTTTGAAGATAGAGGTTGCTTTTTTAAGACACCGCCTCATGTAGATGTCCTCAATGGAGTCTGATGGCTGTGATGCCATAGGCGAGTTAACAACCCTCTAGAGTTTATTCTTGCCCTGAGATTTGGCACCTCCACACCAGCCAGTGATGCAGCCAGTCAGAATGCTCTCCACGAAACACTGTAGAAGTTTTCGGTGACGTACTGAATCTCCTCAAGCACCTCACAAAGTATAGCTGCTGGCAAGCCTTCTTCGTGATTGCATCAACATGGAAGCTCCAGGACAGATCCTCAGAGAAGTCTTCCAAGGTGCCAGCTGAATATAGTTTTTATATTTTTGGCACAGGTCCCAGGTTTGGGATCTAAAATTTCAGGGCATTTCTGCGACTCATTTTATCAATAACCAAAACTGCAGCCACTGGATGCCAGTGCTGGAGGGAGGGTACCTTTAGGGTAATGGAAGGACTCCCAATTAAGCAAGATTCTTGACCCTGGTTGGCTGCGTCTTTTTTTTTAAGGGGTCCTCAATCAAGCAAATGAAGAGCATTCCTACAATGCCTTGTCGATAGCACTACACTTCAGGGAATGATAGTTTACAACTTTTATGTGACATTCCAGCAATTTTGCCCAAGAATGTTGATGATTGAGAATTCACTGTCGGAAGTCATCCTCACTCATCGGCCCGTGGTTTTCTGTTGTCCAGTGTCCCGCAAAACTGCAAACATTCAAGTGCTACCTGCAGATTTGCTGATGACACCAGTTGTCAGCAGAATTACAGATGGCAATGAGGAAGCGTACAGGAGGGAGATATATCAGCCAGTTGAGTGGTGTCACAACAACAACCTTTGACTCAACATTAGCAAAATCAAGAGGATTGTGGACTTCAGGAGGAAATCAGGACACAAATTAGTCCTCATCGAGGGGTCAGCAGTGGAGAGAGATAAGAATTTCAAATTGCAGGGTGTCAAATCTGAGGATCTGTGAGGAGTTGGTACATCACGAAAGACTTTTGAAAACAGGTCTACCATTGATAGCATTCTGTCTGGCTGCATCACTGTCTGGTACGGGGAATGGGGGGGGGGCCAACGTTCATAACAGGGAAAAAACTAGAGGGTTGTTAACTCGGCCTGTGACATCACAGGCACCAGTCTTCACTCCATCGAGGACATCGACTTGAGGCGGTGTCTTAAAAAAGCAGTCTCTACCCTCAAGGACCCTCTTCACTCTGCTACCATCAGGAAGGTGGGACAGGAGCCTGAAGATGAGCGCAAGGACAGCTTCTTTCCTTCTGCTATCTGAATGAACAATTAACCACAGGCACTGCATAACTTTGTCTTTTTCTTTCTCTTGTACTAATTTTATTGATATTGAAATGTGGTTTATAAAAATGTTTGCCCTTGATGCTGTTGCAAAACAAATTTCTGGACGTCATGACAATAAATTCTGATTCTGAAAACTGCCCTGAAAGTCAGCAAAACACACAGTTTTGCTTCAAACATCCAGGGAGGCAAAATAAATACATGATGAATTAACGTGACTTGAAAATGTATTGCTACCTCAGCAACAGCAAAACCCTCACCCAAAGCACACCTTTGCATGCGCTGATTAAAAAGAAGCCGTAAGGTGTGATTCCACTGAAAGCCAAATCAACCACAGGCCTTGTGTGGCCACTGCAGGAGAGAGGAGTTTGTCTCATTGCCATCTCGAGTCACAAGACACAGCTACCAGGCAGCACGGCTCAGCTTTGCTCCCCAAAAAACTAAAGGCAGAAAGAGAAGGATTCATGGTCAGACTTTGGCCACCAAAATCCCCAGGGCTAAACACTTTTGAACAATGACTGCAAGACTTGAATCAAATGTCCAACTCCACACCCAATTCCCTGTACCTCACACAACCCCAGATCCCCATTTCCCTTTCTACAGTAGCCTACTGTATGATACTGCCTTGCCCCTGCATCCCCTCCCTTATCCCCTTCCCTTAACCCCTGCGTCCCCCACTACCATATCCCCCAGGTCCCCCCCTTATTCCCCGCACCCTTAACCCCCTTATTCCCCGCACCCTTAACCCCCCCTCCCCCCCCCTCCCCCCCCCCTCCCCCCCCCTCCCCCCCCTCCCCCCCCCCCCTCCCCCCCCCTCCCCCCCCCCTCCCCCCCCCTCCCTCGACCCCCCTCACCCCTCCCCCGACCCCCTCCCCCCCCTCCCTCCCCCCCTCCCTCCCCCCCCTCCTCCCCCCCCCCTCGACCCCCTCCCCCCCCCCCCCTCCCTCCCCCCTCCCCCCCTCCCCCCTCCCTCCCCCCCTCCCCCCTCCCTCCCCCCTCCCCCCCTCCCCCCTCCCTCCCCCCTCCCCCCCTCCCCCCTCCCCCCCCCTCCCCCTCCCTCCCCCCCTCCCCCCTCCCTCCCCCCCTCCCCCCTCCCCCCCCCTCCCCCCTCCCTCCCCCCCTCCCCCCTCCCCCCCCCTCCCCCCCCCTCCCCCTCCCCTCCCCTCCCCCCCCCTCCCCTCCCCTCCCCCGTCCCCCCCCCTCCCCTCCCCCGTCCCCCCCCCTCCCCTCCCCCGTCCCCCTCACCCCTCCCTCGACCCCCTCCCCCGTCCCCCTCACCCCCCCCTCGACCCCCTCCCCCCCCCTCCCCCCCCCCTCGACCCCCTCCCCCCCCCTCCCCCCCCCTCCCCCCCCCCTCCCCCCCCTCCCCTCCCCTCCCCTCCCCCCCCTCCCCTCCCCCGTCCCCCCCCTCCCCTCCCCCGTCCCCCCACCCCTCCCCTCCCCCTCACCCCTCCCTCGTCCCCCTCACCCCTCCCTCGACCCCCCTCACCCCTCCCTCGACCCCCTTCACCCCTCCCTCGACCCCCTCACCCCTCCCTCGACCCCCCTCACCCCTCCCTCGACCCCCCTCACCCCTCCCTCGACCCCCCTCACCCCTCCCTCGACCCCCCTCACCCCTCCCTCGTCCCCCTCTCCCATGTCCCCCTCATCCCCCTCTTCCCTCCCTCCCTTAACCCCGCGGCCCCCGTCCCTTTTCCGCCCTTCCTCACGAGATCTGCCCCCCTTCCACTCCAAGCCCTCACCTACCGCCGCGGGGGTGATTCCCGGCCGAAAGGCAACGACCACCACTGAAATCTCGCACACGGCCCGGCTCCACAACGGACGTGACGTCGGGGGTCACGTGACGCCGGCCCCCGTGCGCCAACTGGGCATGCGCCTTTGGTCTGTTCTGCTCCAGGCAGGGGAGTGGACCACTCGGCCTTTCTGCTGTGTTCTGCCACCTCGTCATCGAATTGTCAGCGCAGCCCGGCATTCATGCTTCTCCCCAGTAATCTCCACAAGGATTGACCCTCCTGGGTAGTCCACAACCCAATGGCAGGAAGATTGAATTTTACAGTTTCTGGTAACCCATGGCTGACAGGGTTTCAAGATTTGAGATTCCTTTATTGTCATGTCATAAAACAGGTGTAATATTCCATGATATTTGCTCTAGTCTGTCAGATTTGCCATCAACAGAAATAGCCTGGCGCCTCTTATAGTCAGAGAAAGAGAAGCAAAAGAGAGTTCCCCCCACAAGAGTTTCTGAATGTTCAAGGATTCGCCTCCAGCGCTTCCGCAGCCACACAGACTTCTGTCCAACCATCGGCGACGCGAGCTCCAGATCCGAACCTCCCGCACAATCACAAGGGGCTGACATCTTGCATCCCGGTTTCGATACCTGGTACCCATTTAGCCAGTATCGATCCGGTTTCCCGCAGCCTTCGTGGGTTCGTCGCCTCGAGTCGCCAGCAGCCCCGCCGCCTGTGTGGTCTTCAGCGGCAAAGCCCCACACTGGTCCGCTGGAATGGTTACTGTCCTTTGCTTCTCTTTCTCAGATAATGGAGAGGGGGGGGCAGCTATAGTCTCCCTCTTTTCCGGTGCCCTGCTCCAGTTCTCGGCTTCCCTGGAGTCTGGAACCCCTCTGCCAATCATAGGCATCTTGGGCCCATACCCCGCAGTCATGAGATTTTAAACTAAACCACCGTCTGCACTAGAAGCCTATGGAGGAATGCTGTGTCTCCTCGCTTTCCGTGGATCCTTCATTCTCTTTCCTTTCCATCCATCTTCAGATCAACTATTTTGGTTCCCTTTCCCATATGATTGAGGGAGTTTATTGGCAAATACAAAATAACAATATATAGATGCACCAAAATTCTTACTTGCTGCAACCACAAATGTATGTTGCCTGATTTATTGAGTATTTCCAGTATTGATCTTTTATTAATTTCATATTTCCAATGCCAAAAGTTTTTGTTTTCATGCTTTGGGATGTTTATGGACCTTAAGACACAAAATTACACCCATGACACATTTGAGAATTCTAGAGCTGCTGGGTCAGAGGTAAGAGGTTTAAGTTTCAATCTTGAGATTTGAGCACAAGAATTCAATAGAATAAATCTACATGAAACATTGCCATCGGATAGCAGCAGCAATCATCAGGAATCCACACCACCCAGGACATGGTTCATTCTCACTGCTGCCTTCAGGAAAGAGGAATAGGTGCCACATGATTCATACCACTAGGTTCAGAAACAGTTTAGGGCGGCACAGTTAGTACAACACTTTACAATGCCAGCGAACGACACCAGGGTTCGAATCCCACGCAATCTATAAGGAGTTTGTACATTCTCCCCGTGTCTTCGTGGGTTTTCTCCAGGAGCTCAGGTTTCCTCCCATCCTTCAAAACGTAATTGGGTGTAAATTGGGCGGCACAGACTTGTGGGCCAAAGTGGCCTGTTACTGTGCTGTATATCTAAAATTGAAATTAAAGTTTCTGCCCCTCTGCCATCAGATTCCTAAACCAGAAACTCATTGAATGATTCTGATTGTTACTTTCCACATTATATTTTATTGAATTTTTCTTTCAAATGTCTATCAAGGTTGGACTCTGCCCATCCATTAGTGCACACCTGATGTTTGGCCGCTTTAAATACCTTGTAATTACCTGGGCTGGATCCTCCAGCTGACGCTACTAAAAGGTCCAGTAACTCTTTCTCTTTTGATCTTTGGCCCTGAGACAAACCCTGCTGTTTACAATGGTGGAGGAGTCACTGGTAAGATGTGCACGACATAGGGATCTGGGCTGTTGTATACTGTTGTAGTTGTAGATAGCATCTGAGCTATGTCTACGTTAGACAAGGAACGGCGGTAGTGTATTGTAGTCCATGGTTGTGATAAGTCTGTATAAACAGTTGCGAGTTTCGGTAGCCTACTGTATGATCCTCCCTTGCCCCCGTGTCCCCTCCCTTATCCCCTGCACCCTTATCCCCTGCACCCTTATCCCCTTCCCACATGACTGTATTGTACTGTGCTTGTGAAAGTGTAAACAGTTGCTGGTATCAGATATCGCCTCCAACCGTGCATCTTGGCGCCTCACAGTTCGGCGGGCAGCAACCTCCTTTGAAGAAGACCGCAGAGCCCACCTCACTGACAGAAGACAAAGGAGGAAAAACCCAACACCCAACCCCCACCCACCAATTTTCCCCTGCAACCGCTGCAACCGTGTCTGCCTGTCCCGCATCGGACTTGTCAGCCACAAACGAGCCTGCAGCTGACGTGGACTTTACCCCTCCATAAATCTTCGTCTGCGAAGCCAAGCCAAAAAAAACCAAAGAAAGTATTATGTCCAATGAGACTAGTTGCACTGTGTTGTGTGATTGAAAATACTTGCATGTGTTATCCCCTTGCATATGTTTCAATAAAGATTATTTCTGCATTCAGCTTGTGTCCAGATCTGCTATTCTTTGAACCCACCGAACTTTTCCCTTCCCACACAATGAGTCTTGGCTGGACACACACACACACAGCCACGATATTTGAAGTGATACTAACCTGCATGTTTTGGGTCTCCTGCTTTGTGAGTGTGTTATGGCATACATCCTCATGAACAGGACCGAGAGGAAGGACTCCACAGCTAGTAAGGCAAGAAAGTAGAATTCCTGTGTGGACTGATGATAGTGTGGGGTTTAGCAAGTTAGCAGATTTACTGGTGGCCCATGGGAGACCAGTAGACTGGGCTGACAGGTTGGACCTGTTGGAGGAGAAGATTGGGCACCTCAAATTTCAGACTTCAAATTTATTCTCAGAAGATATATTTTTTTCTTTTTTTTCGGCTTGGAGGATGAAGATTTATGGAGGGGTATGTCCACGTCTGCTGCAGGCTCGTTGGTGACTGACAAGTTCGATGCGGGACAGGCAGGCACGGTTGCAGCAGTTGCAAGGGAAAATTGGTTGGTTGGGGTTGGGGTGTTGGGTTTTTCCTCCTTTGTCTTTTGTCAGTGAGGTGGGCTCTGCAGTCTTCTTCAAAGAAGGTTACTGCCCGCCAAACTGTGAGGCGCCAAGATGCACGGATGGAGGCAATATCAGCCCACTGGTGGTGGTCAATGGGGCAGTCCTTGTACCTCTTCTTTGGTGCACCCCTGTCTCGGTGGCCAGTGGAGAGCTCGCCATATAACACAATCTTGGGAAGGCGATGGTCCTCCATTCTGGAGATGTGACCCACCCAGCGCAGTTGGGTCTTCAGCAGCGTGGATTTGATGCTTGTGGACTCTGCCAACTCGAGTACTTCGATGTTGGTAATGAAGTCATTCCAATGAATGTTGAGGATGGAGCAGAGACAGCGCTGATGGAAGCGTTCTAGAAGCCGTAGGTGATGCCAGTAGAGGACCCATGATTCAGAGCCGATCAGGAGCGTGGGTATAACAACGGCTCTGTACACCCTGATCTTTGTGTGTTTCTTCAGGTGGTTGTTTTTCCAGACTCTTTTGTGTAGTCTTCCAAAGGCACTATTTGCCTTGGCGAGTCTTTTGTCTATCTCTTTGTCGATCCTTGCTTCAGATGAAATGGTGCAGCTGAGGTAGGTAAACTGGTTGACCGTTATACATATATGACATCACATATAACCCTGAGATTCTTTTTCCCGAGGCCATGGCAGAATTACCACTAATTGGTAGTGCAAAAAAAAAGCTACATAGCGTCAACATGTAAACAAACAAATAACTTTAAACAGATAACAAATGAAAACAAACTGAGAGAACAAAAAAGGAAAAAGCAATGTTGAGATTTCCTGAGACTGAGGGCATATCTCTTGAGACACCACAGGGGAATTATAACAGAGTTAAGTCAACAAGATCTCCAGAGTAGAATCCCTCCAGCATCACTGTTGGGCCCTACAGGAGGCAGTGCAGACTGCACAAGTCCAATGACCCAACTTAAAACGCAGCAGCTGCAAGCAGCTTGTTGGTCTGGCTGGCAGCTCAATCAAGTGAAAGTCTGAGCCATTTTCTAGCTGGGGGGGGTGGGGGGAGGAATTGATGTGGTTGGGTCATGGGGATGTGTGGATGAACAGTGATGACTATAGGGAAGCTGAGTCTAATAACATGAATCCTTCCCCCTGTGTGCCTGAACCTTGGCAAGCCTGACTAGTGATCACACAGTCCCAGACCCTCCACAAGGGAGCCCCACTGACCCTCCAAAATGGAGAAGTGGCCGAAAATGGAGGGGACCTTATGTGGACGCATGCATGGAGTCACCGTGAAAGCATAGGAGAGACCTGAGATTACTACGCCAAGGAGCTAACCGGGTTAGGGAACTGATGCCACCAGCAGACAGGCAAACACCTAGTTTCATGGCTGTTACGGCTGTGGGTCAAGGGGGCCCCAAATGTCTGCCTTTCTCATCTAAAAGCAAGCACCCTAGGCAGTCTGTCTGATCAACAGATGATTAGCAAGCACTCTGGGTGCCGCCAGAAGGTTTCGGTGATGGAACCCCCATATAGGATTGGGTGATCACTGTGATGCTGGCCAGGTTCCCTTCCCTTCTAGAATGGGAGCTAAAGGGCCAGCCACAGTGGCACACTATCAGTAAAGGGACAAGGGTCATTAGGGAGTGGGCACTTAATCATGGGCAATAATAGGGGCATCCACCAGTGCCATTTCCCTGAGAACACGAGGGTGACTGGTGCCCTAGTGGGCTACTTAGTCACCACCGTGCACCCTGACCTTAGAGGGGTGGTCTTGCCCCTCATGGGAATGACAACCAGGAAATCCGTCCAGGAAGCCATTAGCCACCTGGAGAGATTAGAATACATGGTTGGAGAGCACCCACTCAGGTTTGCATGGCTGAGGCAATGCCACCTTGCCGATGACCCACAGAGACATGTACATGGATCTAATGATCATAGAATTTCCACGTCCACCATGTATGTTCTCTGGAAAGAGTATTGCAGGGGGAAGTCCCGTAAGGGTGGAGCTCCTAATTCACCACACTATCCAACCCAGACTACCCTCCCCTCCACTCCTCCCCCACCACAGGTAGCCCCTGTCTCCCTCAGGTCAGAGCTTAGATCCCTGCTGCGAGAGGAAATAGTCCATATATGGCAACAAGAAACATCGCCTGCAAGGTGGCAGACCTCCATCTCTCTCCTGTAGGATGGAGGCCAGGGCCCCTGGCAGATGTATTCAGCAGTCCTGAACCACCCAGGTGACCTGAGGCCATATAGTCTGGTAGCCATAGCAAGTGCTGGATGGTGCAAGTAGATACCAGTGCTGAACACACTATATCCAGATAACCCCACAGGTTTCCCTAGAGGAGTAAGGAGGTTCCATTAGCCCTGCCAGAGAGGTTACCCTCTGACCTGACCTGTGTCTTTTCTGTTCGCAGCCTCTCCTAAGTGCATTCTAGGCATGAATGCACTCAAGGGACAGTGGCTGCGCACTAAAGGAAAGTTCACCTTTGGGGTTGCAGGCAACCAGTGTAATTCGAGACACTAAATGGATACCAATTGTCATTATTCCGCCCTCCCACAGTAATCAGCACCCGACTTTACTGGGTGCCGCGGGGTGGTGGGGGGGGGGAATACAGAGATTGCTGAGACTATCGAAGCCTCACTACAAGAGAAAGTTTTCTAAACCACCGTTTACTCCTTTAATAGCCCGATTTGGCCCATACGTAAGAAAAAATGGCACCTGGTGGATGACCATTGATTATAGTAAATTTAAAAATGCCCCTCCTCCTCACTGCCATCCATGAGGTCACCTTGCGCAAAGACATTGGGAGAGAGATACCAAACACTGGTATGCCGGAATCAACCTCGCTAATGCTTTCTTTTCAATTCTCCTCAGTTCAGAGTCACATGACCAACTTGGGAAGGCAGCCAAAATACTTTCTGTGGCCTGCCCCAGGTCTTTCTCCACAGCCCCATTCTGTGCCACGATCTAATTGCCTGAGATTTTTAAAATACGAGCCTTCTCCCCGGGTATTGATTCCACACATTGTATCGATGATATCCTCCTCCAAAACCCCTCAGAAGACACAGTGCCATAAGCTCTGGACATTTTAATTACTGCACTTCATGTTGGGCTGGCCATTAACACTGAGAAAGTGCAAGGCCCCAGTCAGACAGTCCTGAATCTAGGAATACAGGCCATAGAGAGATCCCAGCCAACACCAAAAATAAAATTCGGAATATGAAGGAGCTCACCAATAAAGTAGAAGCCCAGAGCTTCGGCCTTTTAGGCTTCTTGTAGTGGGTCTCCAGGGGAAAAGCTACCTTTCATTGGGGTCCTGAGCAAAAGATGCTGTTGAGCAGGCATTACCACTAGACACCACCACCCCCCCCCACCCCACCAACACCAGACCTTCGAGCTACAAGTTTCCACCACCAGTACAATGGCCGAGTGAAGTCTCGGGCAAAAGATGATACAGATTCCCACTTGGCTTCTGGACCAAGACCCTCCTTAAGGACGCCTCCCACTACAGTCCATTCAAGCAGCAGCTACTATTATGTTACCTAGCGCTCCTCGCCATCGAGCACCAAACAACCGATGAGACCATCAAACTCTGACCTCACCTCCCCATCATGCAATAGGTCAAGAACGCCAATGGCACCTACAAAGAGGGCCATGCCCAACAGTCCTCCGTAAGTGTAAGTGATACATCGTGGACCACACCAAGGCCAGCACTACACAAGCAGGTCATGCCCCTCCCCAAAAGCGACGCTCCCCCTCCCCAGGTCTCTATGGAACCCCCTTCCCCCGTAGCCTTGGGCCAGCTTTTTGACATCCTCGATCCAGACCAGCAGCAACAGGCCTGGTTCACAGACTGCTCCAGCTAATGAAAAAGTAGCAAGCACCTTTGGAAGGCAGCAGTGCTACACCCCGCCACAGGTAAGACACATACCCAAGAGGATTTGGGGGAGGATCCAGCGTACTGAGCTGGCTATGATACCACTCATACTCTGAGAAACCATAGGCCCTATCCGTATTTACACTGACTTCTGGGCAGTGGTGAACAGCATGGCTGTTTGGATGGTCTGGAAGCATGACATGGGCTAGCAAAATTATTCGCCGGCTCCGGGGTCAGCAGCACTGGCAGTTTATCTGGGAGCAGGTTGGGCAGAGAGTGCTCATAGTCCAGCATGTGGACCATGCAGCACAAATCTGCTCAGCTACCCTCACCCCAATCATACTGACCTCTGCACTGGCAACATGGGCGGACTGCAAGAGCGGGCATCTGGAGTCCCAAGGCATGCGATGATGGGCAGATGGTCCAGGAGTGACAGTCACACATGACAAGGCTAGAACTGCACTGGACAATTGCCCCACCTGCCAGCAGATCAAACCATGGAGCTAGCCAATGAGCCCACCAGGCCAGGTGCGGCAAGTCAACTATGTCAGGCCACTCCCATGCCAAAATAAAATGAAATATGTCCTCACAATGGTCGGCTCATACTCGCCAGTCGACCAGTTAAATTCACGCCGCATTGGGCGGGAAGGTGGGCTCTCCACTCTCACCTGGGATCCTCCAATGCCCCAAAAACAACGAAATAGACATACAAAACTCCAAGGAGTTTGCTGGAGCCTGCTGGAATAAAGGGAGATCATTGGGCTGATGATACCAGGCGAATCAAATCTTTGATTCATCACACTAATTAATTCACCAGATGTGAGTGCGTTCTCCCAGACCCTCCCCAACAGAAGAAGACTACCCTTCAAGCTACTCCTCTTTCAGCCTACACTGATCGGTGCTGTGGGAGCCTACGGATACGTACGCAGCGCCACCGCACCAGACTGCGAAACCTGCATCACTGCTCCGGCACACGCTTCTGAGGGTTTTCCACCTACTCCGATTCCACTCGAAAACTGCTATGGGAGCTGCGCGCATGGACTCTTTTATCCAAAATGTTTCAGTAATGATGGCCTCCCCTTCTCACTTTACCACGTTGCTTCCAATAATCCTTGCTGGGGTGGGTGGTTCAGGAATCTTTTTTTCCCCCTCCCTACAATTTGGCATACAAACAGTCCTGACACTCCCAGTGGGTCCACAAAGGAAGCACGCCTTGGCAATGTGGTGCACCCACTTAAGTCAGCATCAGTCCAAGCAATCAGTGGAAATGTGAGCAGGAACGGCATTTGGCACGAGATGGCTAATGGGCCATTGCCTAGCAATGAGATGCTCCTATGTGAATCACGGGTACGTCCTGGGTGCGCACCTGCCAGGATGACCCCTGGCTTCCCATGGGACGGCACAGCAACGGCCATCTGGGATGGGGGAATCGCCCAGTAGGATGTTCACCATGGTGGAAATGCTGGCCAAAGAAAGAGCGGTGGATTAAGGGGAAGCCGGGTGACCTTGCACCACCTGGTCGCAGACGAGGGTGGTACCGGTGCTGTTGTCAGTGAGATGTGGTGCACATACACACTGGGCAAGTTGGCGAGAACGTATATGACAAAAAAAACATGGGCCAGTTCACTTAGCATGAAACTTCAGGGGGAGAATAATGACACTTTTGGCCTGTGGGGGGTTGATAGGTCATTGTCATTTTCTGAAATAATACTTCACCATCTGTTGTGCCTATCTGTTTATTCACCAGGCACTTGCACTGTAACAATGTATTACCTTTTATAATAATGTTTTTACTTGGTTTCTTTTACTGCTTGGTGAGTGGTGTGAATCCCGAGGGCTGGAATGTTGTGTGGATTGTGGAGGATTATGGCCCATGTGCCTCTCCATCTGGAACCTGGTGGGAATGTTGATTTTGGAGGTTCATGTGACCTCTCCTTCTGGAACTGTCAGAAGTTGCATCACCAACCAATCAAGGTTGGACTCTGCCCACCCATTAGTGCACACTTGACCACTGGCCCCTTTAATCACCTAGTGCTTACTCCAGCTTACTCTATTAAAAAGTCCACCACATGGAGTAGCTCCTCTGTTTTTGCTCTTCGGCCCTGAGACAAGCCCTGTTATGGACAACACTGGCAAGGTGGTGCACCGGCCATGCCCCGCCTGCAGTAGCTGCTTGAATAAAGTTTCATTAAAGTTGTGTTTGAATAAAATGGCATCACCCAGGATGACGAGCCAGATAGTGCTACTCGCCGCTGGGGGCGACTCTCCCAAAGTGTCTCCCTATCCCTGCCTAGTAGGAGTCTGTATATTTATTCATATTAGGTCTATAAGTAAGGTTTTATTTGTAAACTTGGGGAAGGGAGGTAGTGTAGTGGCTAGTGCTCTTACGGCACCAGCGACCGGGGTTCGAATTTAAATTTTGTAAGTTATTGGAATTACTTGATTAAAGTGAACTTTACATACTTAAGGACTACAATTACTGATTTTTAAAATTACATTTTTCACTGACTTTTGTCTTTTAAACAGTATTCTTAATGCTGTTGTAGTAGGCACTGAAAGAGTGAGTCTCAATCAATTCCCATTTCCGGCATCCGCGATCCCATTGGTGCTGAATAATGGGGATTTTACTGTACATGGGTGTGTTATCCCTGTTGTAATCCTCTTACATATGTTAAGATTATTTCTGCATTCAGCCTGTGTCCAAGAGCTGCTATTTTTTGAACCCACCAAACTTTTCCCTTCCCACACAACACCTGTGGTTATTTAAACCAGAGCTGAGGATATTAAGAAGAGACTTATTAAAAGCCCTCAAAACCAATTCAGGTGAAAATAAGGAGAACTAAAATAAACTGTTGCCATTGCCAGATGGATCAAGAATCAGAGGTTATGGCTTTAAGGTAACTGGCAAAAGAATCATAAGGGAAATTAAGAAAAAGTATTCAGACTGAAAATTTATGAGGAAATAAATCACTGCCGAGGGTAGCAGATTTAATCATGGCTTTCAAAATATAATGAGATAAATACCTGAGTGAATTATGGTTAAAAAAAAACAGGAATTGGACAAAGGTTCAAAGATTCAAAGGCTCTGTTTATTGTCCTGTAATAATACATTAAAAATATACATGATTTTTGCCTGCTGTAAGGAAATAAAGAGTTGCCATGAGTCCCGAACAATAAGAGAAAGAGAAACAAAGGAAGTCCCTACAGACTCACTCAGTGCACGTGGATTCACCTTCAGTGCTCCCACAGCCTCTGTCGCTGCATAGTCTCCAGTTCAGACTATTGGCAACCCGAGCTCCAGATCCGTGTTGCCAACATGATCAGGCAGCCCTCAGCACCCGAGCCCTTTCGGAATCCTTTCTTGCTCTTAGCACCCCTCTTGATATGATCAGATATTTCTCAGAGAAGTTGAAAATCATGTTGGAGCTGAGTTTTGGGTGTAGTATTACTGTTAACATC
Source organism: Narcine bancroftii (assembly GCF_036971445.1). Lineage (NCBI taxonomy): Eukaryota > Metazoa > Chordata > Chondrichthyes > Torpediniformes > Narcinidae > Narcine > Narcine bancroftii. The sequence goes on from NC_091481.1 coordinate 32,545,337, forward strand.
ATTTGGAGAATTTTATGCCAGCAAAAAAAGACAATGGACAAATAAAATCTCCGCTGTTAAGTCTGAAGTTGAATACCTCATCAGGATATCCAATTTTACTCTTCTTCAATTTGGGCCAATTTTCAGCTGCATGGTCCTATAGCTAAAAATCTGGAGGGTTGGAAGAAGCTACAGAAGGTGATGAATGCAGCTCAGAATATCATGCAAAGTTCTATCCACGTCTGGAAAGTCAGCCAACATACTCAATGGCCATCCATTTCAATTCCCCATCCCATTCCCTTACTGACATGTCTGTCTATAGTCTCATGCACTGCCAGACTGAGACCACGTGCAAATTGGAGGAACAGCACCTCATCTTTTGTCTGGGCACCCTCCAACCAGATGACATTAGCATCAATCTCTCCAGTTGTGTTCAAAATAAGTTCGACAGGGGAAAAGAGAATGAAGGCTGGACACTTGTTCTGAACAGACAGTGGTCTTTATTTACACAAGGGAATTCACAAAAAAAGGGCACACACTGACAGACTAATGTACACAGTATCCAGGAATACTGTGTTATACTGAGAAAAGAACCTTTAACCTATTCAGTACCCCCCCACCCACAGGCTTGGTATACCCAGAAATGAGGGTTTTACTTCTTCAGCACCCACCACCCACCACCCACAGGCACAGTGCGCTGCATAACTAAATGAGTATTACACATGAACCTAATCTCCAGGGTTGCCGCTGCCCGAAATCTGGAATGGACCCATTGTAGTTGACCTTCTGGAACTGCCTGTAGCTCACAGTCTGGGGTTCAGCAATGGTTAGAACTAACAAACACATACATAGCAAAGATGGAGACACCACATGACCCTACACAATCCACACTATACCAGTTTTGGTTAAACCCCTGTCCCCTTCTTCTTCCCATTGTCACCTTTCCCCCCGCTCTTTCTCTCTCTCCCCTTTTCCCTCTGTCTCACAGAGCCAAATATGCAATTAACAACTTATGTTAGTCCAGACTCCTCCCCCTGCCTGCCTGCTTTGTTCTGATGCCTACCTGTTGTTTGCTTATTCATTGAAGATGATGCCACCATCATCACCCTGTACAAAAACAAAGGCGAGAAATCAGACTGCTCAAACTACAGGGGAATCACGCTGCTCTCCATTGCAGGCAAAATCTTCGCTAGGATTCTCCTAAATAGAATAATACCTAGTGTCGCTGAGAATGTTCTCCCAGAATCACAGTGCGGCTTTCGCGCAAACAGAGGAACTACTGACATGGTCTTTGCCCTCAGACAGCTCCAAGAAAAGTGCAGAGAACAAAACAAAGGACTCTACATCACCTTTGTTCACCTCACCAAAGCCTTCGACACTGTGAGCAGGAAAGGGCTTTGGCAAATACTAGAGCGCATCGGATGCCCCCCAAAGTTCCTCAACATGATTATCCAACTGCACGAAAACCAACAAGGTCGGGTCAGATACAGCAATGAGCTCTCTGAACCCTTCTCCATTAACAATGGCATGAAGCAAGGCTGTGTTCTCGCACCAACCCTCTTTTCAATCTTCTTCAGCATGATGCTGAACCAAGCCATGAAAGACCTCAACAATGAAGACGCTGTTTACATCCGGTACCGCACGGATGGCAGTCTCTTCAATCTGAGGCGCCTGCAAGCTCACACCAAGACACAAGAGAAACTTGTCCGTGAACTACTCTTTGCAGACGATGGCGCTTTAGTTGGCCATTCAGAGCCAGCTCTTCAGCGCTTGACGTCCTGTTTTGCGGAAACTGCCAAAATGTTTGGCCTGGAAGTCAGCCTGAAAAAAACTGAGGTCCTCCATCAGCCAGCTCCCCACCATGACTATCAGCCCCCCCACATCTCCATCGGGCACACAAAACTCAAAACGGTCAACCAGTTTACCTATCTCGGCTGCACCATTTCATCAGATGCAAGGATCGACAACGAGATAGACAACAGACTCGCCAAGGCATATAGCGCCTTTGGAAGACTACACAAAAGAGTCTGGAAAAACAACCAACTGAAAAACCTCACAAAGATAAGCGTATACAGAGCCGTTGTCATACCCACACTCCTGTTCAGCTCCGAATCATGGGTCCTCTACCGGCATCACCTACGGCTCCTAAAACGCTTCCACCAGCGTTGTCTCCGCTCCATCCTCAACATTCATTAGAGCGCTTTCATCCCTAACGTCGAAGTACTCGAGATGGCAGAGGTCGACAGCATCGAGTCCATGCTGCTGAAGTTCCAGCTGCGCTGGGTGGGTCACGTCTCCAGAATGGAGGACCATCGCCTTCCCAAGATCGTGTTATATGGCGAACTTTCCACTGGCCACCGTGACAGAGGTGCACCAAAGAAAAGGTACAAGGACTGCCTAAAGAAATCTCTTGGTGCCTGCCACATTGACCACCGCCAGTGGGCTGATATCGCCTCAAACCGTGCATCTTGGCGCCTCACAGTTTGGCGGGCAGCAACCTCCTTTGAAGAAGACCGCAGAGCCCACCTCACTGACAAAAGGCAAAGGAGGAAAAACCCAACACCCAACCCCAACCAACCAATTTTCCCCTGCAACCGCTGCAACCATGTCTGCCTCTCCCGCATCGGACTTGTCACCCACCAACGAGCCTGCAGCTGACGTGGACATTTTACCCCCTCCATAAATCTTCGTCCGCGAAGCCAAGCCAAAGAAGAAGGGCTCAGGCCTGAAACATAGGTAATATATCTTTACCTCCTTTGGACGCTGCGAGATTGGCCAGGTTTCTCCACCATTTCTGTGCAGGTTTACTACAATTACAGCGTCTGCAGACCTCTGTGTTTCTCAACATTCTCATGGCACTTTGGAAATAATCTCCTCTCTTCTTCCATCGGGGAGAAAGCTCAAGTTTGTGAAAGCAGACTTAAAGACAGTTTCTTCCCCGTAGCCATCAAGTTTTCAATTAATCCACAACAGTGCTCTCATGCTGCTGTTTGGTGCTATAGGTGCCTAACCTTTTATCCAGGATCATCGAGACCAGACACCTGCCATTTTTTGGTATCTTCCAGATTTCAGAATCATTTTGATTTCAGTCCCATTAAGCCCACCCACCAGAGTCGCGATTCCATCTCTCCTCTCCCTCTCAACCATCCCCCCACCTGAGTCTGCTGCTGTTTCTCTCTTCCCTCTCCTCCCCCCCCCCACCGGTTGTACCAGCGCCAGGGGAACGGCCCCCTTCCTGGTACCCCTGCACTGGTGCTGGTACAACGGTTTCAGCTGTGTGGAGGATTATGGGTAGCGACAATGGCCATTGAGCCATTGCTGGGCTGACTGAAAGCGACGCAATGGTGGACGGCATCTATATATGGCGATTTGGAGGCGCTTATAAAGTACCAGAACAACATGGGATATTCCAATGTAAGTTGAGCAAGGGTCATGCTCGCTGGATAGGGTACTTATAAAGTAATGATACCACTAATTAGAGACACGGAACGTGACGGGAGACAAGGGAGTTGAGCAAGGCACCAAACTCCATCTTTGATGAGCCGATGTCATCTACCGAAAAAAGTGCTGGTGTTTGGAAGTTGCTGGTGTTCCGAATTCCAGATAAAAGGTTAGGCACCAGTAATTGATGTTTCTTTTCATCATAACTCTATACTCTGTAAAGTGTGCCCTTACACATTTGTGTGAATGTTTGAGATGAGCCATCAGTGTATTCACAAAGGAATCCTTCTCACTTTATTAGGTATAGCGTGACAAATAAACATAAACTTATTTTGAAGTTAACTAATATCTAGAATCTCTGGTCTTGTAACATTTCCATTGGCTTGATAAAGTCACTAGATTATTACTGTCCAACTGGTAATGATGGACCAACATTAAGTTCTGTCTTCAGCTTTAGTTTATGTCACAAAGTTTCCCCATGGACCTAATGCTTGTCTCATTAAACTTATAATCAGTCATGAGTATAACACACAATGCTAAATGTTACCTATCCTATGAGATCTCAATGGTGGTAAATATGTCTATGTTGTTATTACAATTTTTCTCTGGAATTCCAAATAAAAATTGTTCCACAGGCAAACTATTTACCATTTATTTATTGCTTATTTATTTGGAAACTTGGACTTCAGAGTTTTGAGCAAAGACATGCATTAATTAATGACTGTAAAATGTTGGATTGTGCACTCAAGTTGCCAAATGAATAGGGAGTTAGTGGGATTGCGAGAGGGGATCATTTGCAGGGCCTCAGGAGAAAAAAGATGAAGGGAAAATGAGCTGAAGGGATTGACCTGCTGGGAGCTGGCATGGATTTAATAGTTACATTTCCTTTCTGTTGGTTATATTTCCTTTCTGTCATTTAAGTGAAGATTGGATGTGTACATCTAGCTCCCTCAACAACCCTTAAGGCTAGAGCTGAATGAGGTCTTCACCCGGGAAGAGAGTTTTTCAATTGAACAACTGAAAAGTGGCAAAGCAGCAGGTATGGATGGAATGCCCCCAGAGGTCTGGAAGGCTGGCGGCAAAACTTTGCATGCCAAACTGCATGAGTTTTTCAAGCTCTGCTGGGACCAAGGAAAGCTGCCTCAGGACCTTCGTGAAGCAAAATCTTCGCTAAGATTCTCCTAAATAGAATAATACCTAGTGTTGCCGAAAATGTTCTCCCAGAATCACAGTGCGGCTTTCGCGCAAACAGAGGAACTACTGACATGGTCTTTGCCCTCAGACAGCTCCAAGAAAAGTGCAGAGAACAAAACAAAGGACTCTACATCACCTTTGTTGACCTCACCAAAGCCTTCGACACCGTGAGTAGGAAAGGGCTTTGGCAAATACTAGAGCGCCTCGGATGCCCCCCAAAGTTCCTCAACATGGTTATCCAACTGCACAAAAACCAACAAGGTCGGGTCAGATACAGCAATGAGCTCTCTGAACGCTTCTCCATTAACAATGGCGTGAAGCAAGGCTGCGTTCTCGCACCAACCCCCTTTTCAATTTTCTTCAGCATGATGCTGAAACAAGCCATGAAAGACCTCAACAATGAAGACGCTGTTTACGAATGTCAGTCTCTTCAATCTGAGGCGCCTGCAAGCTCACACCAAGACACAAGAGCAACTTGTCCGTGAGCTACTCTTTGCAGACGATGCCGCTTTAGTTGGCCATTCAGAGCCAGCTCTTCAGCGCTTGACGTCCTGTTTTGCGGAAACTGCCAAAATGTTTGGCCTGGATGTCAGCCTGAAGAAAACTGAGGTCCTCCATCAGCCAGCTCCCCACCATGACTATCAGCCCCCCCACATCTCCATCGAGCACACAAAACTCAAAACGGTCAACCAGTTTACCTATCTCGGCTGCACCATTTCATCAGATGCAAGGATCGACAACGAGATAGACAACAGACTCACCAAGGCAAATAGCGCCTTTGGAAGACTACACAAAAGAGTATGGAAAAACAACCAACTGAAAAACCTCACAAAGAGTAGCATATACAGAGCCGTTGTCATACCCACACTGCTGTTCAGCTCTGAATCATGGGTCCTCTACCGGCATCACCTACGGCTCCTAGGATGCTTCCACTAGCGTTGTCTCCGCTCCATCCTCAACATTCATTCGAGCGACTTCATCACCAACATCGAAGTACTCGAGGTGGCAGAGGCCAACAGCATCGAATCCACGCTGCTGAAGATCAAACTGCGCTGGGTAGGTCACGTCTCCAGAATGGAGGACCATCGCCTTCCCAAGATCGTGTTATATGGCGAGCTCTCCACTGGCCACTGAGACAGAGGTGCACCAAAGAAAAGGTACAAGGACTGCCTAAAGAAATCTCGGTACCTGCCACATTGACCACCGCCAGTGGGCTGATATCGCCTCAAACCGTGCATCTTGCCGCCTCACAGTTCAGCGGGCAGCAACCTCCTTTGAAGAAGATCGCAGAGCCCACCTCACTGACAAAAGACAAAGGAGGAAAAACCCAACACCCAACCCCAACCAACCAATTTTCCCTTGCAACCACTGCAACCATGTCTGCCTGTCCCGCATCGGACTTGTCAGCCACAAATGAGCCTGAAGCTGACGTGGACATTACCCCTCCATAAATCTTCGTCCGCGAAGCCAAGCCAAAGAAGAAGAAAGGATGTGTACATGGATATGATGGGGAGAGAATGGGAGGGGGGAGCTAGTGGAGTTGTTCAAGTGAACCGGAGCGGACTTGTAGGGCTGATATGGCCTGTTTCCACGCTGTAAACTGTTATATGGTTGAATGTCTTTTTAATTGTTGGAATTGTACCTGCCTCTTACACCATTTCTGGCACCTCATTCCATATGCTGAGCTCCCACTGTGGAAAAACCTGCCACCTAAGTCCCTTTTATATGTTACCCCTCTAACCTATAACTTAGGACCTGCAGTCTTGGACTTCCTTATCTTCCCTAAGATTGTAGCCATCGACTTATCTGTACCCCTCATAATTTCATAAGCCTAACTCCTCAATTTACTTTGCCCCATAGAAAGCAATCTAGCTAATCCAGTCTCATAATTCACACTCTCCAGTCCTGGCAACATCTTTGTGAATATTTTCTATTTCCTCTCCAGCTTAATCATATCCTTCCAATAATATGACAACCAGAAAGGCACACAATATTGCAGATGCAGTCTCACCAGCAGCCCATACAGCTGTAATATGACATCCAGTTCTTGTTTTCTCTGCGACCTGTTTGGTGAGGGCAAGCATCCCTTATGCCCTCTTCACTACCGTGTCCAGCTGTGTCATCATTCTAGGGAATGATGCACTTCTACCCCTAGATCAACCTTTTTCTGCCCATTCGCATACCACCTATGCCATAGATGCTTATGGTTAGTAAGGGATTACTTAAGGTGGTATGTGTCTGGAAAAAAAAGGTTGAGATTCACTGTCCTCGATCTCTCTCTATTCCACAACACTTCCCAGGGCCCTACTTTATCTGCCAAGGATACCTCATCCCTCTTTTACCATCTTAATTTTCTTCTTAACTTCATCTCTTAAGGGATTCACTATACCTAATATATCCCTCTTTTTTTTCTTGACCAGAGTATCAATACCCCATATTTATTATTCAATTGTACCAAATACATGAGGAGTAAATGTGAGAAAAATTCGACCACCACATGGCTGATCTTAGTCTCACATCCACAATTTTGATGAAGCATCCTACATTTAATCATAAATCATTGATATAAACTACAAAAAGCAGGGTGCCTCACTCTGAACCCTACAAAACCCTGCAGCAAATGTGGTATCACTCACCAGAACTCATTGGTACCCACCCCTGTGACCACAAAAAAAGCTACACTTGCACCTAGCACAACACCATCTTCTGCTTTACTACATGATCTCACCACCAAACACATCTTCCCCTCTCCACCTTTCAAAGGGACTGCTCTCTCCATGACTCCCTTATCCATGATTCCCTCATCCACTCAACCCCACCCACCATTCGCTCCCTTGATACCTAACCCTGTGACCACAGGAAATGATGCACTTGCGCCCACACCTCCTCCCTCATCACCATTTAATTCTCCCAAACAGTTCTTCTAAGTGAAGCAGCACTTTATTTATGAATCTGAAGGGGTCATCTACTGCATCCAGTGCTCCCATTGTGGCCTGTTCTTCATCGGAGAGACTGGAATGCAAACTGAGAGATCACTTCGTTGAGCATCGTCTGATGCAAGAGGGAACTCCCAGTGGCAACCCATTTCAATTCCTTGCTCCATTCCCATGCTGACATTGTTTCCGGCACTGCCAGACTGAGACCACCTGCAAATGGGAGGAACAACACTTCGTATTCTATCTGGGCGCTCTCCAAACAGATGGCATTAACATCAATTTCTCTGGTTTCCATTAGCCTCCCTTCCACCACCATCGCTCCCCTTTCCCTATCCCTATGTCTCCTTTACTCTAGATCTGAATCTCTCTCTTTCCCTTTCGCAAATGTGAGGTTATCCACTTTGGAAGGAAAAATATAAGATCAGAATATTATTTAAATGGCAAGTGATTGCAGCATGCTGGCGTACAGAAGGACTTAGGAGTGCTTGTCCATGAATCGCAAAAGTTTGTTTTGCAGGTGCAGCAGGCTATCAAGACAAATGACATGATCCCACCACCAGACGTGATCCCGCCTCCAGACACATCTTCCCTGCTCCTCCCCTTCTCTGCCTTCCAAGCCTCCCTTATCCACTCTGCCTCCCCATCAATCACCACCTTGGCACCTACCCCTGTGATTACAGGAGGAGCTCCACTTGCTCCCACCCCTCCTCCTCCCTTACTGCATCTGGTGTTCCCATTGTGGTCTTCTGTATATCGGAGAGACTGGGTGCTGACTGCGAGATCGCTTTGTTAATATCATTTCAATTCCCCACTGACATGTCTGTCCATGACCGCCAGACTGAGACCACCCGCAAATTGGAGGAACAACAACTCATCTTCTGACTGGCACCCTTTCCTCTTGCTCTTTGTATTAAGATCACTTTGAATCCAATGTTTCACTTCCCTTCAAATTCCATGAATTTATATTTTTCTAACTGTTTGCTATGTAGGCCCATGACGAAGGACTCACAAGAATTCATGTATCTCATTTTAAATGTGCTACAATCACCAAATCTTCCTTCAAGGGTTCAATAATCAGTCACAATTCTCATTTAACAATCCATGTTGACTGTCCTTGGTTATAATACCTAAATTCTGAACACACAGCATCATTCATTATATTTGGATATAACAACACCCAGTACCTAGGGAACTCATTGCTGTGTATTGAAAGCAAACCCAGAGTCTATGAACTGTACCATTTTTAATTGAAACAAACTTGCTGTGTAAATAACATTGTGGCAACTCTTTACTCTGTTTAAGATGGTATAAGTGAATTTGCCATTATTTCTTGCTGCAACACAGGTTGCATGGCAATAACAACATCAGGTAGATCAAAGTTGTTCCACTTCACCTTTATGAACCGAAACATCATCTCATCACAACTTCTAATAATACATTGCAGCTTTTGGGAAATCAATGTATGAACTCATTAAACTCCATCACCAAAAGAGTTAATTTCCTGTGTAACCTTAATTGCTGGCACCTGCTGTATACAGGCTATTGCATTGATTCAACTCACATCTAGGTAAACTAATTATTCTTAAAAGGAGACAATGGCCCAAAATTTTGACCATTCTTTTTCTCTCATGGATGCCTGCTGATGTTCTCAGCAGATTGTGTTTGGTTTGAGAGGAGACATCTTTCAGATGCATCAGGATCTCATGTTTTCCAGGACACAATAACTCTCCTGCTCCTTTTCAATAATGCAAGAAGTTCTTCTATGTGATTGAGTGGATAGTCAGACCCTTAATTTATTTATCACTCTGGCCAAAGGACATTTTTGACTGCAGAACATTCTATCAGTTTATCTCCATTGTGTCAGCCAAGATAATCTGCTCCTGATGTTAATTAGGGTCTTTAATTTGTGATTTTTTTTTTGGCACAGAGTTTACTCTTGAATTAAGCCATCTGTATTAAGATTTACAAACATGATCTTTCCAGAAGAACGATGCCAGGCCAGAACCTTAGGAAAAATAGTTTCTCCCAGAGAGTAGTGAATGTTTGGAAATCTCTAACCAGGGAAGTGGTTGAGGCTGCTTCGTTAAACATATTTAAAATTTGGTTAGATAAATTTTTACATGATAGAGGAATTAGGGGATATGGGGAGAAGGCAGGTAGGTGGAGTTAGGTCATAAATTAGATCAGCCATGATCGTACTGAATGGCGGAGCAGGCTCGATGGGCCATTTTTGGCCTACTCCTGTTCCTACTTCCTATGTTCCTATCTGCCCAAAAGCCTGATGTTTAAAGGCCATCGTCAGATTATCTGCTTTCCTTCAATGTTCTTCCAGTATAGATTTAAGGGTGATTGAGCTGCCCATACTGTTCCTTTTATTCAGGATTGGATTATCTTACTCTACACTGTTATGGAGTCCAGAAGACCTCAAAACCCAGCAGCAATAGTTATGCACCACGACAAAGGGTTACTTAAACAAAAGTTGCTTTTAATTGCACATATAACCATTTACGGAGCGGAAACAGGCCATATTGGCCTTTCGATGAAAACAGAATCGAACTTTAACTTATACTATCAACTTACTTAACCTCCTTGTAATTCTAAGTGCTAATGTGTGTAATGTGTATATAGGGGCAGAAAAGTTCTTTGGTTCACAGTCCAATGTCACTGGTTGCAGGCAATTCTTGTACTGTGCACAGAAGTTAGCATTAATAATGTTCACCAGGCTTTGGTGCTTAACACGTAAATGGTTACCACTCAGGAGGGTTCTTATTGGTTTTCAGAGAGAGATGCCTTTTGTTCCAGGCTATCCGCACCTGATTCCTTTTTAATCAGTCTTGTTGATGAAACTTCCCCCTGAAGGGTTCTCCAAATGATCCTCTTTCTTTCAAACAGACAGCCAATCTTCTTCTTTAACCAGGCAGTCTTCCAGAGTTTGCCAGCTTGTCCCTCTGGAGCTGAAGTTTCTGTCTCTCCTCTCTCTCACTCCCTCCCTCTCTGAAAGCAAAGCTCTTCTGCCTCTGCCTGCAAAGATCACATGCTCTTCCAGGCAAGTATTTTGCTACTTTGTTGCCTTTTGCAAAATAGCACTCTGCAAAAGTCCTGTAAAAATTTTGTGTTTTAAAATGTTTGTGTGCAACCTGCTCTACAATCCTCCCAAACCACCCCTAAATACTCTGTCACAGCGCACTCTGCCATGGTTTACCTCCTTGTATCATCTATCCTCTGCAGCTTCTGTATCTGACACAAACTTATCCCTGTCCTACAGATGGTTTATGGATTCCTGAATTTGCATGGCCAGCATAATGAGGGAGACATGGTTAACACAATGCTATTACAGCAACAGGAGCCCAGCGCTATCTGAAAGTGGTTTGAATGTGCTCCCTGTAACCCCAACCAACCAATTTTCCCCTGCAGCCGCTGCAACCGTGTCTGCCTGTCCCACATCGGACTTGTCAGCCACAAACGAGCCTGCAGCTGACGTGGACTTTTACCCCCTCCATAAATCTTCGTCCGCGAAGCCAAGCCAAAGAAAAGAAACTCCCATAGTCCACAGATGTATGGGGTTTGAAGGTTCATTGGTCACATCGGTGTATTTAGGCAGCGTGGCCTCATGCTGTGGAAGGGCCTTTTACTCTAAATTATAAATTAAGTAAGAACACTTCTGTTAAAAGACCTTTTTTTATCCTTTGGTTTTGACTTCAATCGCTCTGCTCACAGCTACATGCAAGTCAATGCCACCAAATTAAAATTTCGCAAGATTTAAAAACATGTGTCTATTCTAGAAATAAAGAGAAATGACAATCAGCTAAATTTCTCACAAAAGACGCTACACAGAAGTAACAAACCTCAGAACAAATACAGGTGACAGTATGAATATAAAAATGACATGATAATTTGCGCAGCTTTTCCTAATTATGCTTATTCATCAGCTCATAATTATAATGTGGTATAAGGACACAATTATTTGTGTCTGATTTGGAATCTGTCACAACATCGAGCTCCCACAGGTATATTTTTTGAAGGAACACAAAAAAAAAGATTCTTTCTTTATTTGGTGGAATGTTCACTGATTATTTAATTTTCCGTTCAGAAATAAACAACGTTCCTCAAGGAGAAAATATGGGGGGGGGGGGGGCCGTGGCAAGATGGCGTAGGGAACAGACGTACCTTCCAGACCTCTCCTGACTCTGATTTATCGTTTTGTCTTTAAGTGCCCGTTAAAGTTCTTTTAAAAGTTTATAAATAATAAGAGGTGCTGGATTAATACTTAATGGTTCATATGCAAAAAAAATGTAAAAGAAAACATCAACAGACTGTTAAAAAACTACATTTTCCGAAATTATCTGAGCCTACTTGTTTACAAGAAGCCAGGACTCAGCGTAGAATGGATCCAGAAGAAGACGTACAGAATTCGGCATTGAAACTCCGTTTTAAACCGGTAAGGCTCTCTGAAGGTCGCACTCAGCAGCTTTCAGAACAAAGAGCTGGCCAGGTGCCAGTATTTCACACAACGGCCACTGTGAGTGCTGTTACTGAGACTTTGACAGTTGAATCAGCTGGGGCACCACCAGCTGGAGAGTTAAAGAGCTGTCATTCGACTGCTACAGTGGTGGCGCTGCAAAATGCATCTTCAATTACAACGGTTTTTCCAGACATCGATTCAGTGAAGATGATTAAAGAGATTTGGCTTAAAGATAACCCTGATCTTCAGTCTCCTGGCATTGCTGGGGGGACTTTGAGAGGGATTTTTATACGAAGTCAAACTGCTAGAAAAGATACTAAATTAAGGGAAGGACAGAAGATCCCGTGGTCTCTAAGGAACAGCAAGATCCCATTATGCCTGAATCTACTTCTGTTGAAATGTCTGTTAAGGATCTTGAAGATAAGATATATTCTGTATTGAATCACTTAGCTAATTTTGTGAACCTGTTTATTTCCAAGATTAATGCGATGGCGGAAGCCATTAATGGAGCTTTTAAGCTTGAAATCATTGAAAGATTTGAAATGTGTGATCAAGGTTTAGTCGATGTACAGGATCAACTGCAAGATGAAAATAGAATAATTGAAACACTGCAGATCCAAAATAAAAATTTAGCAAAAAAGGTTGATTATTTGGAGAATCAATCTAGACGGAACAACCTGAAAATTGTTGGTTTGCCAGAAGGCATAGAAGGACCAGATCCAAGAAAATTTTTTACTGAATGGATTCCATGAGTGTTAGGATAGGATAAATTCCCTGAAGGTTTAATACTGGAACGTGCTCATAGAGTTTTTAGAAGAAAATCTTTTTCAGGACAGAATCCAAGACCTGTTCTGATCCGTTGTTTAAACTATTGTGACAGAGAGACAATTTTACGTACGGCTATTAGAAATGCCCAGCAAAATAGATCTCCTTTGATGGTTCAGAATAATCCTGTTTTCTTCTATCAAGATTTGAGTCAAGAAATTATGTTTCAATGACGCGAATTTAATTCTGTGAAAAGACATAAGGCAACATTCAGGTATCCTGCAGTACTGAAGATTTTTTAGGATGGAAATCAGCCAAAGTTCTTTGACAATCCTAAAGAGGCTATGGACTTTGCTCAGTCTCTACCAATCATGCAGTTTCAGGAACGATGTAGTCCTTCAAGGTCTCCAAAGAGAGTAGAGATGTAAGGTGGGATCCAGATTTTTAAAAGAAATGGAAGCAATGGTGGCCGAAGTGGTAATGTTGATTTAAAAAAATAAATCTTTCATTTTTTTTTGAGAAGAGTTTAAACAGTTTAAATAATGATGATAGTTTAATGAAATGGGAGTTGGGAGAGGGAACTGGGTGGGCACTAGTTTCCAGAAGTCATCAGCTACCTGTGAGTTATCTCACACCCAATATTTTGGGGGAGTTACCGCTTTGGGCGGTTTAAACAGAAGGAGGTAGTCGTGACCTCCGACCTGTTTTTTTTTTCTTTTTAATTTTCGGGTTAAGAAGTGAAGGGTTTTTAAAAATTTTTTAAAATAAATAATTTTTTTTAACTCTCTTTGTTTTTTGATTGTAATTGAGAGGGAATTAGGAGGTTTTTTTCTCTCCTTTTTTTTCTCTTTTTTTGGCAATTTTTTTCTCTTTTTTTAAGAGGATGATGTCACAGAAGATAATAAGTCAAAAATTGAGGATGTTGAATTAGATGAAGAGGAAGATGAGGAGAAAGGTGATAAGAAGAAAAAGAAGAAAACCAAGTACAAATACATTGAGGGAGAAGAGTTTAATAAAATTGTTAATTTCGATAGAGAATTTTGAAGATGTTATAAATGAAGAATATGGAGAATTTTATAAGCGTTTGAACTTTTTTTTCTTTTTTTTCCCTTTTTTTTATATAAGGGGAGGGGAAGGGAATAAAAAGTTTATCTGATTGTTTTTCTAAGGGATGGTTTTGTTTTCTCGATGAATTATAAAGGAAACGGTATTAATGGAGATTCTGTATTTATGTATTATTAATTAAGATTTTTTGTATAACAGATATGTGGTTGATATATGATTTTAATATTTGAACTTAATTTTAAAGTGGATTTCATTTGTTAAATACATGTATTATGTTTGATTTAAATATATGTTTAAGGGTATTATTTTAGTATTGATATATTTTTTTGTTGTTAGTAATTTTTTTTGTTGTTAAGTTTTATTCTTTTTTTTTGTAAGTGGGGTTTTTTCTATTTTATTTACAACATTGTTAATTAATTCTTCACTCTTTATTTGGGGGGAGGGTTGGACCAATTTTAAATTAAATGATTGTGTTATAATTATGGGGGGGGGGTTAATTTGTGTAGTTTAATGATGTAGTATTCTAATTTTTATTATCTTATATTTTATTATTTCTTTAAATGTAATTTTTATTTTATTCATGTCATAAAATTTTAAATTAAGTTTTAAAAAAAAAGGAGAAAATACGGCTCTGTTGAAAGACAGTACATTTTACAGAAGAGACCCATTCGGCCTGCAACAGCTTTCCTTCTTCATTTTCAATTATTTTATCCACTCTCCCCATTTTAATATAAATAAAATATTCTTTCCTTTGCAAATAGTATTTGGAAATTTCTTCGGAACCGATCCCAATTTGCTGCTGAGATTCTGCCAATATCTGCAAAGATGACACCAGTAGAATAAATAAAACATCAAAGAAAATTCCAAGCCAGTGTTACAACATTAATATTGATTTTAAAGTAGATTGTCCAACAGATAGAATACAGTAATTAAATTGTCTAACAGATATCATGCAGTAATTGAATTCTCTTTCCAGAAGGGAATTTCCAGTGATAATCTTTATCTATTAGAGCATCATAGAATATTGCATCATAGAGGTAAACCACTCAACCCGTGTGATTGAACTAGCTGTTTGAAAGAGCTGTCAAATTAGTTCTTTATCCTAAACTCCTCATTGCCTTGTGAATTAATCCTCTTCAATGATATGTCCAAATGTCATTTATTCAGTACCTCTTTCTACTACTCTTTCAGCTAGTCTATTCTGGATCTTAATGTGTGAAAAGGAAATTGTCCTTATTTCTTCTTTTTGCCAATTATTTTTAAATTTACAATAGGTTAGAAGCCGATTCTGGCCATTGAGACCGGTGCCATCCAATTAACCTACAACCCCATACATTTTGGAGGGTGGGAGGAAACCGGAGAACCCCAGGGAAAATCCGTCCAGGTCATAGGGAAAATGTACAGGCAGTGCCAGATTCGAACCCAGGCTAGCCGCTACACTAACTAGGCCTCCCGAAATTTTTAGTGCTTGATCACCCCTCACATTGATCAGATTTCTCCATGAAAAGTGAAGATTTTCAATGCAAGGATCACCACAGTAAATTCACTTTGTACTTTCCCCATGGTCTTATCCTTAGTGCCTAAATTGCGGTGTCAAGAAATTAACAGATAACTTAGCATTAATCACATCTGTGCCAGTTCACTAGCATTGAACCAATCTTCTCCAATTTGTCCATCCAAAACCTTTTACGCTTTCCTGAATAATACCCTGATTCTAACTTCTCATCGAGTCATGAAGAACACAAACAATGATCTTGGTCCAGCTCCTATTACTGACCATCAGCACCCATTTCGACTAATCCTACAGTAATCTCAGTTTATTCTCCTCACCATCAGCTATGCACAATTTGAAGTGGTCAGGTAACTGAGGGATTTACATGATTTTTGAATGTGCAAATCAGGAGAAAACTCACTGTCACAGTGAGAACTTGCTAACTCCACAAAGACAGCACTAGAGATCAAGATTGAATCCAAGTTGCTGGATCTGTGAGCTTTACAAGTTGAACTACTGTGCCACTCTGTTATAATGCCATGGACTACCTTCTTAAAAGTGAAGGAAACAGCAATAAAATTGCATTTTTCACTCGAAGAGGTTAAATTGAGGAGTGGCTGACTGTCATTCTTTGATGTTATAAAGGAATTTGCCAATAAAAATACACAAAAGAAGTTTCTACTTTCTTGGGAGGCCAAAATTAAGAATTCTAAATATTAAGTAGTCATTTGTCCAGGTAATCAGAGAGTGCTGGAATGTAGAATTCATGAACCCCCCCCAAGGAGAAACTTTGTCTGCAGGCATTGAAGAAAGAAAAGGACAGAAGGGAGAAGGAAATAGAACGTTAGGCTGATTAGTTTAGCCATAAAAAATGATTGAAAAGATTTTTTAGGAGACAAGTTGGACTGAAACATTTTCCTGTGTTCTAAATTCTTTTAAATACCACCTGTAAAATTACCAGGCAGTCAGTTCTTTCAGAAGCTCAATGCCCTTTAAATGTGAATTCTCATTAAAATCTCCTGGTCAGGATCATTTCCTTGCAGGGTTCAAGGTGGTAACCCACTCATTTCAAAGTATGAAGATTCCTAGTTCCACTCCAAAGAACTTCAGACAAAAAAAGCCCTGGAAAGGTGGCTCCAAGGAAATGGTGACCTGACAAACTACTTTGGTTACTCCAAGTAATGATTTATGTGAATTAATTCATCACTATGTTAGTTATTAATGAATAGTAGTGGATTAACAAACTTAAACTCACTCCTGTTCAGAAATTAATATCACCTACAGTGAACTTCAATAAAACAAAACTACTTGTTCTTCTAAGAATGTCTGTTTCTTCAGGAGCTGAAATGAATTAATCCTGTAATACCATTCACTTCCCATCATTAATGGAATTTCAAATTAGCTCAACAAGGGAAAAGTCCAGACCTAGTTAAATTCATCTGAATAACAGTTCTTGGGTAAAGAACAATAAAGTCATTTTTAACATGTGTGGTGTTTAAAAATATGACAGAATGTGGAAGATGCACAAAGAAAACTTTGAACTTAGGTACAAAGGGAGTCCTTTAGAAACGACCTGTCAGGATCTGGGAGTACGTTTTTGCTTCTATTTGCCCTCTGTTCTGAGTGTGTGCATTTTGTTTCTGTTATCTCTTTCAGAGAAGCGAGCAAACTTAAGAACAGAATTGTAGTGTTAAGTACAGTATATAAAATCCTGTGCTCATTAAGACAAATTGGCATACAAACAAAGGACAATATGTGCTATGTGTATTAACATTAAAAGATGATAAACCTTACTATTCTCACCAATTTCTCTTCGGTAACAACTGATTAACAGCAAAGACTGCTGACAGAGAATTTAGCTCTTAGCTATTGCCAATAGGCCATTTCATATCAAGCCTCTGCCTAGAGGTTGGCTACAAGAGCGGATTGAAAATTTAAAACTTAACTTTCAGCCAGAAGCCCTAAAAGGCTGCTCCAGCATCCCATTCATATCGAGCGATGCCTCGAGGTGCCCTCCGGAGCCGATGGAGGCGGGGCATCTGGTGTTGTAGCACCACCCGCCATAAATACATGGCAGAACAATGGCTGTTTTCCCTACCCATAATCCCCCACACAACTGGAACCGCTCTGTGGTTCCAGCTACATGGGGGATTGAAGGCCAAAGTGGTCTGGTGAGGCTGTCACAGCCCGCACTGCCCGCCCCTTGATGGCTGACACCGGTTCCCACTGTCCCAACGCTGCAGGGCTGTACACTGTGCTCCGCCAATTATCCTTCCCCGAGCATTGGAATTAGCGCCTTAGAGCTGGCCACGGCGCATTCAGAAAAGTACATCTTTAGCCATAAGGACGAAGAAGTTTGTCTTTACAGACTGGTGTTTTCCCTGCTTGAAAATGCCTAATCTTTAATTCAAGAGGCATTTACACAAAATATGAGTGATCCTACAAGCAATAGCCATGTCTGTTTCTCCTTGTTATTCACATTAAATGAGTCAAGAACTCAGACACAAAGGCAAACATTCTTTCAGTTCTAGATTTATTTACAGCCATCTTCCTTTTCACATGTTGAAAGAGATACCCATCCCTGAATTGCAAGGAAGATCTCAGAAAGGACACTCTCACTTTAAAGGAAACTTGTTGGGGATCTATGCAATTGCTACTTTTTAAAAAATCACCTAAAAAGTTCCAGAAGTAGAAGACGAAAGTCTGCAGATACTGCGATTGAAGTAAAAACACAATGATGGAGAAACCGCAGGTCAGAGTACTTTATATAGCAAAGATAATGATACATAAACAACTTTTCAGGCTTGAGGCCTTCATCAAGGTAAGAGCAAAATGTAGACAGGCACCTGAACAAAATGGAGGAGCAGGGGAAGGAAACTTCTTCTCTGTGGGGGATGGAGGTGTAAAGAGATTGGACATCCATAATGAAAATGAGGTGGTCAAGTTCAGGAAATTCAAAGTCATTGAAGAGATGGGAGGCAATGTGAGGTGTCGCAAATGTATCTAGGGAGGGACGTGGACATTAGGGAGAAAAAATGGAATCAAGGCACGATTATACTAGTTCAGTGAGACAGGATCGTGTGAAAACAATGGGTCTACCTGAATAATTGGCACCTCTCCTGCCCCTCCATTTTGTTCGGGAACCTGGCTACATTTTGCTCATACCTTGATGAAGGCCTCAAGCCTGAAATATTGTTTACAGTATGTATCTTTATTTTTGCTCAATGAAGTACACTCTTTAACCCGCTGAATTTCTCTCTTTGAAGTGATATCCTTGGGACAGAAAGACAGCTGATTACTGGCCAATAGGTCTAATTTTGAAAACAAAAATTACTAGAAAGGAACCACTGGCACTGGATGAAACTCACTTTTGACAATTAACTTATTGAGCAAAAATTGTGGTTGACCATCAATTTTCGAGGAGGAGGTAACAAAAAGAAAATGAGGGTTATGTGTTTGACTGATTGGGAAAGGAAAAATCTATGCTTTGCAAAGGCAAGTTGGGGTTCTTCACTGTTTCAATGGAAGAAATCAAAGGATAATTAGTGACTATAGCAGTGGTTTTCAAACTGCCCCCTAAACTCACATTCCACCTTAAGCAATCCTTATGCCCTAAGTGCCCTGTGATTGATAAGGGATTAATTAGGTGGTATGTGAGTGGGGAGGGAAGGTTGAGAACCACTGCTCCAGACCCAATTGTTACCAAATTATTTTGCTCAACTTGTCATAGGCCCATTTCCTTTGGAGTTATGAAATCGTGCACATAATGAGTCAATTAGGTATGACTGGTAAAACAATGGTTTCAAACCTTTTAATTTCCATTCACATACCACCTTAAGGAATCCCTTACCTTAATTGCCATAGGGCAATTATGGCATAGGGATTGCTGAAGGTGGAATGTGAGTTTAGAGGGACAGTTTGGAAACCACTGCCTGTTTGGAGTTTGTACATTTTCCCCATGTTGCATGGGCTTCCTCCAGATGCTTCGGTTTCCTCCCACCCTTAAAAACGAACTGGGTTGTAGGTCAATTGGGTGCACTTGGGTGGCATGGACTTGTAGGCTGAAAGGGCCTGTTACCATGCTGTATGGCTAAATTTAAAAATTAGAATAATCATGGCGCAAGGCCCGGATGGGAAAAAGAAGAGAAGGTTGATTAAAGATGCAGTGATGGGAGGAATGGCTTATAATTGTCCAGATGTAATAGCAATCCATAGGGAATTTTAAAAGTGGAGTCGTAAATTAAATGTATCTAACAGCGATGTAATGATTTATTGCAGTTACAATTGTACAAGGACCTGATGATGACCCTCCATTGATCAAAACTCACCAGTTCTATTTAATGTTAAACGGTGGATGAGTTCTTGAAGGAGGATGGAAAGGACAGCCCAGAGGTGGCCCAGAATGATGTGTGTGTGATGTGTGGGAAATGATTATAGAGCAAACCTGTCACAAATTAAAGAAGTTGGAAGAGGAACATGCATTTGATTAAATTGGCAAAGCGGGTTTTAATGCCACTGATCGATAATTAAATTTAAGCTAATGTAAGTATGAGTAAATTAAGAAGGTTGGTAAATGCTCAGCTCATTCATCATAAATCATAATGATTCATTTTTAGGCACGTCATTGAGATTTCTTCTTACAATGCTAACCATTTTACTATTATCTCCGATAAGATGAGAAGTGAAAGGGGATGGAATGTTGAGACTTTTGAAAGTCCAATGGAAGGGTGGATTCCTATATATCCGTCATGGTATCAGGAAGTAAGGAAAAAGTGATTTGTCCTGACACAATCCATGACCACAAAGGACTGATGTAGGTTCTCTGGAAGGAAAGCCAATGGTCACGTGTGATCTCCTTGAAGGAGAAACAAGAACGATGATCAGTACTTTGTAGACATTTCTGTAATAACTTTTACATGTGTAAATAATTTGACATGTCTCCTAATAAAACCAACCAAGTCTCCTGATGTAATATTGGTAGGATAGAACATTTTGAAAGGTAAATTGATTTTGAGAGATCCCATTGATCTTCTAGTTATTTCAGTGATGTTTTTCTTCCTGTTGCTATGTGATTGCATTAGACTGAGATTGTTACTTGCTTTCTATTATGAGGATTTATATGCTGTGGTCTGTGGTAAGTGACTTCACATTTTGAAAGCATAACAACATAAGGACATAAGAAATAGGAGCAGGAGATGGCCTTTTGGCCCGTTGAGCCTGCTCCGCCAATCAATCTGATGATCAGCTCATCTCCACTTTCCTGCCTTTTCCCCATATCCCTTAATTCCCTTCGACATAGAAATCTATCAATCCTTCTCTTAAATTTATTTACTGAGGTCACCTCCACTGCTTCAACGGGCAGAAAAATCCACAGTAGCACCACCCTCTGGGAAAAGCAGTTCATCCTCATCTCCATCCTAAATTTACTACCCTAAATCTTGAGGCTATGTCCCCTAGTTCTGGTCTCCCCTAACAATGGAAACAACTTACCTACTTTAATCTTATCTATGCCTTCCATAATTTTATGTTTCTATAAGATACCCTCTCATTCTTCGAAATTCATGAAACATAAGTCAGAGTTGTGCTTTCACCACATCACATCCTTGAAAAGGAGAAAATTCACATAATCCAGTGATGGTTATATATGTATGGTTAGTGCAGTCATTAGCCCAAAGCTGTTACAGTGCCAGTGACCCTGGTTCGAATCTAGTGTTGTCTGTAAGGACTTTGTTCGTTCTCCCCATGTCTGCGTGGGTTTCCTTCAGGTGCTCCGGATTCCTCCCTTGCTTCAAAATGAACAGTGGTCGTAGGTTAATTGAGGTATGTGGACAGCATGGGCTCATGGACCGGAAGGGCATGCAACTGTGCAGTATGTCAAAAAAATTTTTTTTTAATTTATAGATCGATTGGAATAAAGTTAAGAAATGTTCAGTCTAGCCCTAAACCGGGCTTTCACAAATCAAGGCAAAGGTGGGAGTCAGACTTAGGAACAAGGATTGATGAGTGGTGCTGGTCAGATTTGTGTCGGAACAGCATGATGGCGATTATTAATGCGTGATGTAGGCTGGTGGAATATTACTTTCTCCACCAGCTATATTTGGCGCTGCAAAAATAGAACAAGGCTAATCCAGAAATTTCAGACCAGTGCTTCAGATGTGGTATTGCAACATTGTGGTATTTGTGCATGCAACCTGGACATTTACCAAGGCGAGTCCTTCTGAGTGGAACTAGGCCAAGCCCCTGGAAAAAAGTCATAGGTAAAGAATTCCCACAGGACCCAGAGCTGTTCCTGTTGGAAAACATGATGGGCATAAGGCTTAAGATGAATCTGTCCAAATTCCAATTCCAGTTTGTAGTGATCGCATTGGCAGTGGCCAGGGAGTGCATAGCAGTTACCTGGAAATCTGATTCCCTCTTTGGCACTGTGCACTGGAACAGCTGTCCTGGAGAAAATTACCTATAACTTAAAGAAAAAAATAAAACATTTTTCTATAGATTTGGCGACCATATTTAAATTTCATAGGAGCACAGTTATAGAGTGGACCTGCGTGTCTCGAGGCCCTGCCTTCCTTGTCTTTCCTTCTACTGAGGGAGGGGCGTGGGGGGGGGGGGGCGGGTGTCCATTCCAGCCCAATCAAGTAAAGTCAAGAATAGGTGCCGGCTGTCAGGCTGTGACAAATCCCTGATATGTTCCCCACCTTTATTGTAGGTGTCTTGAATGTTGTGTGTAATTGTGCTCTGTTGAGTGTGGGGAGGGGGGAGGGAGGGGAATGGCTCAGACTCAATGGCAAATTTTGTATACAATGGAAAACTGTAATTTGTGATTGATTACTGGAAACTGTTTGAGTTTGAAAATCTATAAATAAAATATTCCAAAAAAAAGTGTTAATTACCTCAATGTTATTGATATTTTAATAAATATGAGAGTCTGGTCAACCATTTACATTGGAAACAAAATGTGATTTCTGTGGTTGTATCAACCATCTAATATGATTTTCTCAGCTGTCATTTGTGAATGTTTTCACACTTTTCATAGGTTACTTGTGAGCACCATTCACCAGCTAGTCATGAATTCAACAGAGATAATACAATCTGAAAGGCATTACTGAGAGGCTAATAAATCTATTCACCCATGCTATTTTCAGTCATTTTCCAGCCATGTTTCAGATTAAAATGATAAGGGACAAGGCAATTGTTTTAGGCTGGTGAATTATCTTTGGAATGATACTGTGGTTATTGTTTTTATTTATACATAGCCCATCAATTATAGCCTATGGTAATGGAAATTGATAAGCTTGCCTTTATCAGATGACATTAAAATTCCACAGTCTGATTTCTCGCTTTTGTTTTTGTACAGGGTGATGATGATGGCATCACGAAGGTCCTGAGGCAGCTTTCCTTGGTCCCAGCAGAGCTTGAAAAACTCATGCAGTTCAGCATGCAGAGTTTTGCCGCCAGCCTTCCAGACTTCTGGGGGGGGATTCCAACCATACCTGCTGCTTTGCCACTTTTCAGTTGTTCAATTGCCTTATACGTCTCTTCCCAGGTGAGGACCTCATCCAGCTCTAGCCTTAGGGGCTGTTGAGGGAGCTGGAGCAAGGTGGATTCTTGGACTGAACTACAGGGGAATCACGCTGCTCTTCATTGCAGGCAAAATCTTCGCTAGGATTCTCCTAAATAGAATAATACCTAGTGTCGCCGAGAATGTTCTCCCAGAATCACAGTGCGGCTTTCGCGCAAACAGAGGAACTACTGACATGGTCTTTGCCCTCAGACAGCTCCAAGAAAAGTGCAGAGAACAAAACAAAGGACTCTACATCACCTTTGTTGACCTCACCAAAGCCTTCAACACCATGAGCAGGAAAGGGCTTTGGCAAATACTAGAGCGCCTCGGATGCCCCCCCAAAGTTCCTCAACATGGTTATCCAACTGCACGAAAACCAAGAAGGTCGGGTCAGATACCGCAATGAGCTCTCTGAACCCTTCTCCATTAGAAAATGGCGTGAAGCAAAGCTGCGTTCTCGCACCAACCCTCTTTTCAATCTTCTTCAGCATGATGCTGAACCAAGCCATGAAAGACCTCAACAATGAAGATGCTGTTTACATCCGGTACCGCACGGATGGCAGTCTCTGCAATCTGAGGCACCTGCAAGCTCACACCAAGACACAAGAGCAACTTGTCCGTGAACTACTCTTTGCAGACGATGCCGCTTTAGTTGGCCATTCAGAGCCAGCTCTTCAGCGCTTGACGTCCTGTTTTGCGGAAACTGCCAAAATGTTTGGCCTGGAAGTCAGCCTGAAGAAAACTGAGGTCCTCCATCAGCCAGCTCCCCACCATGTCTACCAGCCCCCCCACATCTCCATCGGGCACACAAAACTCAAAATTGTCAACCAGTTTACCTATCTCGGCTGCACCATTTTATCAGATGCAAGGATCGACAACGAGATAGACAACAGACTTGCCAAGGCAAATAGCGCTTTTGGAAGACAACACAAAAGAGTCTGGAAAAACAACCAACTGAAAAACCTCACAAAGATTAACGTATACAGAGCCGTTGTCATACCCACACTCCTGTTCGGCTCCGAATCATGGGTCCTCTACCGGCATCACCTACGGCTCCTAGAACGCTTCCACCAGCGTTATCTCCGCTCCATCCTCAACGTTCATTGGAGTGACTTCATCCCTAACATCGAAGTACTCGAGATGGGAGAGGCCGACAGCATTGAATCCACGCTGCTGAAGATCCAACTGCGCTGGGTAGGTCACGTCTCCAGAATGGAGGACCATCGCCTTCCCAAGATCGTGTAAAATGGTGAGCTCTCCACTGGCCACCGAGACAGAGTTGCACCAAAGAAGAGATACAAGGACTGCCTAAAGAAATCTCTTGGTGCCTGCCACATTGACCACCGCCTGTGGGCTGATATCGTCTCAAACCGTGCATCTTGGCGCCTCACAGTTCGGCGGGCAGCAACCTCCTTTGAAGAAGACCACAGAGCCCACCTCACTGACAGAAGACAAAGGAGTAAAAACCCAACACCCAACCCCAACCAACCAATTTTCCCCTGCAACCACTGCAACCGTGTCTGCCTGTCCCTCATCGGACTTGTCAGCCACAAACAAGCCTGCAGCTGACGTGGACATTTACCCCTCCATAAATCTTCGTCCGCGAAGCCAAACCAAAGAAGAAAAAGAAAATTCCACAATATTAATTTGAATAAACTGAACAATACCATGCCATTCTAACATTTCCATCCAACAGTTTTCACAATCAAGCCATTGCATTGTTAGAAATTCCCTTTCATGTGCATTTAATGGACACCTTTGCAACTGATGAAAGGATTGACACACCACTTTAGATTTTTGTCAGGCAATAGTCATGGTACAAGCAGTTCAGAATTCCTGTGTTTAAATTGTACCATGACAAATTATAAAAGATTGTGGAATTAAACAGGAAAGTCTGCCGATGCTGTCATTGCAGTGTAATAACACAAAAGTGCTGGAGATTCTCAGCCGACCACACAGCATCTTTAGGAAGTAAAGGGCAAGTAAAGTTTTGGGCCTGAGCTCTTCATCAAGGTATGAGCAGAAAGAAAGCAGGTGCCTGTATAAAAAGGTGGGGGAGGAGAGAAAGGAAGGAGGAAGGGGGAGGAGCACACCAAACAGGAAAGAGGTGGGAGGGAAGTGGATAGAGGTGGGAAGGAAGAAGGGAAAAAGAGGAAGTGTAGGGAGTAGCTTTCTGAATGGAGGGGAAAGAGGGTGGGGAGCCGAAGGAAAGGAGACAGAGGGATAAGAAAAGACAGAGAATCCCTGACCTCAGATTCTCTTGATCCATCTCTGGCAACACTCTCCCCTTTCTTGATCTGTCTCCAACTCAGGCAGTTAGCACACGTGCAACGCTTTTGCAGCACCAATGATTGGGACTGGGGTTCAAATCCCGAGCTTCTGTTCTACCCATGTCAGTGTGGCTTTTCCCTTAGGGCTCCAGTTTCATCCCACTGTTCAAAATGTACTGGGGGTGTAGGTTAATAGGGTGTAAATTAAATGGCATGGATTCATGGGCTGAAATGACCTATTACCATGCTGTCTAAATTTAAAAAAAATTAAAAGATATTTTCTAGAAACACACCAACTCACACAGTTTCCGTGACTATGCCCCTTCACACCCTGTCCCCTGTAAGGATTCTATTCCCTTCCCTCTATTCCTCTGCTTCAGTGGCATCTGATCCCAGGATGAGGCATCCCTCTTACTCCCTTCAACCAAGCTTTTACCTGGCTCTTCTCTATTTCCCACACCTGTTCTTTCCCCCTCAGCCCTGAGATGCAAGGATAAGACTCCTCTTGTCCTCACCTACCACCCCACCAGCCCTTGCATCCTCGGCAATTTCCGCCACTTGCAATGTGATCCTACCACCAGAAGCATCTTTCCCTATCCGCCTTCCATAGGAACAGCTCCTCCCGGGGCTGCCTTGTCCACTTATCCCTTCCCACTAATCATCCCCTCGATACCTAACCCTGTGACTGCAAGAAATGTGACACACCTCCTCTCTCACCACCATTTGGGGCCCCAAATAGGCCTTCCAAGTGAAGCACACTTCATTGTGAACCTGCAGGAGTCATTCACTGCATATGTTGCTCCCATTGTAGCCGAGGCTACATAGGATAGAATGGATGCAGACTGGGAGATTGTTTAGGTGAGCACCTTCACTCTGTCCTCTGCAATAACATGTGACCATCCATTTTAATTTTACATACCATTTCCACACCAACATGTCTATCCATGGCCTTACACACTGCCAAATTAAGGCCAACTGCAAATTGGAGGAACAACATCTAATGGTCGCTCTGGGCATTCTCCAACCAGATGGCATTTACATCGATTTCTCCAGTCTGTTTAACCTTTCTATTCCTATCTCCATTCCTCCAGCTACCCCCTTCCCTCACCATTCAGAGAGCTATCCCCCTTTCCCTCCCCATCACTTTTCAGCCTTTCCGACCCTCCCACCTGATATGAAACCTTTCTATTTGATATCTTTGAGCGTATATTTCTACTTCATTATAAGAGATGTTTTGCAAACTTTACTTCTTGAACAAAGTAATTTCTGCTGCAGTGATGTCACAGAATAAATATTGGCCAAGATGCTCTCCTTCAAAATCATGGCTATGGCGATGTGCCATATTGGACCTTGGTTCAACATCTTACCTGGAAGATGCAACAATATAGCATTGGAGTATTAGCCTTGATCTTACTTAAATCTCCAGAATGGAATTGGAACATTCAACACTGATTTATGCAAGAACAATCCTGGTTTCAGAATCAGAATTTATTGCCATGAAGAAGTCAGGAAATTTTGTGTTTTGCAGCAGTTTTTAATCATCTTATGACATTACTATAAATAACAAAAAAAATAGTGCACAAAACTTAAGACAGTTCATTCAGGAATCTGATGGCAACGGGACAGAAGCTGCCTTTGTGCCGTTGAGTGCTCACCTACAAGCTCCTGCACCTTTTCCCCAGATGGTAGCAGAGTGAAGAGGCCCTGGCCTGGGTGGTGGGGGTCTTTGAGGAAAGAGGCTGCTTTTTTAAGACATCGCGTCATGTAGATTTCCTCGATGAACATCTGATGCCTGTGATGTCGCAGACCAAGTTAATAATGCTCTGGAGTTTATTCTTGTCCTGAGAGTGAGTTGGCAGTAATGTAACCAGTCAGAATGCTCTCCATGGCACACCTGTAGAAGTTTCTGAGAGTTTTCGGTGACAGACTGAATTTCCTCAGACACCTCACAAAGTATTGCTGCTGGTGACCCTTCTTTGTGATTGCATCAACCTGGAGACTCCAGGACGGAGATGTTGACACCCAGGAATTTGAAATTTTTGCCCCTCTCCAGTACTGAGCCTTCAATGAGGACAGGGTCGTGTTCCCCTGACTTCCTTCTGAAGTCCATAATAATCTCATTGGTTTTGCTAATGTTGAGCACAAGGTTGTTGTCATTACCCCATTCAATGAGCTGATCTGTCTCCCTCCTGTATGCTTTGATGTTAATAAAAGTCTCATAAACAATACTGAGGAGTTCTGGTTAATGTTATTCCTGAACCACTATCATCTGAAATAAATTATCTAATTGATTTTATGGGACCATCCTATCAGTTTAATTCTATGCTATAAATAATTTTTTGCCTCTATTTGTAAAATATATTTTTAGAGTCCAAAATTTTCTTGATCATAATGATGCTTTACTTTCTTTAGGTCCATCTATTTGACTTTTTAAAATGTTTTTCCACTACTGAACTCTCATTCCTGTTTTTGTTGGCATCAAGCAAGAATTAGTAAATTTATATCTCCAATTATTCAGGGGAAAAAAACATTAACAAACACCACAACTTCAGAATTCCCTTCTATCCATTTCCTCAGTTCAATAACATCAATGTATTGAACTGGACCAACTACATGTAACAGCAATAACCACATCACGACCATAACAAATGAAAAAAAATTCATATTTTTCCACATGGTGAGTAGTCATTTGGGTCATTTATTTCTTCCTCTTTCTTTTTCTTCTTTGTTGCTTCATTGGTTCTGCTCTTAGATTCCTTCAATTAAATCAATGGTTCTCAACCTTTCTCTTTCCACTCACATACCACTTTAATTATTCCCTATGCCATCTGGTGCTCTGTGATTAGTAAGGGATTGCTTAAGGTGGGATGTGGGTGGAAAGAAAAAGTTTGAAACCTGCTGTTTTAATCGTACCTCATTGACTCGTTATGTGCACTGTTTCCTAACGCCAAGGGAAATGGGCCAATGACCATTTTTCTCAAGCAAAATATTTCAGTAAACAATTGGGTTTAGAGCAGTGATTCTCAACCTTCCCTTCCCACTCACATCCCACTTTAAACAAGCCCTTACACAGATGGCATAGATGGCATAGATGGCATAGAGATTACTTAAAGAGGGATGTGAGTGGAAAGAAAAAGGTTGAGAACCACTGAATTAGAATGTTAAAACAGGTGCTGTATATATCCAAGGTCTCAACTTACACGTTAAGTACCTCCATCTGAGATTTTGGGGAATATAAATGAATTTATTGAATCAGACAATACAAGGCAACCCTCCATCCATTTAGTTTTTTTTCTGTGTCTCTTAATCTATAACATTTTGCAGAGTTATTAAATAAAACCAACATACAGAATTCTAAGCATTCCGACAGAATCTATATATCTTGGCCAGAGCTGCCATTTTGCAATCAAAGAGGTTGGTTGTGTAAGATTTAACAAGATCCGTGTTACTCGATGCATCTTCTTTAAGGTGAAAGCCGTGATTGAAAGATTCTTATTTACGATTTAAAACGGATACTTCAATCAAAGGTGCATCGCGATGAAAGGATGCAGAGAGATCCTCGTGGGCATGGTCAGCCAGTCACCCTGTTTTCCCTTCGTTGTAACCCATGGCTTTCAATAAGCACGAGTACCATGCATGAATTTTTAATGTTCGTTGACTGCAGACAAGAAAGAAGTTTTAAGGCTGCTGTCGTTGTTGTACCGTAGAGGACTGGGAACAAGAAGTAAGATAAGGTCTCAGAATCAGAATCAGGATTTATTGTCATGAACAACTCATGAACCCCAGTGTTTTGGATGGAAATGTAAACATCCAACAAATGTATTTACTTGCATTGATATAGAAATAAGCCATTTGGTTCATTATATTCAGGCCAGCTTCCAAGGGAGAAATTCCATTGGCTCCCAGCCCTGTCTATAGATCTGTAGATGTATAGATATCTCTATAGATATCTATATATAAAATATATATGATACGCTGCTGATAATGAAAGGAGACTGAATTATCATCTACATCAGTGCCATGTACCACACAGGCACATATATCAACAACAGTCGTGTAAACTAAATTACCATTATGCGCCACGAGACAGAAAAAGAAATGACGAATATGAAAGGATAGATAGATAAATATTCACTGTTGCAGCTGGATCTTTTAGTGGATCTAGAGTAGTTTATGGTTAGCATAGTTCAGGGTGGTCCAGCGGTTGGAAAAAGATTGTTTTTGAACCCAGAGGTGCTGTATCCCTGAAAGTTATTCTCTCATAAATTCCCCATTGATCATTGTTCCTTTGAACCTGAACAATGGGGTAGTTGACATTAGCCAATATGGGAGTAAACCCATGCATTCATTGGGGGAGTATGGAAGATCTGCGATCTGCGTGGACAGCAATCACAGTCAAGACTGAACCCAGCCATGAGATCTATGGGTATCAGCACTTTATCCGGTGTCACTCGGCCACCCTACATTTCCAGACCTGCCGCAGGTGCAGACCCGCAGAGAACGAGGAGAGGAGAGGAAACACAGAGCTCCTCCGCAGTGGTCTACTGCCTGGTCCAACTAAATGGCCTGTTAAAGGAGGAGACAGTGGTTTATTTAAAAAAAAACCTGTGACCACAGGGACTGAGGCTAAGATGAGGGGGCCTGCGTTCGGCAGCAGCCTCAAGGGGAAACGGGGTACCTGAAAACTCGCCTCCCGTTTGTGAAGGAGAAGCAGAGGAAACTACCTTACAGGATGACAACCATGGTGGCAGACCAGAGGAGGGCTTTGCAACTGAAGAAAACAAAGATGTAGGAAGGCCTGTTGGCGACTCGAGGCAAGGAACCCATGCTGGTGTCTGGATGCAAGAGGAAGGAGAGGCGCTGAAGGCTTCCTGATTGTGATGGAGGTATAGATCTGGACTCGGGCTGCTGGTAGTTTGGACTGAAGATTCTGTGGCTGCGGGAGCGCTGGAGGCAAATCCATGGACACCCAGTGACTCTGGGGGGACTCTCATTTGCTTCTCTTTCTCTGATTGTAAGAAGTGCCAAGCAATTTTGGCTGATGGTGGATCTTTGGTATGCCTTATGGCAAACTAAAGTCTATTTTGTGTACTATTACAACTGTTCTATTACATGACAATAAATGAGTCTTGGTGGGAGTCACGTGATGGAGTAGTGGCCGGTCAGGGAATTCCAGCCCTCTCCCAAAAAGTTTTTAAAAAAACACACAAAGCACAAAGGTACAAGATTAAAATTTACAACAAAGTAAAAATAAAGGTGAGAAGAAAATGGCAGCGAAGAGAGAAAAGTCAAAAACAACAGGAAGAAGAGAAGAAGAAAGAAGGTCGGAAGAAGAAGGTGAAGGCCTTACCTGTCCGAAGAGGCCCGCTGCGGAAAGAGAAGCCCGCTCCCTCAGATCAGTGGAAGTCCCGGGCTCGGGACTACAAAAATGGCTCGCAGAGCCGAGTAAAACTGCGCAACCACGCATGAAAAAAAACACTGACGGGAGGGGGGAACAGCTGCGGAGTCGATCTCCACAGCTAGGAAAGAGACACCTGCAGCACAGCAACAGGTGCAGAACACAGACAATAACGACAACAAGAAAGAAGAGGGTAAAAAGAAAACAAGAAAACAACAGATGGTCAATCCAGAGGAAGAAGAAGAAGAAGAATAGAAGTAAATGGAAGAAGAAGAGAAAGGCAAGACAATGGATATATCTTTTTTTAAAGAATATATGGAATCAGTGAAAGAATGGCAATTACAAGAATTTAATGAGATAAAAAGAAGAATTAAGAATGCACAAGAAAAAATGAATAAAATAGAAATGGTCATATCAGAGATAGGAAAAAGAGTGGAAAATATGGAAGAACGAGAAATAATTGTAGAAATGGAAGTAGAGGACTTAAAAGAGAAATTAGAAGAATCTAATAAAAAAGTTAAAGTGGCACATGAGCTGTTCGCTCAGAAGATAGATATAATAGAAAACTATAATAGAAGATAGTGGGCCTTAAGGAAGATGAAGAAGGCAAGAATATGAGAGAATTTATAAAAGATTGGATCCCCAGGGTCCTAGGAAGACCAGAATTACAGGAAAAAATGGAAATAGAGAGGGCACATAGAACCTTAGCCCCGAAACCACAACCGCAGCAAAAACCAAGATCCATTTTAGTAAAATTCCTAAGATATACAACAAGAAAAAATATATTGGAGAAAGCAATGAAGAGAGTAAGAGAAGACAAAAAGCCACTGGAATATAATGGTCAAAAAATTTTTTTCTATCCAGACATAAGTTTTGAACTCCTGAAGAAGAGGAAGGAGTTCAATACAGCAAAAACGATCTTATGGAAAAAAAGATATAAATTTATGTTAAAGTACCCAGCGGTACTTAAAATAGTTATTCCAGGGCAACAAAACAGACTATTCTCGGATCCAGAGGAAGCAAGAAAATTTGCAGAACAACTACAAAACAAGCAGAGAGATGAAGACATGTAATGAGAGCAAAAATGACCACGAACTATATGTATGTGTGTATAGGGGTATATGTGTGTATATATATAGTGTGTATACATGAATGTATCCGTATTTAGAGGAAAATATATAGAGTATAGACAAGAATTAATAAGGGAGGGAAAGGGAATAGAGGGAATAAGGAGGGAATTAAAAGAGTGACCTTTGTTACATATGAAAATTGAAATCTTTTCCGGGGGGGGGCTGGGTGGGGAGGAGTTACAGTCACTGCAAAATCAGTTGACGTTTGCGAGCGAATTCGCAAATCCAAATGGAGAGGGGAGATGTGGTTGCCCGACAAGGGATAAAGGGCAACTCAGGAGGGGGAGGGGAGAATGGGGTTAAAGAAGTTTTAAATAGGAGAATAAGGAAAATGTTTGATGTTTTAGAAATATTGTCTTATAAAGTGTTCAAAACAAGAAAACAGAAATGGATAAGAAGGAAAGGTGATGATGGAAAAACGGAAAGGGAAGATAAACAAAGTATGAAATGGCTACGCTGAACTATATGACTTTAAATATTAACAGAATACATAACCAAATCAAAAGGAAGAAACTGCTAAATTTACTGGAAAAAGAAAAAATTGATATAGCATTTGTGCAAGATTTAACTGAATTGGAGCACAAGAAATTAAAGAGAGATTGGGTAGGACATGTAACAGCAGCGTCGTATAATTCAAAAGCAAGAGGAGTAGCTATATTAATTAGTAAAATGTGCCAATTAAAATAGAAGAGGAAATAATAGATCCAGCAGGGAGATATGTAATGATAAAATGTCAGATATATTCGGAGTTTTAGAATCTCTTCTTTTCTTCTTTGGGTTGGCTTCGCGGACGAAGATTTATGGAGGGGGTAAAAGTCCACGTCAGCTGCAGGCTCGTTTGTGGCTGACAAGTCCGATGCGGGACAGGCAGATACAGTTGCAGCGGCTGCAGGGGAAAATTGGTTGGTTGGGGTTGGGTGTTGGGTTTTTCCTCCTTTGCCTTTTGTCAGTGAGGTGTGTATATTCACCTAACGAAGAAAGTCAAAAGTTTATGCAAGATATTTTTTTGAAGATAGCAGATACGCAAGGGAACATATTAATAGGAGTGGATTTCAACCTGAATTTGGATTCAAATATGGACAAAACTGGGAAAAAAAATTAACAGAAAGAACAAAGTAACCAAATTTATAATTAAATCGATGGAAGAAATGCAACTTTTGGATATATGGAGGAAACAACACCCAAATGAAAAGGAATATTCATATTATTCGGGTAGACATAAAACATACTCAAGAATAGACCTATTTTTGTTATCAGCTCGTATGCAAGATAGAGTAAGAAAAACAGAATATAAAGCTAGAATATTATCAGACCATTCACCCTTGATATTGACAATAGAGTTAGAGGACATCCCTCTATTAAGAATGCAGATTACCATTTTAGGTGATTAAACTCCATGCTACTTAAAAGGCAGGATTTTAGAGAATTCATTGAAAGAAAAATTAAAATGTATTTTGAAATAAATACGGAATCAGTGAAAGATAAGTTTATACTATGGGATGCAATGAAAGCGTTCATTAGAGGGCAAATAATAAGTTATGTAACCAAGATGAAGAAGGACTATAATCAGGAAACAGAGCAGTTGGAAAGGGAAATAGTAAATATAGAAAAAGAATTAGCAATGAAGGAAGATACAACTAAAAGAAGAGAATTGGCAGATAAAAAAATAAAATATGAAACACTACAAACATATAAGGTGGAGAAGAACATAATGAAGACAAAACAGAAATATTATGAACTAGGGGAAAAAAAACGCACAAAATTCTAGCATGGCAGCTTAAGACAGAACAAGCTAAGAAAATGGTATTGGCATCAAGGAAAAAAGACAAGAAAATCACATATAATCCAACGGAGATCAAGGAAAACTTTAGAGAATTCTATGAACAATTATACCAAACTGAAAACGAAGGGAAAGAAGGCAAAATAGATGAATTTTTAACTAAAATTGAACTACCAAAATTACAAATAGAGGAACAAAATAAATTAATAGAACCATTTGAAATAGTAGAAATACAAGAGATAATAAAAATTTACCAAATAATAAAACACCAGGAGAGGATGGATTCCCAATAGAATTCTATAAAACATTTAAAGATTTATTAATTCCTCCCCTCCTGGAAGTAATCAACCAGATTGATAAAACACAAAGCTTACCAGATTCATGCAAAACAGCAATAATTACAGTAATACTAAAGCAAGGGAAAGATCCACTCGCACCAGTGTCACATAGACCAATATCATTACTTAACACAGATTATAAGATAATAGCTAAACTATTAGCAAACAGATTAGCAGAGTATGTACCTAAAATGGTAAATCTAGACCAAACTGGATTTATTAAAAAAAGACGCACAACAGACAATATTTGTAAATTTATTAACTTAATTCATGCAGTAGAAGGGAGTAAAGCGCCAACAGTAGCAGTTGCTTTACACGCAGAGAAGGCCTTTGACAGAGTAGAATGGAATTATTTATTCAAAGTATTGCAAAAATTCAGTTTACCAGAGAAGTATATTAATTGGATTAAAGCATTATATAAGAGGCCATTGGCGAAAGTGACAGTAAATGGATATATATCAAAGCAATTTAACTTAAGCAGGTCAACACGGCAGGGATGGCCACTATCACCCTTATTGTTCGCGTTAGCTATAGAACCACTAGCAGAATTGATAAGAACAGGAAATAATATAAAAGGGATAAAAATAAAAGACAAGGAACATAAAATCAGTTTATTTGCGGATGATGTTATAGTATACTTAACAGAACCAGAACTATCAATAAAAGAATTATAAAAGAAATTGAAGGAATATGGAGAAGTGTTGGGTTACAAGATTAACGTAAATAAAAGTGAAGCAATGCCAATGAATAATGCGGATTTCTCAAAATTTAAGAAGGAATCACCATTCAGATGGCAATTGCAAGCAATAAGATACTTAGGTATACAAATAAATAAAAATCTCGGCCATCTATATAAAATCAATTATTATCCACTAATGAAAAAATTACAGGACGATTTAGAGCATTGGAAAGATTTACCATTAACACTAATAGGAAGGATAAACTGAATTAAAATGGACATTTTCCCAAGGATATTATACCTATTTCAGGCATTGCCAATACACTTGACAGAGAAATTCTTCAAGGAGTTAAAGAAAATAATAAGGAAATTTTTATGGAAAGGGGTGAAACCGAGGATAGCACTAGATAAATTAACAGAATGGTATAAACAAGGAGGCTTACAACTGCCAAACTTTAAAAATTATTATAGAGCCGCACAATTAAGATACCTATCAGATTTTTATCAAACAAGGGAAAAGCCAGATTGGACTAGATTAGAACTAGATAAAATAGGGGAAAAGATACCTGAACACATATTATATAAATGGGATGAAAAATTGGTACAACGTAGGAGTTCTCCAGTATTACATCATTTACTCAATATTTGGAAAAAGTTTCATGTAGAAAGGAATAAAACAAATTACCAATTACCAAAACTAATATTGACACAAAATAAGTTACTCCCTTTTACAATAGATAAGCTTTCCTTTAGAGAATGGGAGAAAAAAGGGATCAAAAGAATAGAAAATTGTTTTTCAGGAAATAGATTATTATCCTTTGAACAAATGAAAGATAAATACAATATAACTCAAGATACAGTGCTGACATATTACCAATTGAGATCCTACTTGAAGGACAAATTAGGAAGTAGTCTGAGGTTACCAGAGGGAAGTAACTTTGAATATGTGATTACAGATAGAATGATAATCAAAAGATTTATAACAAATATGTATATTAAACTGCAAGAAAAGGAGAATGAGGAAACAAATGGTAAAACTAAACAAAAATGGGAACAAGATTTAAATATAAAGATAAAAAAGGAAACACGGGAGAAGTTATGTTCTGGAATGATGAGAAATACAATAAATACGAGGTTACGTATGATACAAAATAACTGGATACACAGGCTATACATTACACCTCAAAAGTTAAATAAATGGGACCCGACAGATGTTTTCGATGTAAAAAAGAAATGGGAACAACAATTCATGCAATCTGGACATGTGAGAAAGTAGAAAAATTTTGGGAAGATCTAAACCAAATATTAAATAAAATTACAGAAAACAATATACCAAACAAATCCAGAGATCTTCCTCCTAAGTAACATAAAAAACAAAGAATTTGGACTTGATTTGGATGGTGCACAAAAAAGATTTGTTAAGATAGCTCTAGCCGTAGCAAAAAGATGTATTATGTCAACCTGGAAATTGGAAGATAATTTGAAAATACAACAATGGTATATAGAAATGAATAAATGTATTCCATTAGAAAAAATAACATATAGTTTAAGAAATAATATTGAAATATTTGAACAAATATGGGAGCCTTACATGAAACACAATAGAGAAAACCTACTGGGGACATTCACTACCTAAATTAACGAAAGGAGAAGGAAATGAAAAGAATTGACTCAGTGGAATTTGTTTATTTTTATTGAATGACAACATTGTTTGACTGGTTTAATGTATCTTAGATTTTGTACTTTAAATGGATGGGGGGGGAGCTAGGGAGGGTGGGATGGGAGGAGGGAGGGGGTGGGGGGGAGAAAATAAGACTGTATATATTTGAAAAGGAAAATGTATGTATCATGGTCAATGTGGTTTATGGTGTGAAAAATAAAAAATTTAAAAAAAACAATAAATGAGCCTTAAATTAATTTATCTTTCAAACCCACTTGATTCCCTCTCGTATATTCGATGGTTTCATTCTTGATCATTCCACTTCAACAACTGTTGCTTTACAATGAGATTAACATCAGAAACTTGGGATCAGGTTTTCTATGCCAACCTTTGTCGCTCTGTGACTCCCATTCTCTTGAGCTGCTGCCAAACTTTATCTGTCTGATTGACATTAAGGACTGGATTAATTACAATTTCTTTCAGCTAAACGTCAGCAAAGCCAAAGCCACGCTCTTCAGCCTACGTAAATAACCGTATGTCTCCAGGCATCTGTTCACCATCTTCTCACTTGGGATCTTGGATTCAATCCAAAAATCCACAGCCTTCCAAGGTTACTTGATCTTCAGTTCAGCTTCCTCTACCACATCTGATCTGGGTTCCATCTCAGAAACATCACCAATCACTTCTTCAACATTTTTCCTTTCCACCAATGGATTTGACTAGAGAAATGTCAGTACAGAAGAAGCTGGGATTGTTCTCCTTGAGAGCAAATAATTTTGGGAGAAGATATGGTTGGGATGAACAAGATCATGACTGGTTTGGATGGGGGAAATCAGGGAAATGCTTCACCAATATTCCTGTGTATATTTATTTTCACAGCTGGTTAGAGAATTGGGGCCAGATTTTAAAATTCAGATAGAAAATAGTTGGATTGGATCTCCATTTTCCCCAAATATGAATCAGAATTTATTGTCATGAAGAAGTCATGAAATTTGGTGTTTTGTGGCAGCGTCAAAGTGCAAACATTCATATTAAAACCATCTTACAACATTACTATAAAAAGTGAAAAGAATAGTGCACGAAAAGTAAGGCAGTGTCTTTGGTTCATTGATTATATAGGAATCTGATGGCGGCAGGGAAGAAAGCTGTCCCTGTGCCGCTGAGCACTCATCTTTAGGCTCCTGTACCTTTTTCCCCAATGATAACAGAGTGAGGAGGGCATGGCTTAGGAGGTGGGGGTGTTTGATGATAGAGGCTGCTTTTTAAAGACACCGCCTCATGTGGATGTCCTCGATGGAGTGGAGTCTGGTGCGTGTGATGTCGCAGGCCGAGTTAACACCCCTCTGGAGTTTATTCTTGTCCTGAGAGCTGGCGCCTCCCTACCAGCCAGAATGCTCTCCATAGTACACCTGTCGAAGTTTTACAAGTATCTTCAGTAACTCTCGTAAATACGTTACGGAAAGCTGGCAGAATATTTTTATGCAGAGGTTAGTTCTGAATTCATTGCCTATAAAAGTGGTGGAATGAAATACATCCAAGATTGCAGGGTGGAATTTAAAAGGCGTTTGTGAGAAGATAAGTTCTAAGTGACAAAATAGCAGGGGAATGTGCTTGATCAGGAGCCGGCAGAGACTTGACCAGATGAATGACCATTTTCTGTGCTATGACTGTTCTATGGTTCTATAAACACAATTCTATTTCAGTTTTTCAGAGATTTTTTCCATTCCTCCAATATTCTTCCTCAGCAATCTCTGAACCTTCACACACCAAAAATCTACAATCATTTTGATTCTTTCCCTGACCCCTTCTATCTATCTCAGTTTCTTGATGTTTATTTCCCAATATTCAGCCTTATTTGACATTACCAGTATTACAGCTGCAGATTCTGTGCATTGCCTCAGGCAAACCTAAAATGACAATCATCTTGCTCCACGCCCTTCTTACTTCTCCAACAATACTTCTGCAGTTCTTTCATTACAGAAGTGGTAACATTTCAAATATTCTTCATTGGCTGTAAATAACTTTCAGATGTCCTGAGGTCATGAAACGTTTTGAATAAATTTAAATTCTTTCTTTAATCTGGACTTCTTTCCCTTCAGGATTGCTTTTTGCCACCAAGCTGTGTCTTCTCCGTATTGTCTAAAACTCTGATAATCCTACGCCCTCATGATGTTGGTGGTGCGGAGCTGGCAGATGTTTCAGTCTGAAAGTCATAAAGATTGCAGATTCTGGAAAGCTGAAAATGAAAGAAGAAATGCAGGAACTACTCTGCCTGTCATCTGTGGGAAGAGAAATGGTTAATGATTCAGGTCAAAGACCCTTCCTCCTCACTGGGCAGGAGACAAAAGAAGCTTGTTGAGCTGTAGGGGAAATGGGGAATCTCCTTCTCTGATCCGGGAAACCAAGGGGAAGAATTGAAACACAAGGCTATCTAGGTTATAAGTGAATGGGAGCTGTTGGAGAAAGAGAACAGAGACAAAGGATAATTGGGGTTGCGAAACAAAATACAGAGCAGGAAGACATGACCTGCAGGTTAGGCTGCCACGCCCTCTGCTCCTGGAGGGGGAAAAAAGAAAAAACAAACAAGTGAGTCAATATCCATATGGATGAATGATATAGATAGAAATGAAATCACCTGAAGTTGGCAAACTACTTGGTCGAAAAGGTTACAATGGAAGCTTGCATCGATGTAAGGTGAACGCTCTTCCTCAAATTTGTGTTGGACATCTCTGCGAATGTATACGAAGTCAGAGACTGAGAGGTTCAGAGTGGGATGAGGAATTACAGTGGCAGGAGGCTCCAGATCACCGCTGCAGACAGAACACAGAGTTTGTTGATGTTCCAGCACATTGAGAGGATGTCAGTGAGGGGAAGCTGTTGACTGACACATTCCAGGCTGCACAAGTATGTGCTGAGGCTTGGTACAGCCAACACGAGGGCTCTGTGGTGAAGGACTGCACTAGGATTAATCGAGGAGGCTGAGATTAATGGGGAAGCTCTTTGAAGGAGGGGGATCATGAATGGCCATAGTGCCAGCTATATTGAATACCAACATGTACATGAACAGAATGTCCTAATGAATATGACACCATGAGAAGACTTTGTACTGTTTTCCTTTGTGCATATGAACATTCCACACTAGATGTGGAAAAGACCTTGCAATGTAAACATTTTTATTGTGAATAAAGTTTATTTTGAAATTAAAAAAAAGGACTGAATGCAGGTACGTCACAAAGCATTCAATCATCACTCAATCTGTGTTTAGTTTCTAAAATATAGAGAAGGCCATATGGAAGTTAGTGCAACGCCTTTACAATGCCAGCGATTGGGATTGGAGTACCGTGCTGTCCGTAAAGAGGTTGTACGTTCTCCACGTATCTGCATGGGTTTTCTCCACTTTCCTCCCACCCTTCAATAGAAGGGACACCCTGCAGCTGTTGCAGGGCCTAAATGCAATAACCTGTTACAAATGCCATAACCTGCTACAAAACTAAATCTGGTAAAGTAGCAGACAACAAAGCTTCTCTCCCAGAGGAACCCAACGCCTTCTACGACCGATATGACGACAATAACAGTGAAGAACCACCTCTCCACACCCCTACATCCCCTGATGATCCCATCCTGTCCATATCTGAGGATGCTGTGTGTGCTGCCTTTAGGAGGATGAATCCAAGGAAAGCATTTGGCCTGGATGGTATTAAAAATCTGTACTGACTAACTTACCAAGGTATTCACAGATATCTTCAATATCTCACTCCAGCAGGGCATGGTGCCCACTTGTTTCAAATAGGTGTCAATCATACCGGGCCAAAGAAGAGTGTGTAGATAACTTGCCTTAATGACTATTAACCAGTAGCTCTTACATCAACAGTGATAAAATGTGGTGATGAAGCATATCAGCTCTTGTTTGAGCAGTGACGTGGATACATTCTAGTTAGCCTATCATCGTAACGATCTACAGTGGATGCCATCTCACTGGCTCAACACAAAGCCCTGGAACACCTGGGCAGCAAAGATGCATACATCAGGAAGCTCTTTATCAACTACAGTTCAGCATTTAACACCATTATCCCCTCAAAACTGATCAGCAAACTCCAAGACCTGGGAGTTAACTTCCCACTGCATGATTGGAACATGGATTTCCTCACCTCCAGACCACAATCAGTGAGGATTGGTAAGAACTTCTCCTCCACAATCTCCATCAGTACTGGAGCACCACAAGGCCGTGTTCTTAGCCCCCACTCTACTCACTTTACACCTACGATGGTGTGGCTCGGTACGACAATAACACCATCTACAAATTTGCCGACGATACCATGGTAGTGGGTTGTATAAAGGAAGGGGATGAGTCAACATACAGGATGGAGATTGAAAACTTGGCTGAATGGTGCACCAACTACCTCGCATTCACTGTCACCAAAACTAAGGAGCTGATTGTTGACTTCAGGAAAGGAAAGCCAGGCATATACAATCCAGTGATTATTGGGGGATCAGAGATGGAGAGAGTGAGCAAATTTAAGTTCTTGGGAGTCACTATCTTGGAGGATCTTTCCTGGACCCAACACACCAATAGCATCGTGAAGAAAGCACGTCAGCACCTCTACTTCCTCAGGAGTTTGTGGAGGTTTGATATGACATCAGAAACCCAGGTAAATCTCTACAGAGGTGTGGTGGAAAGTGTGCTGACCGGCTGCATCACAGTCTGGTATAGAAACACCAATATCCTGGAGCACGAAGACCTCCAGCCCAGGACATCACAGGCAAAACCCTCCCCACTATTGAGTCCCTCGTCAGGGAATGCTGCTGTAAGAGGGCAGCAGCAATCATCAAAGACCCTCACCACCCAGCACACGCTCTGTTCCCGCTACTGCCATCAGGGAAAAGGTATCGGCGCCACAAGACTGGCACCCACTAGGTTTAGGAACATCTGCTACCCCTCCACCATCAGACTCCGAGACCACAAACTCAATCAGAGACTCATTTCAGGACTCTTACTTGTGCACTTCATTGATTTTCTTTTGTTCTCTCTGTATTGCACAGTCAGTTTGTTGACATTCGTTATCTGTTAACAGTTCTTTGCTGACATGTTTATGCTGTGCACCGTTTATTTTTTTACACGACCAATTAGTGGTAATTCTGCCTCTCCTGCAGGGATGAAGAATCTCAGGGTTGGATGTGATGTATTGTCTGCTGTAGGAATGTTGGAGTATTGGAAGAATGACCCACTCATTGCAGTTGGTATTTGTGACTATTAAACTAAGGTGTGAGACATGCCCAGCACACCAGTCCCCGTCCAACTCTGCGAAGGGATGCCGTCCCATCTGCAGAAGGCAACTTGCCAAGGTTGCCCTGCAGGGAAAGGGTCGCCCCAACTCAGACGTGGCTTTGAAATACATCAGCATGGACTGGCAGTGGCCGGGGGAATTTTTTGTTTCAAAAATATTTTTTATTCACAATCAGTTATTGACAATGCAAGAAAAACAACCTGTTCAAGACTTTTTTACATTCATAGTGTCAATCATTACCGATGCCTAGTCATCACCTGAAGTAGGACTAAGTCCGGGCTGCGGGCTGCCCCGTGCCGGTGACCGCTGCGGTCCCGACGGAAGGTGGCGCCCGGGAGGCGAGCGACCACGGCGTGGACACGGGTGCGCGCACTCGCTGGCGGCGGCGACTGAGCAGCGCCGGGGACACGGGGAGCTGTTGCCGCCGCCGCCACCATCGGCTCGTGGGCGAGGCACGGAGCGCCCGCTGAGGTGAGGGGAGCGGGGTCGGGAAGCGCGGCCGCTCTTGGCGAAGGGGGTTGGGGGGGGTGGTGGACTGGAGTGTTCCAGTTGGGAGCCGGGGATTTCGGTCACTTCACGCTTCGCACTCCCTCCCTCCCTCCTCCCTCACCCCCTCCCTCCCTCCTCCCTCACCCCCTCCCTCCCTCCTCCCTCACCCCCTCCCTCCCTCCTCCCTCACCCCCTCCCTCCTCCTCCCTCACCCCCTCCCTCCCTCCTCCCTCACCCCCTCCCTCCCTCCTCCCTCACCCCCTCCCTCCCTCCTCCCTCACCCCCTCCCTCCCTCCTCCCTCACCCCCTCCCTCCCTCCTCCCTCACCCCCTCCCTCCCTCCTCCCTCACCCCCTCCCTCCCTCCTCCCTCACCCCCTCCCTCCCTCCTCCCTCACCCCCTCCCTCCCTCCTCCCTCACCCCCTCCCTCCCTCCTCCCTCACCCCCTCCCTCAACCCCTCCCTCACCCCCTCCCTCACCCCCTCCCTCACCCCCTCCCTCACCCCCTCCCTCACCCCCTCCCTCACCCCCTCCCTCACCCCCTCCCTCACCCCCTCCCTCCCTCCTCCCTCACCCCCTCCCTCCCTCCTCCCTCACCCCCTCCCTCCCTCCTCCCTCACCCCCTCCCTCCCTCCTCCCTCACCCCCTCCCTCCCTCCTCCCTCACCCCCTCCCTCCCTCCTCCCTCACCCCCTCCCTCCCTCCTCCCTCACCCCCTCCCTCCCTCCTCCCTCACCCCCTCCCTCCCTCCTCCCTCACCCCCTCCCTCCCTCCCTCACCCCCTCCCTCCCTCACCCCCTCCCTCCCTCCTCCCTCACCCCCTCCCTCCTCCCTCCCTCCTCCCTCACCCCCTCCCTCCCTCCTCCCTCACACCCTCACCCCCTCCCTCCCTCCCTCCCTCCCTCCCTCACCCCCTCCCTCCCTCCCTCCCTCACCCCCTCCCTCCCTCACCCCCTCCCTCCCTCACCCCCTCCCTCCCTCACCCCCTCCCTCCCTCACCCCCTCCCTCCCTCACCCCCTCCCTCCCTCACCCCCTCCCTCCCTCACCCCTCCCCCCCTCCCTCCCTCACCCCTCCCCCCCTCCCTCCCTCACCCCTCCCCCCCTCCCTCCCTCACC
The DNA here is from genome assembly GCF_036971445.1 of Narcine bancroftii. Lineage (NCBI taxonomy): Eukaryota > Metazoa > Chordata > Chondrichthyes > Torpediniformes > Narcinidae > Narcine > Narcine bancroftii. The sequence goes on from NC_091481.1 coordinate 32,588,379, forward strand.
CCTCCCCCCCTCCCTCCCTCACCCCTCCCTCCCTCCCTCCCTCACCCCCTCCCTCCCTCCCTCACCCCCTCCCTCCCTCACCCCCTCCCTCCCTCCCTCACCCCCTCCCTCCCTCCCTCACCCCCTCCCTCCCTCCCTCACCCCCTCCCTCCCTCCCTCACCCCCTCCCTCCCTCACCCCCTCCCTCCCTCACCCCCTCCCTCCCTCACCCCCTCCCTCCCTCACCCCCTCCCTCCCTCCCCCCCTCCCTCCCTCACCCCTCCCCCCCTCCCTCCCTCACCCCTCCCCCCCTCCCTCCCTCACCCCTCCCCCCCTCCCTCCCTCACCCCCTCCCTCCCTCCCTCACCCCCTCCCTCCCTCACCCCCTCCCTCCCTCCCTCACCCCCTCCCTCCCTCCCTCACCCCCTCCCTCCCTCCCTCACCCCCTCCCTCCCTCCCTCACCCCCTCCCTCCCTCACCCCCTCCCTCCCTCACCCCCTCCCTCCCTCACCCCCTCCCTCCCTCACCCCCTCCCTCCCTCACCCCCTCCCTCCCTCACCCCCTCCCTCCCTCACCCCCTCCCTCCCTCACCCCCTCCCTCCCTCACCCCCTCCCTCCCTCACCCCCTCCCTCCCTCACCCCCTCCCTCCCTCACCCCCTCCCTCCCTCCCCCCTCCCTCCCTCCTCCCTCCCTCCCTCCCCCTCCCCCCTCCCCCCTCCCCCCTCCCCCCCTCCCCCATCCCCCCTCCCCCCTCCCCCCCTCCCTCCCTCATCCCCCCTCCCCCCTCCCCCCCTCCCTCCCTCCTCCCTCACCCCCTCCCTCCCTCCTCCCTCACCCCCTCCCCCCCTCCCCCCCCTCCCCCCCCTCCCCCCCTCCCTCCCTCCCCCCCCTCCCCCCCTCCCTCCCTCCCCCCCCTCCCCCCCCTCCCCCCCTCCCCCCCCTCCCTCCCCTCCCTCCCTCCCTCCCTCATCCCCGCTCCCCCCTCCCCCCCTCCCTCCCTCCTCCCTCACCCCCTCCCTCCCTCCTCCCTCACCCCCTCCCTCCCTCCCCCCCCTCCCCCCCCTCCCCCCCTCCCCCCCCTCCCTCCCTCCCTCCCTCCCCCCCTCCTCCCCCCCTCCCCCTCCCCCCTCCCCCCCCTCCCCCCTCCCCCCCCTCCCTCCCGGCCTTCTCCAGTCCACCTTCCCTCTGATTTCCCCTGACTCTCCCTATCTCATCTCCAACCCAACCCCCACATTTCCTTCCCTACAACCATCACCTCTTTCTACTCCTTCAACTAACTCTTTCTGCCTCCCTCCTTCCCCAACTGTCCTCTTCGCACTCATTGGCTCTTCCTGACGTACAAAACCCTTCTCCCTGCTTACCATGTCTCTTTAATGCCTGCCCCTTTCTACATGGATACACCCAAGCCTGCCCCATTTCACATTCCTTCACCCCTGCCTCCTTCGGTGTTCTGTTTTACCCCTGCATCTGACTTCGCAACAGCCATTCCATTTTCTTTCGCCCTTTTGTTTTTCGTTATTAAACTAGCTGTAAACTGAAGTGTATCGATTAGCTTTATTTCATAAATGAATGTTGAGACTTATCTTCACCTTTTTGTGATAATACTGCTCGGTAGGAAGTATGGTTCATGTTAACATTCTTGAATATGATTCTATATTGAAAATGAAACTATTTACTGCATAATTTCAAGTTGCTGTATATTGGATTAAATAAAATAACAGGTAATAACTCGAAATTTAAATGAGTTGAAATTCTTATTTCTGGTATTCCCTGCATATGAGGTACATTTTTGCAAAATCTGATTTTGATTTTAAGAGTATTGAGTTTTACACTTGCTTTCCTTGGACATTGACAGGTATTGTTTGATAGTCTCAATATATTATTACTGCTGATACAAAGTATGTTTTTTGAATAATTTCAAATAAGATTAAAGTTCATTGTTTGCTATATTTGCTCAAAATTTATTTAATATTGGCAAGTCGCTGTTAAACAAGGAAGTTGTTTTGGGCCTCAGATTTCAGATTTATTGTTAGAGTGCATACATGACATCACATACAAGCCTGAGATTCCTTTTTACAGCGGGTGCAGTAGAATTACCGCTGATTGGTAGGGCAAAAAATAAACTCCACACAGTGTGAACATGTAAGCAATCAAAAGAAATCAAATCAGGTAACAAACGTAAACAAACTGTGCGATAGAGGGAGAGCAAAACGAGTCCCTAATTTTGTCCTTGAGGAGTCTGATGGTGGAGGGGTAGCAGCTGTTCCTGAACCAGGTGGTGCGAGACTTGTGGCACCAATACTTCTTTTCTGAAGATGGCAGCGAGAACAGAGCGTGTGCTGGGTAGCGTGGGTCTTTGATGATTGTTGCTGCCCTCTGATGGCAGCGTTCCTTCGTAGATGTACTCAACAGTGAGGAGGGTTTGGCCTATGATGTTCTTGGGCTGTGTCCACTAATTTTTGGAGGGCTTTACGCTCAGCCGTATTGGTGTTTTCATACCAGATCATAATGCAGCCAGTCAGGGCACTTTCCTCCACACATCTGTAGAAATTTTCCAGGGTTTCTGATGTCCTACCAAAACTCCTGAGGAAGTAGAGGTGCTTTCTTCACAATGCCATTGGTGTGTTGGGTCCAGAAAAGATCCTCCAAGATAGTGACTGCCAAAAACCTAAATGTGCTTGCCCTCTCCACCTCTAATTTCCCCCAATGATCACTAGATTATTGTATACCTCTGGCATTCCTTACTAAATAGTTGTGGCTTTTGTATTCTTAATGTAAATCTTGGTTCATGAATGGTGGTATTTGCATAACCTCGCAACTGTGTTTGGAAGAGCATCTTAAATGTTAAAAAAAATCTGATTTTGAAAGATGTGATTGTTAAGGAGAATTGATTGTAGGAATTTGTTTTAAATCTGAAACTTCATGTTCCTGAAGTCTTTGAGAACTAGTTTAGTGCTGGAAGGAAATAAAGATGTGTTTATTTAGTATATTTCTAACACTAGGTCTGCAGAAAACTTCTGATGAATATATTCAGTGTCATGATGTAACAACTGCTGCAGTCAAGTTGTGCATAACAGATGCTACAAACAACAAAGTGTCAATGGTTGGACAATTTGGTAATTTTAAGTTAAAGGTGAATGTTATCCTGGAAATTTAAAATATTTAAATTTAGACATACAGCATGGTAACAGGCTATTTCAGCCCAGAGTTTTTACTTCCCAATTTACACTCAATTAACCTACACCCCTGGTACTTTTCAAGTGGTGGGAGGAAACCTGGGTAAAACACAAGCAGACATGGTAAGAACATACAAACTCCTTACATGGGGTTCGATCCCTGGACACTATTGCTGCCGCCATAATGGCATTGCCTAACTGCTAAGGTAACCATGCCACCCTGACATGGGATGAACTCTCCTCCTTGAGTGTGGCATTTGACTTCAATCCACAACCAGCTCTCTGAGTGACGATATGCTTGGAAAACGTATGTGGTTGATTCTAAACCTTCTCAGTTTGGATAATTAGGGACCGACAGTAATTGAGGGTCTTGGCCACATCACATGAATGAAGATAAATCATAATTATTAATGAGTTCAGGAACTTTAAATTTCCTTCAGTTTTTTAAAATAAAGTTTATTTTTTGCGTTTGTGGGTTTTTATGTTGGATGTCGAAGAAAGCATCACTTATAGAGTTTTGCTGTTACTTGTGGAACAGAGTGGTTTCATATTGCAGACGATATCCAGTTAGCATTTACTGCATTCAAACCTTGGGTGTTGAAGTGATCTTCATAATTGTTATGAATTCTACCAATTTGTTGGAAGATGTTGCTTCTTTGGATTAATAATTGAGATTAGAAACACGTGATTTTATTTAAAACTAAATGTTTTGGATTGTTTATAGTCAAAAGCAACAACCATTTTAACTTCACCTATTTCATTTTTTTTAAATCTGACTGTATTTGGGAAATTTCTCTTGAACACTTGTGAGAACCGCATTTACATTTCTTAATGATTTGGTGAAGGGAAGATTGCCAAGTAAATCACAAAAATACTTCACTGTAGTTTCTTTTAATCATTGGAATGATGTTATTTTCCATTTGAAAACACTAACTTGACTCATTCGTTTTTCATTCCTACTGCTTGTTGTGTTAGATTAACATTTAGTCATATTTTGATTATTATAAAGTTGGTGATTGAATGTGAGCTTGGCACAGAATCCCTGAGATATTAGCTTTTGTTGCCTGTACAAAATTGCAATGTTAACACTGAACAACAGTTTTTTTTGAAAAGGTTTGCTTCCTGAAAAATTCCTGGGGATTATGATCGACAACTTCAAGCTGAACAGAAAGATAATTTCAGATTTGCTGTATCGCGTAGGAAGTTGGAGGAACATGAAATGAACTTTTATTGAATTTAGCATGTTTAATTGCATCATGATGCTGATATATTGTGTTAGTTTAACGGACCTAAAAATCTTTTGGTGATGATTTCTGTTTTTACTCAGCATTTGATGCCTCTCGTGACAGTATCCAACAATAGTCAGTCAGCATTGATGGATTCCAGTTGCCCTGACACTGCTTTTCCATTGGTTGCAATGTCCTGGTGAAACCTTGCATCATACTCGTCACTGCACCAAGATCAGCAGGGATGATGGGAAAGTTTTAAGATTATTTTTGTGATCAGCAGCCCAAAATTCGTAAAAACAATTAAACCTGTTCAGGAAGGTCCCACACGGGAGGTGAGTTCAGAAGGTTCAGACGCTAGGTATCCATGGAGAGATTGTAAACTGGATTCGAAATTGGCTGAATGGGAGAAGACAGGGAGTGGTAGTGGAAAACTGCTTCTCAGACTGGAGGCCTGCGATTAGTGGTGTGCCTCAGGGATTGGTGGTGGGACCATGTTGTTTGTTGATCTGGATGATAATGTAGAAAATTGGATCAGCAAGTTTGCTGACGACACTAAGAATGGAGGCATTGTGGACCGAAAGGAAGGTTTTCAAAGCTTACAGAGGGATGTGGACCAACAGGAAAAATGGGAGAGAAAATGGCAGATGGAATTTAATGCAGAAAAGCATGAGGTGTTGCATTTTGGAAGGACAAACCGAGGTAGGACATACACAGTAAATGATAGGGCTCTGAGGAGTGTGGAGGAACAAAGGAATCTGGGAATTCAGATACATAATTCCCTAAACGTGGCATCGCACATAGATTCGCACGTAGACTGGCTGCAAAGAAAGCTTTTGGCATCTTGGCTTTCATAAATCAAAGTATTAAGTACAGTAGTTGGGATGTGATGGTGAGGTCAAATGTGCAGTTTTGGTTACCAAACTACAGGAAAGATATCAATAAGATTGGAAGAGTGTCGAGAAGATTTACCAGGATGTTGCTGGGTCTTCAGGAGTTGAGTTCTAGGGCAAGTCTAAACAGATTAGGACTTTATTCCTTAGATTGTAGAAGAATGAGGGGAGATATGACAGAGGTTTACAAAGTTGAGAGGTATGGACAGAGTAAATGCATGGAGGCTCTTCCACTTAGATTCAAAGAAAAAACTACAAGCGGACATAGCTTTAGGGTGAAAGGTTTAGTGGGAACATTAAGGGGAAACTTTTTCACTCAGAGTGGTGGGAGGTTTGGAACGAGCTGTCATCTGATGTGGTAAATGCAGGCTCATTCTTAAGTTTTAAAAATCAACTGGATAGATACCTGGAGGGGAGAGCTCTGGAGCGTTATGGAATGGGTGCAGGTCAGTGGGACTGGCGGTTTGATTTTGGCACAGACTAGAAAGGCTGAATGGGCTGTTTTCTGTGCTGTAGTGTTCTATGGTAAGCAAAATCTTTGTTGTCCAGTGTAATATCCCTGAAAATTGATTTTTTTTTAACCGTTTCAACCCTTTAGTTATTACTTTTTTTGTATTGGCTTCAAAAAGGCTTAACTGAAAGAGAATTGAATAATTTCCTGAAAGTTGGCATCATCTTAGTGACAACATTTTAAATCCCAATCTCACTTGAGGATTTAATTTCTGAGATTCTAAGAATTGTTTATTTACGTAGCCTTTTATTTTCAACAAATCTACCTTTCTGAAAATGTCTTCAGAGCTTCTTGAAATGTTTGAATTATGAACGAATCTCTTGTTTAAATAAGCTATGCCTCTCTGAGACATTCCTGCCTCTCCTTCCAGTGAATCCCATTTACCAAGAAGCATTTGGATCAGATAAGATGCAATCACTCAATCTTGCAGCAGAACTGTTATTATTCGGCTTGTTTTGGCTCTTGGAAAAGAGCCATCCAATTAATTCATCTCCTCTAAACCTTAAAAGTTTCCTCCCCTTTGGGTGTTGGTCCAGTCTCTTTTGAATGTCACGAGTCCATGAAAATATCGCAGAAGCAGATTCATTGTGTTGTAAATCATTCGTGTATCAGTGTTAATTTTATTCTTGAAAATAAATGTACTTGTCTTGTCTTTTGGACAGTTCTTGCTGCATTTGGCTTGATTGTTGCTATAGTACCCGCTTTCTTTCTTTGGCTTGGCTTCGCGGACGAAGATTTATGGAGGGGGTAAAAAGTCCACGTCAGCTGCAGGCTCGTTTGTGGCTGACCAGTCCGATGCGGGACAGGCAGACACGATTGCAGCGGTTGCAAGGGAAAATTGGTTGGTTGGGGTTGGGTGTTGGGTTTTTACTCCTTTGTCTTCTGTCAGTGAGGTGGGCTCTGCGGTCTTCTTCAAAGGAGGCTGCTGCCCGCCAAACTGTGAGGCGCCAAGATGCACGGTTTGAGGCGTTATCAGCCCACTGGCGGTGGTCAATGTGGCAGGCACCAAGAGATTTCTTTAGGCAGTCCTTGTACCTTTTCTTTGGTGCACCTCTGTCACGGTGGCCAGTGGAGAGCTCGCCATATAATACGATCTTGGGAAGGCGATGGTCCTCCATTCTGGAGACGTGACCCATCCAGCGCAGCTGGATCTTCAGCAGCGTGGACTCGATGCTGTCGACCTCTGCCATCTCGAGTACCTCGACGTTAGGGGTGTGAGCGCTCCAATGGATGTTGAGGATGGAGCGGAGACAACGCTGGTGGAAGCGTTCTAGGAGCCGTAGGTGGTGCCGGTAGAGGACCCATGATTCGGAGCTGAACAGGAGTGTGGGTATGACAACGGCTCTGTATACGCTTATCTTTGTGAGGTTTTTCAGTTGGTTGTTTTTCCAGACTCTTTTGTGTAGTCTTCCAAAGGCGCTATTTGCCTTGGCGAGTCTGTTGTCTATCTCATTGTCGATCCTTGCATCTGATGAAATGGTGCAGCCGAGATAGGTAAACTGGTTGACCGTTTTGAGTTTTGTGTGCCCGATGGAGATGTGGGGGGGCTGGTAGTCATGGTGGGGAGCTGGCTGATGGAGGACCTCAGTTTTCTTCAGGCTGACTTCCAGGCCAAACATTTTGGCAGTTTCCGCAAAGCAGGACGTCAAGCGCTGAAGAGCTGGTTTAATGAAGTTGCAAATAACAAACTGTTTTTCAATTCCAGGATACTTGTTCTATTTGTGTGACAATTACAGATTTCATTTCGTCTTCTTCATAAGCAAAGGAGCATGGTTGGCTGACTTGACAACGAGGAGGTGGGGGGATGAATATGGAGGAAGAAAATGGTTCCTGACATAACCTAAGCGCTAAGAACTGCATTGTGCTGAACATGGTGATATTAACAGGTGTTGGATGGTCTGACGATTGGTCACTTTTGATGGTGTGGCTGTTTTAGATTTTGCCCTCTGCGTGTGTTTGATTTCACAATAGCTGCCATTTTTCCCTGATATTTAAGGTTTTAACTTTCAATAGTGCCTTTCCCTAAGTGCTTTTCTCTTCTATAATTTGTCCAGGCTTTATTTGATGGATGTAATTACCTTCGATTTCAGTGCCTTCAGTAATCATGTATATGATTAAGAGATCCCATAAAACATTGCCCTGCTCAAACAAATTGTAGCCTATCAAATGCTGATTGAACTAATGAAGCTTCTACTTGTAAGCAGGTTGGCAGTAATTAACGCTTAACATGAGTCATTTTAAGTCCAAGAACAGTGTATACAATTTTTTTGAGGGTGTATTTTGCATCTGTTGTGGTAGGTTAATGAATTTCAGTAGAAAGAAGCAGACTGAGGAGTTGAAATTATTTATGTCACCTGTATCAAAAATGCAGTGATTGAGGTTGTTTTGTGAGCTGACCAATTGACGTTACGTACTTTGTGCAACAAATAAGTCAGTACAAAAGCCCAGTTGCAGAGCATCAATTGAAGGGACCAGATAGTAATCTGAAAAACCTGAGAGTGGAGGAATAGAAAAGTTGAGCACTTGTAAAGCATAAAATGCGAAGATGCACTGGGAGCACCTCAAAGTGTCACCACACTTTAGAGCCATTTTTTTTAAACGTTGGAGTTTTAATTCTGATTAACTACACACCTATGCTTGAAGATGTTAACCCATCCAACACAATGAAATCAGTGCCACTCATGATCATCTTGACAGTAAGCTTTGGGCCAGCGTGCCAAAATCTTTAGTTTTTGTTGTTTACTGATTTGTATGCCTTGGAAGTTGAGATGCTTTTGGTTGTAATTTGGGATGCATAAACTTTACGTTGTTGACTCGGATAGATCTTGAATTCTGATTTTCACCAAACATGATAGATAAAAAATTGGACCTTTGACATCTAACACACAAATCTCAATTTCAAATTGGGCTGATTTGCCTTGGTTTCAAAGACTGGATATTGGGTTTGGAGCATCAGGTTATAAAGACTGTCATGAGCTTTTGACCCTTGGGCATTTGAATCTGCTCCAAGTTCATGTATTTTCATTGGTTCGGTTGAACAGTCCTTGGTGTGAACATAGGCGTTTTCTGAAACTGGAAAATTCATTTATTTCTATCCTTCCCAGTCCACCCAGGGATTTCTCCCTTTGTTCAAGTTTTACTTTTCTCCCTTTCCCCATTTTTTTGTACCCTCCTGGTTCTTTCCTGTAATCCCTCCCTTATTTTGATCATTTTGTCACCTTACAACCTCTCTGTCATCCAAACCCCCTCCCTTGGCTCTTTCTACCTCAGCCTCTTCCCTCTTAACTGTTTCCACCTATCACCAGTTTTCACCAGTCACTCACCTCAGAATCAGAATTTATTGTCATGAACAAGTTCACAAAATTTGGTGTTTTGCGGCAACAATCATAGAGCAAACGTTCATATTATGAACCATCTTACGACAATAATAGAAAAAATAAAAGTGCATGAAAAGTAAGGCAGTGGCTTTGATTCATTGATTATTCAGGAATCTAAAGAGAGCGGGGAGGAAGCTGTCCTTGTGCCGCTCAGTGCTCGTCTTTAGGCTCCTGTACCTTTTCCCCATGGTAGCAGAGTGAAGAGGGCATGGGCCTGGATGGTGGGGTTCTTTGAGGATAGAGGCTGCTTTTTTAAGACATTGCCTCATGTAGATGTCCTCGAAGGACTGGTCTGGTGCCGGTGATGTCACAGGCCGAGTTAACAACCCTCTGGAGCTTTTTCTTGTCCTGAGATTTGGCACCTCCTTACCAGACAGTGATGCAATCGACCAGAAGTTTACGAGGGTCTTCGGTGATGTACCAAATCTCCTCAAATATGAAGTATAAGTGCTGGTGAGCCGCCTTTGTGATTGCCTCAACGTGGAGGCTCCAGGACCGATCCTCAGAGACACCCAGGAATTTGAAATTCTTGACCTGCTCCACTACTGAGCCCTCAACGAGGACTGGATCGAGATCCCCTGACTTCCTCCTGAAGTCCACAATCATCTCCTTGGTTTTGCTAATGTTGAGCGCAAGGGCATTCTGATCTATCTCCCTCCTGTACGCTTCCTCATTGCTGTTAGTGATTCTGCCGACAACTGTGGTGTCATGGGCAAACGTAGATAGCATTGGAATTGTGCCTGGGCACACAGTCATAGGTGTTTAGTGAATAGAAGAGTGGGCAAAGCACGCATCCTTGGGGTGCGCCTGTGTTGATAATCAGTGAGGAAGAGATGTTGCTTCCAATTTGTACTGACCTCCCTTATTAGGCTCCATCTGCCCATCATCCTAGCATTTACCCGATTCCTCCTATCTCCACTTTCTGCATCCCTATCTAAATTCATCTGCCCATCTTCCCTCCTATCACTGGCTAGCCCTTGTCTCACCTCCTCCTCTTGCTTCTTATACCAATTAACTTCCCTCTACTCTCTCCTTGAGTTGATCATCAACCATTTCTCTGTCTCCTCAGTTGCTGCTTGACCAGAGTTCCTTCATTTGTTTATTTTTTGGCAATATGATCTAACTGATTTCTTCTGTCTTCTTGCTGTTATATGTGCCATCTGTTGGTTGAGACTTTGTGGAAGGTATTTTTAAAATTCTGTGTGTGAAATATTGTAAGTGAGTATTCTGTGTGTGTGGGTGGGAAAATGTTCCAAGGAACCTGGAGTGTTGATGGTGAAAACCTACACTCTTTCCCTTTACTATTTGTGCACATTGCCTTCAATCACCTTTGGATCCAATGGCAAGAGTTGGGTGCAGAGAAAGCTTCTTGTAATTTGTTCTTATAAACCTTCATTCAAGACTTGCTCCCATCAATGAACTGAGTTAATTTTCACCTGGATCATTGGACAGCTGCTTAAAGATTGGTGTCTGAATGAGAAAGATTGGTGTCTGAATGAGGAAGATTGGTGTCTGAATGAGGTTGTAAAAGCACTTTTTGTATCATTGGTAATATCGAGTGCAGTCTGGATTATTGGTAATCTGTTTAATGTGGCTTTGTGTCCTTCACTTCAGACTTGCCCAAACTATTGAAGAATTAACAGGGATTTTGTACATATTGTCTGGGTCTCCAGGAGCATTGGAATAAACTGCAGAAAATATTAACAATTTGTATATCCTGTATTGTGCTCTGGCCTTTAAAAAATAATATTATCACACTTAATCCTTGTGTATAAGTGGTAAAAATTGTAGTAAAAACAAAAATGCTGGAGGAACTCGGCAGATCTCGCAGTCTAGTGCCTTCTTCAGCTGAAGAAGGGCTCAGCCCTGAAAAGGCAACTGTCTTGATTTGCATGGATGCAAGACCTGCTGAATTTCTCTAGCACTTTGTTGTGCGGTATTTTTCACAAGTTGTCTTTTTTCAGGAATGCATTCTCTCGATCAGCCGTACATTTACATTGACTGTCCACTTCTATTACTACTTTTGGGCAAACATTTCTTCAGCACATTCTACAAATGGACTTTTGTTTTGTTCAGCCCATGTCTGATTTAAAGCAGTGCGTGTGTATCATGCAATTGCAGTTACGCATTGATGCTGTTCGTATCACAAGAGACCTATTGCACAAACGGTATTTGTAAACGTTGTGTGAAATTCCAGATTGTAGATTTTTTTCTTTTTGTTATGCAAGGTCCAGTAGTGATAACATAAAGAAATCGTCATATACAGATCAATTGTAAATGAGAAGCAGAACCATAATTATTACATAACTTATTTCGTTTAGGAAATCAAATTCTATAATTAACAATTAAATCATAACTAGTGCTATGTCCAAAAATAATATTGAATTCAAAAATCACGTTGTTCTGTGATAGGATCCGTGATCTAGATTGTCAAATTTTTTCGGCTTTTTTTTTTGCACTAAAATGCACTTGTGGGATATTGAGTTCTGTACTTGAAGTGTAAACACGTTATTTTTGTAATTGACGTTTTTGCTAGGTTTGCAAATTTGGGGAATGGAAAATGTATCTCTGAAGTGTGAATTCTTATATTTTTTGAAGAAATTCAGCTGAAGAAAACAATAGCCGAAATACACTGGAGGGAGAAATCTGTTTTGATAGGAATGGATGAATATAGGAAAGTAAATTGAAGAAGATTTGCTGAGAAATGCTGAGGATGCTATCGCAGGTTCAACCTCTTTAATCCGGCGATATCGGCACCTGGTGATTGCCGGACCATAGAAAATGCCGGAAAACAGAAATCGACTCCTAAGGTGTAAACATATCAAAGAGAGAAAAAAAGCTTAAAAGAAGAAATAATACTGTGGGGTGGCACGGTTAGCGTAGCGGTTAGCCCGACGCCTTTACAGCGCCCAGTGATCGGGATGTTAGTACAAACTCCTTATAGGCAGGGCGGGACTCGAACCCCAGTCCTGATCGTGGCAAATTCAACCTTTACAGTGCCAGTGAGCGAGACTGGGGTTGCCTGTAAGGAATTTGTACTAATGGCGGCAAATTCAAAATGTGTCGTATAATAGAGGTTCAATCTGTAATCTGACAAATCTTGCTAATTTGAATGGTGGTATTGCTTAAGATGCAAGAGGATGAAGATGTGCTTGGTGCAGGAATCAAACGAAGAGAAAAGAGACTTAGGAGATTTTGACCAATTGATTGAAAGGCAAAGGATGGAAACTTTCAAGCAGTTCAAAAGTTAAGGTAGGAGAAAAATCCAAAGCAAACCAGCATGTGTTTGGCCATTTTGGGTATAAAATTGGAGTTAAATGTAAACACAGGAAGAATGAATCATTGCGTATGATTAATATTTCCACCACGGCTGGGATAGATTTATAGACTCGGTTGTGGTAAAATGAATGATTACGCCACATTCCAGGAAGGCTCGACGAGGTAGGATATTAAACGCTTCATGATTGGGTGAGAAAGCAATCAGCTTATGGCAAATGAATTCTGCTTTTTGATTCAGTTGAATATTTGTGACTTGACTCCAGTTATGTTGTTTGGGAGCTTAGTTTTGTATCTGATCACTCTTGAGCTTTGATGTTCTCTTTTCACAGGGGTAAGTTTGGTCTAATAGTAATGTGCCCTTGTGTACAAATTCTATCTCGTTGTTTTGATGATCCCTTTGTGAGTTGATTCAATTAAAGGACAACATTGTAAATGCTGTAAACGATAAATTTAAATTGGAATAATTAGAATAAAGAAAAGATGAATCTTTTTGATAGAAATGTAAAATAGCAAAATGCCAAAAATAATTTAGTCGGGCAGAGAGTATCTATGGAGAGTGAGACAATTGATATTTCAGATCTTTCATCAGTACAAATTCTGACCATGGTCCATTGACCTGAAATGTTAACCCTGTGCCATTTAGGTGTTGCCTGACCTGTTGACTTATTTCCAGTTTTTTCTCTTGACAGCCTGAAGAGAAAAATAATATGAAATACAGTGGAATGACTCAATTTGGAAAGGGAACAAAATAGTTCCTTTTCTTGTTATTGAAACAATTTATAGGCTTAGTTTGATGTGAACTTCAAGGACAAGCACAGCTGATCAATTGTTGCATTTAATTAGAAAACAATTAATTTCTCTTGTGGATTAGTCACAATGGGAGTTTCATCTTGATGCCTGAAAACTACTATTATTGTTGGGTATTTAGTTTCGTATCTGGTATTTGATTACCTTTCAAAGTGATACTGCTACTCAAGGACATGCAGAAGTTGCTTGGGAATTTTATTTTTGGTACCAATGCTAGCACCTTGGCCTCAGGCGCTGAGGCTTCCTGATTGTATTGGAAGTTTGGATTTTGAGCTCGGGTTGCCAACAGATAGAACAGGGCTCTGCGCGGCTTCAGCGGCTGTGGAAACACTGGAGGCAAATTCACGGGCCCTCAGTGGTTCTGAAGGTACTCTTTTGCTTTGCTTTCTCTCATCCTGCAAGGATGCTGGGCAACTAATGGCGACTCTTTGCCTTTCAGCAGTCAGAAGGCAAAACATGTTCTGTACTATGACATGACAGTAAACGAATCTTGAAATTGTATGCCAACAGGGTGATTAGTGGGAAGGATTGAGTGAACAAGGGAATCCTGAAGGTTGTGGTCCCTGCATGCCTTCCCACTAATCACCTCCTCTACACTCATGTCCCACACCACCTTACTCATCACCATTCCAGACCCCAAACGGTCCTTCCAAATGTCCTTCACTTGTGAATCTGCATCCAGTGGTCCTGTTGTGGCCTCCTCTACATCGAAGAGTCAGGACCCAGACTGGAAGATTGTTTCTTTGAGCACCTTTGCTCCGTCCACTGCAATAGCAGGGACCGCCCAGTGCCCAATGGTTTTAATTCCACACCTCGTTCCCATACCGAGGTGTCAGTCCATGGCCTCGTGCACTGCAAAACTGAGGCCACCCATAAATTGGTGGAAATACCTAATATATCTGGGGATTCTCCAACTAGATGGCAGTAACATCGACTTCTTCACTCTCTCTCTCTTTCCCAATCCCTCAATCTCCATTCCTTCAGTTCCTCATCCCCTTCCTTCTCCATTCAGAGAGCCACCCCTCCCATTATCACTTTATTTTTTTTCTCTTCTGCCGTCTCACCCATATCCACCTATGACCTCTTGCCTGTTCTCCCCATGCCCCTTCTTCCCTCCTCTCCCCACATTTTTATTCGGGCACCTACTTACTTTTTGCACATACCTTAATGAAGGGCTCAGGTCTGAAACAGTTATATCCTGCGTGACCAGCTTCATTTCTCCAGAAGTTTAGTGTATTATACTACAATCACAATGTCTGCACTTTCCTGTTTAACAACAAACTTGGAACATGTTTGCGAGTATGATTGGGATGCTACATTGACAGATATAGTGGTCAGTCTACCATCAGTTAAAAGGAAATGCTTGAATTATGATAAAGGATGTAGTAACAAAACACCATGAAAAAAGATGGTAGGATTGAGCACAGTCAGTGTGGAGTAATACAGGAGGAATAAAGTTTGACTTGTCAATTGAAGATTTAAGGTTGTGACTATATATTATAAACTTGCTCCAATTTAAGAAATTGGAGCAAGAGTTTGTCACTCAGTGAGATCATGACTGATCTGGCTTTGGATTCAGCTGCGTGACCCTCCCATTCCCCATAAAACTTAATTCCACTATTCAAAAACCCTTTTGTCTGTGTTGTAAATAATTGAATGAGGCAGCCATCATTGGATGGAGAATAATTCTGAGAGAAGCAGTTCATCTTTATCTTCATCTTTGAATCTTGAGGCTATGTCTCCTTGTTCTAGTCCAGTAGTTCTCAACTTTTTTCAATTTAAGACCCACCTGGCTTCTGGCCTAACATTGCCATGCCCCAGTAGTGGTAACAACAGAGCAATATTTTCAAGTCAAAAGCAGCTCTGTGAGAGATGCATCTTTTTCTAATCTAAAATATTTTCAAAGCCCCACATGGAAACACTGTGGTCCACCAGAGGGCCATGGCCCACTGACTGAGAGCCACTGTTCTAGTCTCTCCTGCCTGTGGAATATTTGACCCCAAGAAAAGCTTCGGATCCTTTCGACACTAAAGACCACCTCTATTCATTTCTGACCTTTCCTGATTTTAATCCCAGCTTTGTACCTCCTCTTGGCTGTCGGTTTATGCTCCTCCCCCTACCTTTTTGTTCAGGTGACTGCCTGCATTTTGCACATACCTTGATGAAGGGCTCAGACCTGAAGCATTCGTTATGTATCTTTGCCTCCTACGGACTTTGCAGTTCCTCAATTTTGTGTATTTTCTTTTGTACCTCCTCAATTCTGACACTTTCCTGGGATCCTTTTATTTTCCACACTACGAAATTAAGCCTTGTGGAGCAAACCAAGATTCTTTGAGCTTAATCCAGTCAAGTCCTTCCACCTCAAACGGAGAAGTAGCTTTGCAGTGCTAACTGGTTGAACATATGAAAAGCAATCCGCCAGAGGTTGAGCAGCATCAGTGGGAGAAAAAGAATGGTCAACTTTATGGGTGAAGTCCCTTCTGCAGTTTCACATGGCCCCCTGGTTGAACTTGCACCTTCTACTTCACACGTGCGAGTATGTCTCAGATTCTGGATCTGGTTTGATTGCAACGTTTGACTTCAGGAAATGGGGTTGTTATGACATACCCAATGGTTCAGATATACCCTGCTTTTATGAAAATAGAGCGCTCCTGTGGACCTTTTGTAAGTTGAAATGGCATAAAGCGAAGACCCCTTCACTACTTTTTCATAAAAGCCAAAACCCATTCGAATTTCTTCATAGGTTTCTTCGTAAAAGGGAATTTGTGTAAAGCGGGGTATTCTTGTACCTTGCTTGATTAATTGTGGATATGTCACAATTTGATTTGGACAATCTCAAATAGCTACAAGACTTGCACGAACTTTAATCTTAGAGTTTACTTTAACAGTAATAGAACAGTGAGTGCTAATTAATGATTCATTATTGCACCAAAAGTTCTTGTCGAGACAAATAATTTCATAGCCTCTTTTACCAGTGCGCTGAGTTTGCCTTGCAATCTGTTGAAACTGAAGTTCTTGTGTTTAGGAGGAGGACTTGTGAAGCTTTTGTTCTGCACAAATATACCAAGAGTGGGACTGGCCCAATAGTTAATGGGTATAGACAAAATTCTATGTTCGGCTCCGAATCATGGGTCCTCTACTGGCATCACCTACGGCTCCTAGAACGCTTCCACCAGCGTTGTCTCCGCTCCATCCTCAACATTCATTGGAGCGCTTTCATCCCTAACGTCGAAGTACTCGAGATGGCAGAGGTCGACAGCATCGAGTCCACGCTGCTGAAGATCCAGCTGCGCTGGGTGGGTCACGTCTCCAGAATGGAGGACCATCGCCTTCCCAAGATCGTGTTATATGGCGAGCTCTCCACTGGCCACTGTGACAGAGGTGCACCAAAGAAAAGGTACAAGGACTGCCTAAAGAAATCTCTTGGTGCCTGCCTCATTGACCACCGCCAGTGGGCTGATATCGCCTCAAACCGTGCATCTTGGCGCCTCACAGTTTGGCGGGCAGCAACCTCCTTTGAAGAAGACCGCAGAGCCCACCTCACTGACAGAAGACAAAGGAGGAAAAACCCAACCCCAACCCACCAATTTTCCGCTGCAACCTTGTCTGCCTGTCCCGCATCGGACTTGTCAGCCACAAACGAGCCTGCAGCTGACGTGGACATTTACCCCCTCCATAAATCTTCGTCCGCGAAGCCAAGCCAAAGAAGATAGACAAAATTTGTATATTGTAGTGAGTTGTGAGCGCAGCAAAGAGACTGAGACAACAGGCTGCTTTATTTTGAATTCTGCGCTGCAGCCTTTAAGATAGTCCTCGGTCCCGCCCCCAACATCCCAGCTCTTGCATCCCGATGACGCAAGTGCCTACGTGACTTTTCGGTCTGGACTGGAAGAGATGGTCCCGCGATGCCATCCTTGCCACGGCTGCCCAGCCGACCGTGCGTGACAACCGGGGCTGGTTCGCCATTGCTAACGTGCATCGCCACAATATCTTTTATACACACTAGGAAACAAAGTTGATTTTCATCTACAAAGCTACTTTTTATTCTGAAACTAATTATCTTTGTAGTCGGACTGAATAGGAGTTTTGGCAGTAAAGGATTACTCTTTGTAAGGAGATCACAATGAATTAAAAAATAAAAAAAAAAGCATTACAAGTTTGTCAAAAACAGGCTCCTCAAGGCAGTGTCCTAGGCTAACCATCCATAGCTGCTTCATCTCTACCATATATTTAAGGAGGGATCAACTCTGCAGTAAATTAAGCAGTCCGTGCCTTGGAACAAAGAAGAATAAGGGGAGATTTGATAGAGGTTTACAAAATTATGAGGGATATTGACAGTAAATGCGAGCAGATTCTTTCCGCTGAGAGGAGAGATAAATACGAGAGACATGGCTTTAGGGTGAAAGGGGAAAGGTTTAGGGGGAACGTTAGAGTGGTGGAGTGTGGAATGCACTGCCATCTGATGTGGTGGGAGCGGACTCGGTGTTGAGTTTGAAGAATAAATTGGATAGATACGTGGGTGGGAGAGGTCTGGAGGGTTATGGAATGGGAGCAGGTTATTGGGACTAACTGAACAATGGTGGGCACAGACTAGAAGGACCAAATGGCTTGTTTTCTGTGCTGTAGCGTTCTGTGCTTACAATTCGTAAGGTGACAAGTAACATTTGTGCCACAGGTAGTAACCCTAACCCTAACCCTTTTTTTTTTCTTTTTTTTTCTTATTTTTTATTTCAAAAGAAAGCTGACCACTTGGCATTTAATGGCATTACTATTGCAGAATTGATGCATTGTCAACATCCTGGGGTTAAGCATATCAGAAAATTAAATGGATAAACCACTAATTGTATGGAAGTAAGAGAGTAAGAGGTTGTGCATTTTTTTGGTAATTAACTTGCTTCTTATATGCCAAGTCTTTCCATAGCATCTCCACTCACAAACAGATACGTTTCAGCCTGCAGAGTGTTGAATTAATTAGTTGCTTTGCCGAATGTTGTGCGTCCTATTTATCATTGCACCCCTGTATTGTTGCTTTGACTGGTTGGAATAATCCTTTACAAATGTGTAAACTGTTTCACCTTTTTTATTTTGCAGTTGATTTAAATGAAGTCAACAAGTATTTTTTTTTGTAACTACCAGAGCATTCTCTTTATAGTGGTGTAATTATAGTAGAGAGATGAAAGTTTTTCAAAATTTCTTATTGTTATCACAAAATTTATCCTTTCTTTAAGTCAGAAATTTGCAAAGCTGGAGGATTACAGTTCTAGTAGCTTCTGGTTCCATCACACTTAAGAGGGTCCTGTCTGGCTGCATCATTATACACGCACACTTCAGAACTATGTGTTCATTCCTCTACTGTTCAAGCTGCTGACCCACAGCTGCACTGCCAGATTCAGTTCTAACAGAATATCGTCAATATGTGTGTATAATGTGGTATGAGTATAATGCAACCCCCCATTTTTGAGGAGGAAAAGGGAGAATAATTTTACCCCCATGTATAATATGACCCCCCCCCCCCCTTTTATTGGCCCCAAATCATCATGGAAGTGCCACTTTGACAGTTTGTTTCGAATGGCGGCCGTCATTACCGCACTACCCAGATTTAAGCCCACCCAAATTGTGTTGCTGTATCCAACCCCATCCAGCCGTGCTGCTGTCTCTCTCTCCCACCCAAGTCGCGCTGCCGTCTCTCTTCCCCCATGCCCGCCCGATTTGTGCTGCCGTCTCCCCCCCACCCCACCCCACCCCACCCCACCCCATCTAGCTGCGCTGCCGTCAATGTAGTCAGCTGCTGATAACCTTACTGATCGTTAAACCTGGCAGAAAAAATTGTTCAAATAATAATCTATGTTTACTATTTCCCTTTCCAACTGCTCTGTTTCCTGATTATAGTCCTTCTTCATCTTGGTTGCATAACTTATTATTTGTCCTCTAATGAATGCTTTCATTGCGTCCCATAGTATAAACTTATCTTCCACTGATTCCGTATTTACTTCAAAGTACATTTTTAATTGTTTTTCAATAAATTCTCTAAAATCCTGTCTTTTAAGTAGCATGGGGTTTAATCTCCATCTATACATTCTTGGAGGGATGTCCTCTAGCTTTACTGTCAGTATTAAGGGTGAATGGTCCGATAGCATTCTCGCTTTATATTCTGTTTTTCTTACTCTATCCTGCATACTAGCTGATAACAAAAATAGGTCTATTCTTGAGTATGTTTTATGTCTAGTCAAGTAGTATGAGTATTCCTTTTCTTTTGGGTTTTGTTTCCTCCATGTGTCCACAAGTTTCATTTCTTGCATTGATTTAATTATAAATTTGGTTACTTTGTTCTTCCTGTTAATTTTTTTCCCCGTTTTATCCATATTTGGATCCAAATTCAGATTGAAATCCCCTCCTATTAGTATGTTCCCTTGCGTATTAGCTACCTTCAAAAAGATATCTTGCATAAACTTTTGATCTTCTTCGTTAGATGAATATATATTAAGTAGATTCCAAAGCTCCGAATATATCTGACATTTTATCATAACATATCTCCCTGCTGGATCTATTATTTCCTCTTCTATTTTAAATGGCACATTTTTACTAATTAATATAGCCACTCCTCTTGCTTTTGAATTATACGATGCTGCTGTTACATGTCCTACCCAATCTCTCTTTAATTTCTTGTGCTCCAATTCAGTTAAGTGTGTTTCTTAGACAAATGCTATATCTATTTTTTCCTTTTTCAGTAAATTTAGTAGTTTCTTCCTTTTAATTTGGTTATGTATTCCATTAATATTTAAAGTCATATAGTTCAGCGTAGCCATTTTATATTTTGTTTATCTTCTCTTTCCGTTTTTCCATCATTACCTTTCCTCCTTTTCCATTTCTGTTTTCTTATTTTCAACTCTTTACCAGACAACATTCCTACAACATCCAACATTTTCCTTATTCTCCTGTTTCTATCTTCTTTATCCCCAATCTCCCCTTCCCCTCCTGAGTTGTCCTTTATCCCTTGTCGGACAACCACATCTCCCCTCTCCATTTGGATTTGTGAATCCACTCGCAAGCGTCAACTGATTTTGCAGTGACCGCTCTTTTCCCCCACCCAGCCCCCCCAGAAAAGATTTCACTTTTCATATGTCACAAAGGTCACTCTTTTAATTCCCTCCTTATTCTCTCTATTCCATTACCTTCCCTTATTAATTCTTGTCTATACTATCTATGTTTTCCTCTAATTACAGATACTTTCACGTATACCCATTGTCTCTATTCACTCTTATACCTCTTTACCCGCATACATATCAATCGTGGTCATTTTTACCCTCATTACCCGTCTTCATCCCTCAGTCTATTTTCGTCTTTACCCACATACATATCAATCGTGATCATTTTTACTCTCATTACCCGTCTTTATCCCTCAGTCTATTTTTGTAATTGTTCTGCAAATTTTCGTGCTTCTTCTGGATCCGAGAACAGTCTGTTTTGTTGTCCTGGAATAAATATTTTCAATACCGCAGGATGCTTCAGTGTAAATTTATACCCTTTCTTCCATAAAATCGCCTATGCTGTATTGAACTCTTTTCTCTTCTTTAGGAGTTCAAAACTTATATCTGGATAAATGAAGATTTTTTGCCCTTTATACTCCAGTGGTTTGTTGCCCTCTCTTACTTTTTCCATTGTCTTCTCCAGTACCTTTTCTCTTGTAGTATATCTTAGGAATTTTACTACAATAGATCTTTGTTTTTGTTGTGGTTGTGGTTTAGAGGCCAATGCTCTATGTGCCCTTTCTATTTCCATTTCTTGCTGTAGTTCTGGACATCCTAGGGTCTTAGGGATCCACTCTTTTATAAACTCCCTCATATTCTTGCCTTCTTCATCTTCCTTAAGGCCCACTATCTTTATGTTATTTCTTCTGTTATAATTTTCCATTATATCTATTTTTTGAGCTAGTAGTTCTTGTGTCTCTTTAGTTTTTTTTATTAGATTCCTCCAATTTCTTTTTTAAGTCTTCTACCTCCATTTCTGCTGCTATTGCCCGTTCTTCCATCTTGTCCATTTTTTTCCCCATTTCTGTTAAGGTCATATCTATTTTATTCACTTTCTCTTCTGTGTTGTTTATACTTCTTCTTAAATCATTGAATTCCTGTGTTTGCCATTCTTTAAATGACTCCATGTATCCTCTAACAAGAGCAAGTATATCCTTTACCTTGCCTTTCCCTTTATCTATTTCACTGTATTCTTCTTCTTCCTCTGGGTTGGCCATCTGTTGTTTCTTTGGTGCCCTTTCCTCCTCTTCTTTCTTGTTTCTATTGTCTTCTGTGGTCTCTTCTTGCTGCAGGTGTTCTGCAGCTGTCGTTGCCGGCTGTGGAGATCAACTCCCCAGCTGGTCCCCCCTCCCGTCGGTGTGTTTTATTCATGCGCATCGCGCATGCGCGACTCCTCGCGCATGCGCGGTTGCGCACTTTTACTCGGCTCTGTGAGCCATTGTTGTAGTTCTTTCTCTACCGACCTGAGGTAGTGGGCTCCTCTCTCCACAGCGGGCCTCTTCGGACAGGTAAGGCCTTCACCTTTTTCCTCCGTTGTCTTCTCTTCCTCTCTTCTTACCGTTGATTTTGATTTTTCTTCTTTTGTCTCCATCTTCTTTCCACCTTTATACTCACTTTTCTTTAACTTGTATTTCTGTGCCTTTGTATTTTCTCTTGTTTTTCCCAACTTTTCTGGAGAGGGCTGGAGTTCACCGTCCGGCCACAACTCCATCACGTGACTCCTCAAATAATAATCTCATGTATAATGTGACTCCCTACTTTGAGCTCGAATTTTGGTACAAAATTTTTCGCATTATACACGCATATTTATGGTAACGTAGGAACATAGGAAGTAGGAACAGGAGTAGGCCAAAAATGGCCCATCGAGCCTGCTCCACCATTTCAAGCCAAAGCTGTAAGTAAAATTGAAATTCAGATTCGGTGCGGACTAGAAGGGCCTAATGGCCTGTTTCCGTGCTGTAATTGTTATGTTATGTTAATACGATCATGGCTGATCTAATTTATGACCTAACTCCACCTACCTGCCTTCTCCCCATATCCCCTAATTCCTCTATCAGTAAGAGAGCAAAGAGTTGGCCCCATCAGGCAGCAATGATGAGTTGGCTAACAGAGAGAAGGTTGGAAGGCTCATAAAATGTTTAGAGAACAACCTGTGTCTCAACATGGACAAGGGAAAGGAAATTATTGTGGACTTCAGGAGGATGAAAGTCAACTGCACTCCACTAAATATCAATGGCTTCATCGTGGGGAGAGTGGAGACAGAAAGTGCCCTGATATGCATATGAAGGATGACCTATCCTGTACCCACAACACCTTCTCATTAGTCAGGAAGGTGCAGCAGCCCCTGCACTTCCTCGGGAGGTTGAGGAGGGCAAGGTTACTGGCCCCCATCTTGACCACATTTTCAAGGAGCACAATTAAGAGGGTCCTGTCTGGCTGCATCATTGAGTTTTATGGCAGTTGCAAGGCATTGGACTAGAAGTTGATTCAAAGGATCATCAAAGCAGCCAAGAAGATCATTGCGGTCTCCCTTACCATTATTGATGTCATTTACAGGGACCATTGCTTAAATATGTCGAAGAATTATTAAGGACCCTTTCCACCCAGCACACAGTATCTTTGACTCATTACTATCAGGAAGGTGGTATATGAGCATCAAAATCAGGACTGTCAGGCTGAGAAATAGCTTCTTCCCACAAGCTGAGAGATTGATGAACAGCATCTTATAACCCAGCTTTGGCCTCCTGAGGAATCTGCTCGAAGTTTATGGGCCCCCTGCCATATAAAGCAGTCAAACTTAGTTGGTTTCTTCCCTATTTCTCTCCAGCTGACTGCATCAAAAGCATATAATGATTTCAGTCCACCCCTACCTCATGTTCAGTGGCCTCCATTGAGAATTTGCTGCATATTAATCAAGTAAGTTATCTCCAAAATATTTAGTTTTTATAGCTATATGTATAGATGTAAAAATAGATTATACATAAAGATAAATGGATATAAATACATACAGTACTTTAAGTTGTACCTTTAGGTATATAGGTAATTATTATGTACTGTGTATGTGTGCAGAGAAACACTGTTTTGCAGGGTTTTGTGTAAAGTCAGATGATAAACAGATTTGAACAACGAAACTTAATTTTGCTTTATATCAATTTTTTTTCTGATTTAATACTGTTAAGTTTTTTAAATGTCTTTGGCAATCCCTTGAGGTATTGGTAGTTGGCAAAACTGGGGGTCTAGTCATGTTTGCTGTTGAAGACTTTCAGAGGACTTTTGAGATGTAGTTTCCTCGTTCTTCTTTAGGGTACTGGCCTCTGCCTAGATTTTCATATTGAATTTTGATTAAAAATGTTTTGAATAGAAGATGGATAGCTGTTTTATTTACAAAACTGTGTGCTAACTTTTCAAAGCCCGTATCTGAGCATGCATTGTTAAGTTGAGAAGTTCAATCCCTGAAGATTGAAAAATTGACAAATGACTAGAGGGGGTTGTGATTTGGAAGGGTCTATTTTCAAGAACATAACAAGATGGAGGAAATAACCAGTTAGTGTATCATCTGATGAATAGATTCATTGTCCTAAATTAATTGCAAGTTAGGATAATGTGGGCAACAAAATCCATGTACTTGCTGATTTTATTTTAATTGGCTTCTATTCAAAGAAAATCTCATCCCTATTTTCAAATTCCTCTGACATTACTGAGCACTGTATTTGGAACATCTTCATGCTTATCCTCTGGCAAGGCACAATTCAAATGCCATCTACAATTTTGCCAACGACACCACAGTATTGGCAGAATCACAGACGACAATAAGGAAGCGTACAGGAACGATATAGATCAGCTAGTTGAGTGGTACAGCAACAACCTTGCACTCAATGTTAGTAAAACCAAGGAGCTGATTGTGGACTTCAGGAAGCGGAAATCAGGAGAACCCAACCCAGTCCTCATCGAGGGGTCAGCGAGGGAAAGGCTTAAGAACTTTAAGTTCCTGGGTGTCAACATCTCTGAGGATCTGTCCAGGGGCCATGTTGATGGCATTGTGAAAAAGGCTCACCAGGGGCGATACTTTGTGAGGAGTTTGAGGAGATTTGATGTGTCACCAAAGGCTCTTGCAAATTTGTGAAGGTGAACTGTGGAGAGTATTCTGACTGGTTCCATTACTGTCTGGTATAGAGGTGCCAATGCACAGGACAAGAGAAAACTCCAGAGAGCTGTCATCACAGGCATCAGCCCTCACTCTATCCTCAACAAGAGGTGGGCAGTATCTTAAGAAAAAAATCTCTATCCTCAAGGATCCTCACCACTCAGGCCATGCTCTCTTCACACTGCTACTATTGGGAAGGAGGAGCAGGAGCCTGAAGACAAACACCCAACGGCACAAAGACAGCTTTTCCCCCTCTGCCATTAGATTCCTGAATGATCAATGAACCAGAGACTCTGCATTACTTACTCTTATTTTTTTGCAGTAATTTATTTATTTTTAAATGTAATTTTAGCTAATTTGCAATGCAGTGCTGCCACAAAGCAACAAATTCAGTGACATGTTCATGACAATAAATTTTGATTACATAATGCCATTTACCTATTCCCTCTATATATACCAGCTAAATAAAATATTGATTTAAAAAATTGTTAACTGTGCTTGAAACTTTGGAATTTCCTCCCAAATCTCTTAACTTTTTTCACCTCCTTTTACCTTTTCAAAAATCTTTTTAAAAGCCACCTCTTTGTTTAAGCGTTGCATTTGATTTAACTCTTGCTTGGGGCCAATACTTGCTCAACAGCCAGATGAAATATCTTAAGAAATTTCAGAACTAAAAACTGTTATATAAATAGAAATTATTATAATCTTCACTGTCTACTTCATCAATTGTATTGTGTAGAAATGTTTTATCATTAAATTGTAGCTTGGCAATGGAAAGAACATTGCTATTCTTAACTTGGTGTAAGTAGCACTGAATTATTTACGGAGTTGTCAAATAGAGTTTATTGGTTGCTTAAGAGCTGCATCATTTAATTTCCAATTTACTTTCTAGGAATGGACATGAATTAACATTTTAAAAATAAAATGAGGACGAAGAAGAATTTTAAATTTGAGTCATTAGCTTGTACAAACTAATTTTGTATGTAATTGGTGATGTCATTAAGACAATGTTGTGTACCTGGAGACAAATGGCAGTTTCCTGTGTCTTTTGGTGATGTTTATTGTTTATATAACATGATTCCCCCACTTGATTCAATTATGCAGCCTATCTCTGGAAATCTTAATGTATTTTCTTAACTAGAGTTTTCAACTTTATGTATGTTTCTGAACCGTGCCAACAACCTGTGTTCAAATCTGGTGCTGTATGGATTTTCTCTGGGAGCTCTGGTTTACTCCCACTCTCCAAAAAAAAAATTGGGATTGTTAGGTTAATTAGTCACACTGGTCTATATGGGTGGCACACAGGCTTGTGGGCCAGAAGGCCCTTCTACTGTGCTGTATCTCTAAAATAAAAAAAAAATTCTAGAACTAAATTGTTTTTCAAACTTGCATAACTCTAGATTGCAAAAATAATTTGGGAAATTTAGGTTTGAGGAAATCGTTATTCTATTCCAGAATTATAATTTACAATTTCAAATTTCCATTCTTTGGAATGCCCCTTACTCATCTTGTGCATGGTCTGCATTCTCTCCCAGTACAATAACACATTTTCTGTAATGTCGCGACTGGAGATGTATGCAGTTGTCAATCTGTGGTTCCCTTGTGTAGTTCTTTCACGTTCTTGAATTCTCTGACTTGGCTTCAAAAGGAGAGTATTCTATTTAGATTTTTAAGCACTCTGTTGATTTGTACTGCTACTTCTAGGCATTTGTGGAAATGCAGTGCAAGCCTCAATTGGTGCTCACTTCTCAACATTTACCCCTGTAGTTGTGCATTCCTGAGCCTCATTCAGTCTCCTGAAAAACATTCCCTCTCACTTCTTCAGATTAAATTCCATTTGCCATGCCATCTGGCATCTGATAATGTTCCTTCTCTTTGTCAATCATCCAATTTTCTTTTTGTATCATCCATAAACTTTTTTAAATTATTGTTCCTACATTTGGATCTCAGTTGTAGTTTGTGTAATATGAACTTTTAAGCCCTGTTGAACCCCACCAGTAACAGTATGCTTGTCACATAAATGCCTAGCAACCGTTATCTTCCTTTCACTGAGGCATTTTGGGTTTTTGTCCTGTTTCACCAGTCTGCCTTTTAATGTATTTTGGACAGGTTTGACCATTTATCCATTGTCAAAAATGGCCAACCCCTTTATTTCCACTCATGCTCAGTTTAACCCATCTAATATTTCACATTCTTTCACCTTAACTGCCCTGGTACTATATTTGGTGTTCAAGATATATTCCCTGGAATAAGAACTTTATGGAATCATTGCCAAAAGGGTCAATACTGTGAAACTGACAGTGCAGCTGGGCCTGGAATCCTCATAAATCACCTCACTTTGTCTTAAAGTCCACTAATCAAGAATGTTAAGCTTCCAGCTCTGTTTGTCCTTTAAGCCATTTTTTTGAAACAGAAAAATGCATTTCTTGTCAACTTCACTCGTGTACACTGGATATTAGCAATTAGGCTCGACCAACCTTTGTTTTTGGTGGATTGTTTGAAAAGCAAAGGAAACATTCCTTTTTTTTTGCTTTTCTAACTTTTAAATTCTTTAACTTCCTATTCCCTTGCCAAGCAAGTTGAAAATCTCAACAACACTATGAAACATGCCCTTATGGATTACACCTTCTCCAGCTCAGAGAGAATGTTCACACTCATCGGTCTCAGCACTGGAGGTTGGGATTGAGCCGGGATCTCTAGAGCTATAAGGCAGCAGCTAAATGATTTGTGCCACCCTCAGAAGCAGGAGCAGGCCCTTTGCTCACAATGTCTATACTGACCCGGATGCCAGTTTAAACTGTACACCTGTATGTACAAGGTCAAGATCCCTCAATTTCCTGGCTAAATGCCTCATAAGCATGGCTGTCGTCTTCTTCCAACACTTCTGCTGGCAGTACATTTCACCGGGCCCCTATATTGGTGGGGGGCGGGGGGGGGAAAGAATTTTGTTCGTAAATAAATGTTCTTTACCCCCTTTAGTCTTCAAGCTATGCCCTCGGGCATTTGACATTACCAACCTTGGAAAAGGACTGTTTGTCTGACCATGCCTCTCATAACTTGTATACTTCTGTCATGCCACTCATCAGTCTCTGACGCTCCAAAGAAAACAATCCAAGTTTGTCCAACCTCTCTTAATAGCTAATGCACTTTAATCCATACAGCATCTTGGTGAAACTCTTCTGCCTCCACTTCCTTCCTGTCCGGCAATTGGAGCTGCAAACAATACTCCAAATATGGTCAAACCAAAGTTTTGTCTGGCTGCAACGTGACTTCCTAATCTTTATACTCAACGCTCAGATGATAAAGGCAAGCATGTTATACTCCTCAATCACCCTATCAATTTGTGCTGCTGCTTTTTGGGAGTTCTGGACTGGCTCCACAAGATCCCTCTGTATATCAATAATGTTAAGTTGAAAACAATAAGAAATGAAGCAGTTGTTGAACTTGACTGACAAGGTAAAGAGATGATCGCTCCTCAGTCAGGAGAGACAAAGATAGGGGATCATTAAGTAATGACACGAGAAGAATTCTTCTCCCAGGGAATGGTGAATTATTTGAATTCTCTGTCTGGGAGGACTGTGGAGGCTCAATTATTATTCTCAAGATTTTTAGATATTAAGGAATTGATCAAAAAGGTGTTAACATTAGAGAGCAGTGTTACATTAAATATTTATCCTTAGTCTGGTTGAACTGTGAAGAGGTGCTAAAGTGTCAAACTACTAATATTTATTAGGTTTTTGTGTTTTTTCTTCTGTACAGTTGAGCCCACCCATGGTCGTGCAACTGGCCGCATTCCCCATGGGAATTTTCCGCCCATTTGTAAATATGAATCCTTCCTAAAGCTCTTCCATTTGTTTCACTATGGTTTCCTTGCACTTAGTTGATGGGACTCTTGTGGTTGCATTTCCAGCCCTTCTACCTTCACTTTCTCCTTCCAGACCAAAGATGCGGTTCCTCTTGTCACCAGCCTCTAGTTTCAGTGAAACGGCCCCATTTTTCAATTTAATGGCACCATGACACAGATCTCTTCACTCCCTCTCAACATTCTAAAGGGTGCCTAACCAATCTGATTTCTCGGCTCACTCTTCCATCTCCATCATTATGCATTCCCAAGATACAATGCAGGAGCTGTCCTTTACTACATCACTTCCCAACCTGCCAGAAGGCAGACACCCAGGGTGAAAGAGGAAGTCACTTGTGTACAATCCACTTTAATATTTATACTCAATTTGGGACTGACAATGTAAGCTTTCTATCCTTGGAAAATCAAACACAGATGGTATAACTTGTATGCAGAGCACCATTGTTAAGTCTGCAAGGAGAAAGGGTGACTTCAATTTTCCATCTTACTCTAACCTTGCTTTATCCTCTTTCTGTTCCAATGAAGTCCATCGTAAGCCAGAGCCACATAAGGAGATCGAGTGCCTCTTGTTTGCTAGTCTTTGTTGCACAATTTCCATTGCAAATGAAATTAAACTCAAAAGGCATCTTGTAATATTGTCATACTGAATGGGGGTTGATGAATGTCATCAGAGAATTCCACAGTGAAGTTGACTAAAATAATTTGTCACTGTGGTAATCGTTTTCCTCCTTTAAAGTTTGAGTTTAACTACTTTAAAGTTTTGTATGCTTGGCTAATGGCAATGGTGCAATTTCTTTAAAAAAAAAAGTTGTCAATAATTCCCTTCAACCAATGAGTTAGAAATGGTGGCAAAAGGCTTCTGCAATGATTTTGCAGTTCTATATAGTGATTCCCCAACTTAGGTGCATCCTTTTGTGTTTCAATGGCAATGAGATACTTGGGCAGTCTGTGATGTAGGAATAATTGCAGTACTGTCAAATGATTTTTATTTTTGGATTCTTCACAAGATGGTATAATAGCAAGAGGCCTTTATTTCTGGAAAAGTGAGTCATTAAACCTTGAACTAAATACTTGTTCTTAGCAATGTCTTGAAAAGCCCTGCTGTGTCAAATGGTAAATTTCAGCTAATCCTTTCATGTTTCAACACACTTCGGGTTCTGTTTTCTTGAGTTAGCAGATGTCTTGGATTTATCCAAGTTTTCATGTTTTCCCTTCAAATAAAATTATTATCAGTGCCCTCAACATTTTCTTAGTTGGAGATTGTGCTGTTAGGTGCGTATGTTACTTTCCTCTGTTTGAGTATGTTCACGCTATACCATTTAAAGTCTGACCACCTGGAGAAGCTCTAAATCAGGTGACCTTCTTGATTACTCTGTTACTGTCAAGCTTGAGCTTTGCAGATGCTTCTCTCCACTTTCCCTCAACATTTCCCATTCGTGACCTCTCATTGCTTCTCTACCCTGTCATAATTAGCTTTGCCTTTCAGAATCAGAATTTATTGTCATAAACAAGTCAAGAAATTCGGTGATTGCAGCAGTATCATACAGCAAACATTCATTTTATAACCGTCTTACAACATGAAAAGAAAAAAAATTAAAAGTAACAGGGCACAAAAAGTAAGGTAGTGCCTTTGATTCATTGATCATTCAGGAATCTGATGGCAGCGGGGAAGAAGCTGTCCTTGTGCCGCTGAGTGCTCGCCTTTAGTTCTCTGTACCTTTATCCCGATGGTAGTAGAGTGAAGAGGGCATGGCCTGCATGGTGGGCCTCTTTGAGGAGAGGGGCTGCTTTTTTTTTAAAGATAGCGCCTCATGTTGATGTCCTAGATGGAGTGAAGTCTGGTGCCTGTGATGTCACAGGCTGAGTAATCACCCCTCTGGGCTTTAATCTTGTCCTGAGAGTTGGTGTCTCAAACCAGGCAACTTTAGAAGTTTAAGAGAGTCGTTGGTGACAGATGGAATCTCCTCAGACACCTCACAAAGTGTAGCCGCTGGCGAGCCTTCTTTGTTATTGCATCGACGTGGAGCCTCCAAGACAGATCCTTGGAGATGTTGACCCCCAGGGATTTGAAGTTCTTGACTCCTGTCCACTACTGAGCCTCGATGAGGACTGGGTCGTTTTCCCTGACTTCCTCCTGAAGTCCTCAATCATCTCTTTGATTTTGCTGATGTTGAGTGCAAGGTTGTTGTTACGTCATTCAACAAGTTGATCTATCTCCCGATTGTGCACTTTCTCATTGCCGTTTGTGATTTTACCAGCAACTGTGGTGTAATTGAAATTGTGCCCGACCACACAAGTTATGGGTGTGTAATGAGCAAGTAATCAATGAGGAAGAGACGTTGTTTCAAATTTGTACTGACTGTGGTCTTCCAATGAGAAAGTGAAGGATCCAGTTGCAGAGGGAGATACAGAAGCCTAGTGTTTGTAGCTTCTTGACCAGCACTGAGGGAATAATAGTATTGAAGGCCAAACTGTAGTTGATAAAGAGCAGCTGAATGTATGAATTGCTGTTTTCGAGATGATCCAGAGCTGAGTGGAGAGCCAGCGATAGTGTATCTGCTGTGGAGCGATTATGACAATGGGTGAACGGCAGTTGGTGTAGATCTTTGATTAGATATGTGTTAATTCTGGCCTTGACCCGGCTCTCAAAGCGTTTTATTCCAATAGGTTGGTGCTACTGGGCGGTAGTCGCTCTTCATGGGTAATTGGGTCTTGAAGCAGGTGGGAACCTCTGAATGCAGCAATGAGAGGTTGAAAATGTCTATGAACACTCTGGCTAGTTGATTGGTGCAGATTTTCAGTAACCTGCCAGGTACGTCATCAGGGCCTGATGCCTTGCAGGGGCTCACCCTCTTGAATGAAGTTCTGATGTCACCCTCAGAGACAGATATCGCAGGGTCCTTAGCCTTTTCAGGGATTCTTGTCGGCACTGTTTGGTTTTCCTTCTCAAAGCGGGCATAGAAGATGTTCAGCTCATCATGTAGTGAAGCATCGCAGCCATCTGTAGTGTTCACCCTCGCTTTGTAGGCTGTAATGGCCTGCACGCCCTACCATAGCTGATGAGAATCAGTCTCTGCCTCTAACTTCCTCCAGAATTGTTGCTTTGCTTCAGAGATGGCCTTCCGCAGGTCGTACCTGGACTTGTGAACATCCCAATCCCCTTGTTCTCATTCTCAGCAGGTTGCAAATTCACTGATTCATCCAGGGCTCCTAGTTGGGGAACATCCGGTGTATGCACGTGGGCACACACTCATCCATGCATATTCATTTAAGTCTCTGGATGCGTTCTTGAATATGTTTCAGTCCACCCACTCAAAACAATCCTGCAGATGCTCCTCCGCCTCCGTGGACCATACTTTCACTAGATTCACCACTGGTGGTGTGGTATTCAGTTTCTGCTTGTACGACAGGAGTAAGTACTGCCATGTGATCAGACTTGCCGAAGTGTGGTCGTAGTTTGGCTTAATATGCGTTCTTCATGGTAGTTGAGTGTGTTGATCCCCCTGGTCTCGCATGTGATATGTTGGTGGTAGTTTGTCAGAAACTTCTTCAGCTTGGCCTGGTTTGATGTCTCCCA
The DNA here is from genome assembly GCF_036971445.1 of Narcine bancroftii. Lineage (NCBI taxonomy): Eukaryota > Metazoa > Chordata > Chondrichthyes > Torpediniformes > Narcinidae > Narcine > Narcine bancroftii. The sequence goes on from NC_091481.1 coordinate 32,620,239, forward strand.
CAATGATCAGGAAGGCATCAGAATGTTTCGTCTCATAGCTGTTTATCACCGTGCTTGGTCCCTCCACTGCCAGCCTGATGTTACCCTGGGGCGGGATGTACACTGGGACCAGGATGGTGGCAGCGAACTCTCTTGACACTATACTGGGCCACACTTGATAACCAGATGTTCCAGGTTGGGAGAGCAGGACTGGAACATGATCGTGATGAATTTTTTTTTAAAATTTTTTATTTTTCACACCATAAATCACATTAGCCATGATACACACTTTTTCTTTTTCACACATATACAGTGACTTTTTCTCCCTCCCCTCCTCCCAAGCCACCCCCCCACCCCCCCCCCCCCATCCATTTTAGGTATACAATCTAGGTTACATTAAACCAGTCAGACAATGTTGTCATTCAACAAAAATACACCAGAAATTCTACTGAGTCCATTCTTTTCTTTCCTTCTCCTTCCATCAACTTAGGTAATGATTGTCCCCGGTAGGTTTTCGCTATTGTATTTAATGTAAGGCTCCCATATTTGTTCGAATATTTCAATATTATTTCTTAAACTATATGTAATTTTTTCTAATGGAATACATTTATTCATTTCTATATACCATTGTTGTATTTTCAGATTATCTTCCAATTTCCAGGTTGACATAATACATTTTTTTGCTACGGCTAGAGCTATCTTAACAAATCTTTTTTGTGCATCCTCCAAATCAATTCCAAATTCTTTGTTTTTTATGTTACTTATTGATGATGACACAAACACTGCCTCCCCTGGGGTTTCCAGATGCCACTTCAGTCAGTGTGATGGAGGGTGTAGCCCTTAGGCTGCAGTGCCGTGTCCAGATTGTCCATGTTTCTGTTATGCAGTACTCTCTGATGTTGAAGTCTGGCTTGGAGTTCATCAGTTTGTTCTCTAGGGACTGTACATTGGCCAGGAGCGAAAGCCTCAGGTCCCAGCGATTTATCCTTTTCTTTCTCTCTTTACCACACCACAGAGATACCATGTGCATCCTATTTCTGAGCAGCATTATTTGCAGGCACATGATCAGCTTCCCTGTTTATGCTGATAGCCTCTAATTCTGTTTCCCAACATTTTTATTGGCACAGAGATCATTTGTGCTGTCAGAATCTATTCTGCATCAAATGATGTCATGCAATCCCTGCTAACGATGGCCTGATTGCTAGATTTATTGTTCCCAACTTCTGTTCCCTTATCATTAACTCCAGCCTGTGTACCAATTCAGGCAACCTGACCATTCATTCAGCCTGAAAAAAGCCTTTAAACTCCAAATTTGTTTTTTTTTGGGGGTGGGGGGGTGGGGGAGAGAGTGGGAGATGGAGAAAATCAGTGCATTATTTTCAAGGCCATAATTATTAACCCTCCCCAGTGCATCTTGAGAAGGTGCTGTTGGAGTCATTGTTTCCATGGTATTTTCCAGTGGGTGTGGGAAGAGAGAATTGAGTGGGCAAGATTAGTTAGATCCAATAATGGTGAAGAAAAGATATTGTTTCTATGTCAGAATGGTGTGTGATTTCCCCCTCCCCTGTGGGCAAGTACAATTTTTTTGACTATAAGGCCAGTTGGAATTTGTTGCCGAAATGAGTTTTGATGTTAGCATTGGATGATTCTTGAAACTTTAAACATGAATCCCTGACGCATCCTGGATTTGAAGGCAGAAGGAAGAGTGACGAGAATGCCGGGAGACTTCCTCCGGCATTTTGAACCGCCTGAAAGTCATGTGGGATAGAATCTCGTCCATGGAAGTGTAGTTAGATCTAAAACTTGCTTAAACTTTCAGGAAGGGATTCAAGTAATGAGAGCAAGATATGTTAGAAGAAACTCCCTGTTAACAAACTATATTATATGAGGAAAATAAATTGGTAGTTGGTTCATTGGTCCTGTTGCTTTGGATTTAGCAGGGTAATTATCTTGATTTGCTTTCCTTCCTTTGCCACTATATTCCAATTTGAATGATTGTGAAAAGATTGACAAAGCAGACATATCCACTTGTCACGAAAGTCTTCAAAATACATTGGTGAAAAAAAGCATTAAAAAAAATCAGCGGGAGTGGGCCAGTTGTCCTGATGAGCCTGCTCCACCATTCATTAAGATAATTATCCTGGACTCATTTCCACCTACCTGTTCATTCCCCATTCACCCTTAATTCTCCTATCATTTAAAAATCTGCCCCTCTTCAATATGTTTAAAGAGGCCATCTCTAATGCTTCATTGGGCAGATATTCATAGATTCCCTACTTTATGGGAGAAGCAGCTTCTCTTTATCTTAATTATGAAACTTAGGGCCATGTCCCCTAGTCCCAGTCTCGTGCACCATTGCAAACAATCTTCCTGCTTTCTTATCGATTCCTTTTCATAATTTTATCTGCTTCTAGATGCTCCACTCCTTTGTCCTTCTAAACTCAATCCCTCTTTATAAAATAATCCTCTCATTTCCAGAATCGACCTGGTGAATTTCCTCTGCACCACCTCCAAAGCCACTACATCCTTTCTCCAGTAAGGAAACCAGAATTGTGCGCAGAGTTCCAGGAGTGGTTCATCAGTACCCTATATAGTTGTAACCTGATTTGCCACCTTAATTACTTTCTGCACCTGCAAACTAACTCTGTGCAATTCATGCGCAAGCAACCTCTGATCTCGCTGTACAACTGAACTCAGGAATGGGAATTCTGTCTAATCTAGCATCTTTTCTTTTTCCTTTCAGTGGCTGTTGTCTATTTCCTGCATTGAATATGGGGACGAAAGATTTGATTCAATAACACCGAATCAAGCTTAACCATATGGTGACATCATTCAGGTAGAGATTTTAGAGAATTCACTGAGTTGAAAAATGGAGAGAAGTGTGCATTGCTGGAAAGCAGTGCTCAACACTCCAGCAGTTTTGTTTTTAAAATGTACGTACTCAATTATCATTGCTCTTTCATATCTCCTAATACAATGCCCTAGAATATTCCAGTCAATTTTGGATCAGAAGTGGCTGATCTTGCACTTCCCAATCCAATACTACAACTACATAAAAACACAATGGTGGAGAAACTCAGCAGGTCAAACAGTATACTTCATATAGCAAAGATAAAGATGCCAAACCAACGTTTCGGGCTTGAGCCCTTCATCAAGGTATGACAAAATGCAGGCAGGTGCCTGAACAAAATGATGGGAGCAGCAAATTTCCACAGGCAGGAAGGAGGTAATCGGTTGATGAGGGAGAGAGTGGGAGGACATACCAGCAAACAGGGGAATGTCTCTGTGAATGGAAAGGGAAGGGGGTGGAGAGCTGGAGAAAAGAAGGGAAAGGAGGGAGAATGGGGAGTAGGCTAGCAGAAACGAGAGTTGATATTAATGCCATTCAGTTAGAGAGCGCCCAGATGGAACTTTAGCTGTTGCTCCTCCAATTTACAGATGGTCTTGGTCTGACAGTACATGAGGCCGTGGACAGACATGTCAGCGTGGGAATGGGGCACAGAATTGAAATGGATAGCCACTGGGAGATCCAGGACGCTGATGCGGACAGAGACTCTCCCACCAGATTAACTTCAACTTCTCCGGTTTCTGCTAGCCGACTTCCTGTTCTCCCTCTCTTCGCTATCCCTCTTTCTTCTTTCCTTCACCTTCCCACTCCTTTCCTCTCCATTTACACTGACATCCCCTCCCCTGTTTGCTGGTGTGCCCTGCTGAATCGACCCATTACCTCTTGTCTGTGGGACTGTGCTCTTCCTCTGCCCCTCTCCCCCACCATTTTGATCGAGCGCCTGCCTACATTTTGTCATACCTTGATGAAGGGCTCAAGCTGGAACAGTTGGTTTTGTGTTTTTTTTAACCTGCTGGATTTCTCCAGCATTGTTTTTTACTTTAATCACGGTGTCTGCAGACTTTTGTGCTTTATCATAGCCATGTCCTTTGTCATAGTTTGTCCCTTTTTAACTCCTTACTCCTATCCACACTACTTATTGTCACACATTTAAATTGGATTTTCAATTCTTTGTCCTTCATTTGTACCATTGAAGTACATAGTAAAAAAGCAGCTTATCTGATGTCCTTTTAAACGGCTGATGACTTGGAGATTATTTGATTTGCATCATTCTAAAATTAGTACAAATAGAGTTACCAATTACAGCATTTTAGGAAAGGCTGAGTTTCCAAAATAGGGTCAGTAAATGATGTAATGCTATTACAACTTGAAAGATTGTTAATATCGTGAATTTGTAATCAAACAATTAACATGTAATTAAAGTGCACATTCCAGAGTTTATTCAAGTTTACCTGTATACATTTTGGTTTGACAATAGAGAAATTACAGCACTTTTTTATACATAGTCCCTTCATTTTAAGGCACCATAATGTTTGAGACATTTTAGGAGTCTATAATTGCCATTTTTCCAACACGAGGATCAAAGTTGTCCCAATGAAAGTCAAGCCATTGTGAGGCTGGAAAAACAAGAATAAAACAGTGAGAGATTCCCAAACCTTAGATTTACTAAAATCAACTGTTTGGACCATATAACCATATAACCATTTACGGAGCGGAAACAGGCCATGTTGGTGATTAAGAAGAAAGAGTGCACTCAGTAATCTTCCAAGGAAGATCTTCACTACTGATGACAGAAGAATTCTCATCATCATGAAGACAAATCCCCAAACATATATCCAATAGGTCTGAAACATTCTTCAGGAAGCAGATATGGATGTGTCAATGACTACTGCTTGCAGAGGACTTCAAGAACAGAAATATAGAGGCTACCCTGCAAGATACAAACCATGGCAAAGGTGGTATGCTTTAGATCTTGGGCAGTTTTATACACCTTGACACACTGCTCTTGCCAACACTCTGGTACAGGGTAATCTTATAGACAATAGACAAGGTTAGTTCCAGGGATGGCGGGGTTGACATATGCTGAAAGGCTAGAAAAACTGGACTTGTATCCGATGGAGTTTAGAAGGATGAGGGGGGACGTGATTGAGGTATACAAAATCATCAGGGGGATAGACAAGGTGAAGTCGGATTACTTGTTCCCAATGATTGGGGAGACGAGGACTAGAGGGCATAGTTTAAGAATACAGGGTAGGCCCTTTAGGACGGAGATGAGAAAACATTTTTTTACCCAGAGAAGTGTGAATCTGTGGAATGCTCTGCCACAGAGGGTGGTAGAGGCAGATTCGCTGATTATGTTCAAAAGAGAGTTAGATAAGACTCTAGTGGGCAAAGGAGTTAAGGGTTATGGGGATAAGGCTGGAAAGGGGAACTGATGGTAGTGATCAGCCATGATCTGTAAAATGTCGGTGCTGGCTCAACGGGCCGAAGGGCCTACTCCAGCTCCTATTGTCTATTGAAGAGTGTTTCTGATCTGTTGGATGACCAGTATCCACAATGACTAGGATGAGGGATTAATGTACAGAAGAACCTTGCTGGCCTGGATCCAGGTATAGGAATGGCGGGAAGGGAGAGGTGGCTTGACCTTTATGGTCCAGGACCACGGGGGAGGAGTCATAGGGTATGAGTCATCAGTGGGCGGGCCAGCTCCATATATACAGTAGTCCACCATAACTATATACAATGGAGGAAGCCTATAACCACACATACGTTTGGGGATTTTTCTTTATTATGTTGAGAATTCTACTGTTTTCGGCATTAGAGGTCATTCCTTGGAATATCAGTCCCTTTGCGATTACTGTGCCCTTTCTTCTTAATGATGTTCCAAACTGTTGATTTTGCTAATGCTAATTTTGCTAATGTTTAATTCTTGTTTTTCAGCCTCTCATAAAGGCTTATTTCACTTTCATTGGGCACAACCCTGATCCTCGTGGTGAAAAATGGCAACTACAGACTCTAAAGCTTAGAAGAAAGCATATAACCGA